>NC_134848.1:28655498-29019665 GCF_965363235.1 Mytilus galloprovincialis | reverse complement strand
GAGTGAGGAATTTGGTATGTATATTTTATCTAGTTTTATTTTGATCATTATGCTGTCTTCAAAAAAATCAAATGAACAGATTTTGCAAATTTCCAGGCTGTTGGTATTTTTTTAGCAGATTGATTGAATTGTAGAGAAAAAAATGATATATTATCAAAAACTTTTTTCTCGATTATCTGACCATGTTAAATGTTACTAGAGGGGCATATCCTACTGGTCAAGTCATTTAAATTAGTTGCTGTTCCTATTGAACAAAATAAAGTATAATTAATTTTAAGATGATTATTAGGAAATAACAAATAGTGCTAACTAGGTAGCTCAGATAGTAGAGCAACTCAACTGTTGTATTGAGTAGGTCCCAGGTTCAATCCCTGGCCTAGTTTTTGTATTGAAATTGATGATGATTAAATTTGTATATGCCTTTCCAAGGTGGAACACATTATGGTAAAGCATTGTCTACACTCCTGAAAATAAGTGAAAAACTCCACAACTTCCCTAAAACTTTTGATTTAAAAAAATGTATTTCATTTTTAGCTCACCTGGCCCGAAGGGCCAAGTGAGCTTTTCTCATCACTTGGCGTCCGGCGTCCGTCGTCGTCGTCGTCGTCGTCCGTCGTTAGCTTTTACAAAAATCTTCTCCTCTGAAACTACTGGGCCAATTTTTACCAAACTTGGCCACAATCATTATTAGGGTATCTAGTTTAAAAATTGTGTCCGGTGACCCGGCCAACCAACCAAGATGGCCGCCATGGCTAAAAATAGAACATAGGGGTAAAATGCAGTTTTTGGCTTATAACTCAAAAACCAAAGCATTTAGAGCAAATCTGACATGGGGTAAAATTGTTAATTAGGTCAAGATCTATCTGCCCTGAAATTTTGAGATGAATCAGACAACCCGTTGATAGGTTGCTGCCCCTGAATTGATAATTTTAAGGAAATTTTGCTGTTTTTGGTTATTATCTTGAATATTATCATAGATAGAGATAAACTGTAAACAGTAAAAATGTTCAGTAAAGTCAGATCTACAAATAAGTCAACAGGACCAAAATGGTCTGTTGACCCCTTTAGGAGTTATTGCCCTTAATAGTCAATTTTTAACCATTTTTCGTAAATCTTAGTCATCTTTTACAAAAATCTTCTCCTTTGAAACTACTGGGCCAAATTAAACCAAACTTGACCACAATCATCATTGGGGTATCTTGTTAAAAAATTGTGTCCGGTGACCTGGCCAACCAACCAAGATGGCCGCCATGGCTAAAAATAGAACATAGGGGTAAAATGCAGTTTTTGGCTCATCACTCAAAAACCAAAGTATTTAGAGCAGATCTGACAATGGTAAAATTGTTTATCAGTTCAAGATCTATCTGCCCTGAAATTTTGAGATGAATTGGACAACCCGTTGTTGGGTTGCTGCCCCTGAATTGGTAATTTTAAGGACATTTTGCTGTTTTTGGTTATTATCTTGAATATTATTATAGATAGAGATAAACTGTAAACATCAATAATGTTAAGCAAAGTAAGATTTACAAATAAGTCAACATGACGGAAATGGTCAATTGACCCCTAAGGAGTTATTGTCCTTTGTAGTCAATTTTTAACAATTTTCATAAAATTTGTAAATTTTAACTAACATTTTCCACTGAAACTACTGGGCCAAGTTCATTATAGATAGAGATAATTGTAAGTAGCAAGAATGTTCAGTAAAGTAAGATGTACAAACACATCACCATCACCAAAACACAATTCTGTCATGAATCCATCTGCTTCCTTTGTTTAATATTCACATAGACCAAGGTGAGCGACACAGGCTCTTTAGAGCCTCTAGTTAAATTATGTTTACTCACTTTCAGTTTGTTGGTGAGCAGCTAGTATATCATTTATACTGTAGGATGTTTTTGATTCAGAGGCAGCTTTGTCATCGTCATCAAGTTTTCCCTCTGAAAATCAATAAAAAAAATTATGGTAAGTGTTAAGAGATTTGTTTTCTATGCATCATGACACCAGGTCCATGATTTATATCTGATATTCGGAAATGGGCTTAAGGTGATATGGGTGTCTTGGCAACTAAACAATTGATGGTCACTGGGCATTTTCACAAGCTACAGTTTTTGACAAAATTTCATGTGAATTCCTTTGGAAAATGCACCATTTCAGAGTAACCTCCCTTTAAAATTCAGATTAAAAAACAAGCAAATATAACGCTTATGAAAATATTACACCTCTTCTATTTAAGCATGCAAAACAAAACTTTGATAGTTCTTATGTAAATATAATTATATGGTATAATTGAAATTATTAAAGTGTTCACTTAACCCTTAAGTTATATAGCATATATTTCATTACAGAACCAGCCTGACCATGATCACTTACTTTCAGCATCATGATGATCAGCTTTTAGATCATCACTGTTTTTGCCTCTTGAAGTGGTAATACCAATTTCAGCGATATCATAGAAAGTAGTTGAATCAGATGCAGCTTTGTCTTCTTCATCTGAAAGACAAAAAATTATGGTAAGAAACAATAATTTATGCCATCCTACAATAGTAATGGGTATTATGTTTCAAATGTATCTCGATATCTAGATAACTATGTACAATATATGTGTTTCTCAGAACCTACATATAATGGCTCTTTGAAATTTAGACTTGAGGATCAAAAAGACTAAAAATTCAAAATTTTCATACCATTTTCAACAGTTTCGTTGTTACATCTTTCTGTTGTGGCAATCTCTTCACACACATATATTTCTTCTATGACATCATCTACAGTAGAAAAATGAAACATTTAAATGTGTTATTCATGTACATCTTTTTCCAAACAGAATTTATTAAATGTTAATAATTATTGAGAAGACAAAAAACCAACTATTGGTCACTACCTGAAAAACCAAAAGGGAACTCGGTATTGTGTCAATTTGTGAGTCATGTAAATCTGTTTTTCACAATTTTAAAGAAAGCAATATTTTTTTTGACACCTTTTTTACCATGATTGAAGATATTGATTGATATTTGGTATACATGGTATATGTTTATAATATATAGTCTTTAACGTTACATGACATTAAACATGTTAATTAATGCAAATTGAATTGATTTTTTTTTCTTGGAACGGTTCTGACAAGATGTTTATATTTTTTTACCATTCTCGAGAGTTTCTTCGTGATATCTTTCTGTTGTGGCAATCTCATCACATCTTTCTAATGTGGCAATCTTTTCTGGAATTGATATTTCTTCTACGACATCATCTACAGTAGAAAAATGAAATCCGATTTCAAATAAGTTGTTTATGAGTCTGACTTCAAAAAAAATATGGTTTTCTATCTGACCATCTGAATTTTTAGGGTGATGGGTGAAGCTTTTATTTCTTTTTTTTTTTCATCAATATTTCATCACCATCTTCGTTTTGTAAATGAATAAAATATAATAAAATACTGATGATCATAACTAGACCAATAAATTATTTGGAGTAGTAGAATTTCAATAGTTAATGTAATAATTTATAATTTATATAACATGATTTGCGAGAACATTCAAAACGAAACCAAAAAAAAAATTTGATCAATATTCTTCTTTCAACTTTTATGAAAATTGTATTGAAGTGTTGAACCCTTTTTTACCTTGTTCTGCTCTGTTATTATTTGAGTTAGATGCGAAAGATATAAATCTGGATTTACCATCATCATCAACTACCTTTACTTTATTTAAGGGTAATTTTAAAGAACCTTTCTCAAACATTTCTAAAATTAATTGCCATGTGTTCAACAGGAAACTCTGTTCTTTTTTCAGGGAAGATGACCTGAAATGGTGAAGGGTTGGTCCTTCACGGTGAAACTGAGGATCATCTGGTCCATCAAAAAAGACAATGTTGCCATCTTCCATCATCCACCACACATCCTTGCCACATATCATAAAGTCAGCAATCCTTTTGAGGTGAGATGTGAACAAGACTGACCGATTGGAAATCAGCTCTGACGAAAACATTGTACGTGGCCTTGGTGGAAGCAGTCTAGCTTGTTTGCTGATGGAGGAATCCTGGATGGCGAAGGAATTCTGTTTGTAAACTAACTGTTGCTGGGTTGTTATGCGCATTATAGCATTGTCAACAATATGACCTGCCTGTCTGTTTGTTGTACTTTCAGACACTCTTCTAAGATCCCCAAAACATCTTTCCTCCTGCTCTGTAACAACAGACTTCAAATTGAATATGCGGTAAGTTTCAGAAGCATGGGCGGTCAAACTATGGAAATGGCTTCCAAAGAATTTCCTTGTCGTCATCTTTGTTGGGATTCCAAAAACAATTCTGCTCATGATTCCAAATTTGAAACATTGGTTATGGAGTCTAAGGATGGATTTAGGAGTTCTGGACTCAAATGGACTATAACAGATGTGGACAATATCTATCAGTGAGTTAATAAGCTCCATTATATTGATGTCTAATTGCTGATTTATGTACAGAGTTGTTGCAAATTTTGTTAGTTTGACTGCAAACATTCTAGCATCTGATCCCTTTAATTGGTTTTTGTTTCCTATTGTAGTGGCGGTAAAATGCTGGAACTGCTTTTGGACTACTGGGTCTTTAATGTGGTTTGGCAGCTCAGTGATAACATTTTGGACAAGATTGGTTATGTCGTGAAGAGGTTCACATCCAAGGACCTCATACTGACCAATATTAAGCTCTGAGGAAGATTTCTTTGGATGTGAAAGCATGTGTGCTGGAGGCCGAACTATGCCATGCAAAAGAGAGGTAAGTTCTTCTTGAAGTTCTGCTTTATTGGAAATGGAAAAGTTAATGTGTCTGCTGTCAAGTTCATCAATAATTTCCTGTTTTTTTAGATTCTGAAAAGGATTGATGTTTCCTCTCTGCAGTTTGCTAAGACTGTTTGCTGATGATGCAATTTTATTTCTGTCGTCAAAATCCAATACCTTGAGATGGTAACAGAAAGCGAGATTGCCATGGTTAGCAGCTCTTGCACCACAAATGCAGGGATAGTTGCCACCACGTTGCTGACCAGCTTCAAACTGACGTGCTGGGCCATCGCCACTGAAAACACGTACCACATCAAATACTTCCACAGGACCTTCAGATATGGACAAATGGATAACTTCTAAATCTCTTGTTCTGGTTTCTAAATACATTACTTGTTCCATATCACTACTTCCTGAAATTGCAGTTGAAATTAATTTCGGAAAAATGCACCTAATAATTAAAGGAAGAAGTTTTTATGATGGAAATGGTATACGTCGAAATTATTAATTATATGAAAGAAAAGAGGGGGTTACCAGGCATATTTTTTTTCGCACTCTCGAGGACAAAAACCAACCAAGATTACAAAATTCAGACAAAAATCCGAATCATAACATCCTTAATAATGGTTTATTTGTAAGAATATATATTTTAGTAAGCATGCTTTATATTTTAGAAAGAAGTCAACAGATTGAAAGGGGATACAGCAGAGGTTATATTTACATTTCCCTGGAATTGTAAGAAAGTTTACAGGAATTGGGTAGATATGGCGTCTAAATTATATTCCATAATTTTTTTTGATAATTTTTCAAAATGTAGTTTAAATCATGCTTTTAAAAAAAATAATGTGAGAAGAAAGCTTAACTAGAACGCTTTAAGTTAAGTAAAAGAAAAATGGGGTCACCCGACCTGTTTTTCTTGCTACATTATAAAATGGGATAATTTCTAACACATTCTATTGTAAAGTACCTAAATAGGAATTATCTGCCCTTGCATTTGAGTTGCCCCCCTTCCCTTATGTGGCAAAGTTGGAAAAAACTAATCAAACAAGAGTTTCCATTTTTTGGTAAAATGTAACCATAAATATGATAAAATATGTTATTCTCTATATTGGAATGAAAGTTCTTACACATGAATTACCTACTTTCCTAAAAAAAAATCCACATTCTTTGAAAGATCTAGATCTTGTTTTCTGGTATTTCCAAATCCTAGAGGGAGGAAGACACTTTATCTACCTTAATTTTTTCAAAGTGGCAAAATCCAGATATCCATTAGTTAGTTTTCGAAATGTCAAAATTGAAACTAAATTGAAAACCTATTAATTAAAGCTTTCTGTGAAGTTGAATTTTATTGTTATTATTTGATTTGCAAATCATTATTGAAAATCCCTGCTTTTAACTGCTATATTTTAAACTATATGTGATATTTTGGCCTGCATGTATATTCATATATTTATAATTTTTTTAATATCATTTTTTTCTAGCTCGCACCTGAAAGAAGAATTGAAACATGTCCAGAAGAATGAGCCTTTTTTATCAGGGTTAGTATGATGTTGTTGTTTTATAATATAATTGTTAAGAAGCTTCAAACAATCTTGTGAAAATGCTTCTTAAATTGAATTAGTCCAGAAATAAGCGAATCAGATTTGTGCTTATTTTGAGTTTAAATGTCGACTTGCGTGTTTTATTAAGATGGGGGGAAAAAACAACAGCAGATTTCAATTTTTTAATAAAATTGATACGAGACTTTTTTTTCTAAACTGAATTTATGAATCGGAAGTGTGTTGAATTGATCTTAAAATTTTTAAACCAAGAACGCTTTAGACCGCTGTTTTAATGAGAGATCCAAAATAGCTAATTGTGAGTCCTATGGAATTGTACATTTCTTTGGCAATTTTTATTTTATGCCCAGACTGTTTAAGTTGTGAAATTAGCTACATATATAGATAGCATGCTCAATTCAAAAGTTCATTTGACAGAAACCAAATTCTAAAATTGGTATCTGCTGCTTCCACTATATAGTTCATTCAGTATAAGGTAAAAGTTTTTGGTTGAGGTGCTCTTTGTTGTAGATGAGATTAAACTTTAACACTTGAGCGTTCCTGATGAAGGTTAAATTTTTGGGAAAGTCCCCATTTTTTTATAGACTGATTTCACTTTTCTGAAAGTAACATGTTTGGTCAAATTACCTGATTGACCAAATAAATAAATTTTTGGTCTCTCTACTGCTGACTGAATGTTGATTGGCTTTCTATTCGGATATTTTTGTATATATTCCTTGTCCGTCAAAAAATTAGCTGGATCATAAAGCCAGGATACCATAAAACAGATGTAGGAGTGGTTTAATATATCACTATGATCGTGCCAAATTTTAAGATGTCTTGTTCTTTCTAATTGTTTCAGCTTGTTGATGGCCTCTTCTTTTATTTCAGGCTGATCTTCACCGATCCTGGTATAGCGTTGTTGGACATCTTCATCAGACAGATTCTCGTAATCCTGATCAGAATGATAGTTCAAAATTCCAAGTTGGATTTGATCCTGAAGAGCAGTCTGTCTTATATGTGCAAGTGGTATTTTGCGACCATAAACATTTTGATTTTCTTCAACTAGAGCGCCACTGCTGTCGATTTTTGTAGTAGTGATATTTTTAGGTGCAACTTCCTCCCCAATGTATATATCCCCTGACTGTAATTTTTTCATTATATCCTCTTTTAGTTTTTTTGCAGGTCTTGGTGTTGGTATTGTTACTTTGGTTGTTTTCATACTAATTATCTTTTTAGCTCTTCTGACACGTTTTTGGTACATGCTCAGATGTCCTGCAAATGAAGTAATGTCGATCTTGTTGTATTTGGCATATGCCTGCAATATCTGCCCACCATTTTGTGGAGTTTTGTCGTTTATTTTTACTTTGAATAGTCTAGCCAGCTGTGTCCAATTGATATGGGAACCTTTTGGTTTTTCAGTTATATACCTCAAAAATTCTTGTTTGTCAAAGTTGTAACTTTCAAATTTCCCATGATGTTTTTTAGGTTTATGCTGATTTTTTGCTGTGGTGGTCTTGAATGTTCGCTCACTAGCCATTTGTTTGGATTCAAAACAAGTAGACATTCTGTCTCTGTTATACTGTTTATATGACTTCCCAGAAGCCAGGAAACTATATACATCATTTCCGCTATCAGTTATTGATTGAGCAAATTTATTTCGACTTTCAATGATATTTTTGTTAATTTCTTTTTTCCTATCCTGCGGTGTTGATTTGGGAGACATGCTAACGGAAATAGATTGGTCGAATTTTATGTTCATTTTTGTCTCCACAACTGGCTGAATCATTTTGACAAATTTTTTTACTATGTCAAGTCCCTTTGTTTTACTCCCTTTAGCTGCTTTTGGGGAGGTAATGTCAATCATTGTTTGTGTAGCATTGCTACATAATGCATTCAATGCAACTGTTTTTTCTGGTGCAGATTTGTGTAATTTAGAAACGTGACCATGTATGGAATTGCAGGGATTGCAGTTTTCCAAAGAATGTTCTTTTCTTTCTTTCCCGGACAGGCTAATCCATTTTTTTAATGAGAAGTACTCTAGAAATGTCTTTTGTTTTTTTCAATCCAATACTTTTTGTTGGTCAAGTATTCTTGCAGGCGAGGTATTTTGATTTGGAAGGAGTCATACTTTATAGACATTTTTGGAAAGTTTTCCATGTATTCTTCATAATTAGAGTAGCGCTCTCTTAAACTGAAATTGTTGCTAATTTTTGGAGGTTTTGTACATTCTTTATTTACTCTCCATGCTTCAATTGATGACAAGTCCTTTGTGTCTCTTGAAAGGATGACTTTCCCAAAGTTGCAGAAATTCATTTTTTCATTTCATGACAACTGTTATCACTGTATATATGTTTTCTCTGAAATTATTGCGTTATGTGTATACTTGAGTTAATTTTCATATTTGTTCATATATTTTAAGCTTTTCCTATGTCAGTTTTTTTTTTTTTTTTTTTTGCTAAACAACTAAATCAAATCTCACAGAATGAGCTGGGTAAAAGATTGAATAATTATGACAAAAAAATAAACATTGGCAAAGCTTAAAATACAATGAAGTTATTGCTATTTTAATGCAATATGTTTCAGTTCAACTTTGATTGTTGAAAGAACATGACCTTATCCAGAGCCTTTTGAATGCTTTAAATTTATAGGTAAGGCCATTAAAAAAGTCTGTGATTACTGTACCCCACCCTAACCTAATTTTTATCCCCTGACGGCTTGTTATTTTTGCCATTTTAGATTGAGCACTGTTAAAGTCACAATGTTGCTCCCATAGTCTCAATGTAGAAATTTTTTGTTTAAAAATCCCTACCTACCTATCCTATTTTTTTCAGCATGTGAAGGTAAACATGCACTTTTATGTTTGGCCTAAGGGCAAATAAACACTCGAGGGGAATAGAATGATTATTTAAAATCTGTCTGATGTATTAGCATAGCTTTTGGACCATTTCAATTTTTTTCATCTATTTGAATTAAAAAATTTAACACCATTGTAAAAATTGTTTAATTTGTATAAAACATATATTAATGGATCAGAATAGTGAATTAATTTTTGGGTTAAACCACAAGAATTTCAACAATTTTTTTTATTAAACCAAAAAGTGTTAATAATGGCAAGTCCAAAAAAACTTAATGCTGTTCCAATTTCTTAATATTTTATGTTAATATTATTGCAGAATCATAGTTTTTTGGGTATTTTCATTATCACTGAAGTCAGTGTAACCTATTTTATTTTTTTTCTCCATATTTAAACATGTAAACTATTGAAAGTGTGTCTTATTTTATATAGGTAAGCATTTTATTAGCTATACACTTGCCATTTTTTTTGTGTAGAGTAATGAGAAACTTGTATAACTTCTAAACAAATCTGTAAAAAATGTGTAGCACTTTTATGCCAATATTTAATCAAACTCAATATGAACCAATGGTGCATTCATAGATGTTATTTTTGTCTTGTTTGGTAAGTTATTTAAATGCTGCAAGGTCAACTACAGCTGGATATATTTATCTGGTTGTCAGATGTCATCTGTCGGTACCCAATTTTTTAGTTCATTGGTAAATATTGAGTTTCCAAAGTCTGTCAATTTTTTCAGATACTGGACGTTATAATTTTTATGCAATTTGTATTATTTATGTTATAAAGTATTCAATTATTGTATTATGCCCCACCTAAGGTAGTAGAGGGGCATTTTTTTTTTCTTGTCTGTGCGACTGTTCGTTCATTTGTCTGCAATCTTTCCCACTTCAGCTTCAAGTTTTTGGTCAAGGTAGTTTTGGATGAAGCTGAGGTCCAATCAACTTGAAACTGAGTACACATGTTCCTTATGATACAATCTTTCTAATTTAATGCTTAATTAGACTTTTTAAACAATTTCATGTTTCATTGAACATGAAATTGTGAAAATCCGAGTGGGGCATCTGTGAACTGACACATTCTTGTGAAGGCAATGTTTAAACTTTTAATTTTTATTGAAAATGATGTTTGCAGTTAACAATGCTTATTTTTCTTGAGCAATACAGTTTCTCAGACTTTTCAATTTTCCTGGATGATATGGAAAGGAGTAATGGTTCTTGAAAGATTAAAATTATTCCAGTTGTGTTGCATTTACTCGTGAACCATTAAACCAAAGTTTTTAAAATTTTGATATATTGTTACTGATGACAAAATGGAGATCATGATATTGAGGATTTTCACTTTCACCATTCATCAATTATGGTTCTTTTGATATTAAATAATGTCTGGACACAAATCCTGTTTACTGTCATGGACGGTCTCCTGTTATTTTGTTTTAGTCGAGCCTTTGACTTAAGTCGAAAAAGCGAGACTAAGCGATTCTACATTCCGTCGGCGGCGTCAACAAATATTCACTCTGTGGTTAAAGTTTTTGAAATTTTAATAACTTTTTTAAACTATACTGGATTTCTACCAAACTTTGACAGAAGCTCGTTTATGATCATAAGATAGTATCCAGAAGTAAATTTTGTAAAAATAAAATTCCATTTTTTCCGTATTTTACTTTAAATGGACTTAAATATTTCTGCGGGGAAACAAAACATTAACTCTGTGGTTAAAGTTTTTAGAATTTTAATAACTTTTTCCAACTATCCTGGGTTTGTACCAAACTTGGACAGAAGCTTGTTTATGATCATAAGATAGTATCCAGAAGTAAATTTTGTAAAAATAAAATTCCATTTTTTCCGTATTTTACTATAAATGGACTTAGTTTATTCTGCGGGGAAACAAAACATTCACTCTGTGGTTAAAGTTTTTAGAATTTTAATGACTTTCTTAAACTACCCTGGGTTTGTACCAAACTTTGACAGAAGCTTGTTTATGATCATAAGATAGTATCCAGAAGTAAATTTTGTAAATAAATAAATCCATTTTTTCAATATTTTACTTTTAAATGGACTTAGTTTTTCTGCGGGGAACCATTACATTCACTCTGTGGTTAAAGTTTTTAAAATTTTAATAACTTTCTTAAACTATCCTGGGTTTGTACCAAACATGGACAGAAGCTTATTTATGATCATAAGATTGTATCCAGAAGTAAAGTTTGTAAAAAGATTACTCAGTTTTTTCTGTAATTTACTTTTAAATGGACTTAGATTTTCTTACAATCATAAAATAGTAACAAGAGGAATATTTTAATTGATTTTTTTCCTCATTGTTATTGAGCCTGCGATTTACAGCAAAAATAGGCGAGACACTGGGTTCCGTGGAACCCTTACAAATTTTATTTAATGTTTTAATTCACTTGTAATATATTATTGTTTTTATTTGCCAGTAAATGTAAAATGTGTCATTTATTGATTTTCTTAATTTCATTTAATAAAATTTTATGTTCATTTATCAGGTTGTTATTAGTTTTTCTTTTTGCAAACACAAAGAGAACTTGTCAAGTAAGTTTGAATAAAAAAAGACAAAAATGGTCAAAGCGGTTAACAATCTTTTGTGGCATCAACTATAAATTGGAAAGATTATGAATTATCCTTCAGATTATTTAGTAGGCATGGACGAACAAGGATTCCAAATGTTCAATTTCTTCAATGCTTGCCTCGTATGTAAATTGTAAAAGGGTTTTAGCACTTGTTATATAAAGAAAAAAGGTGGTTAACCAGTGTTTGATCTATGGAACCTGATTCTGTTCAAATATGGGATCCATTATGCCCAATTGGTGTTTGATTGTATGAAATGGGGTATAGATGTATACTGTCATCTTTCTATAGGAGTTTTGAGAACGGTTTCATTGTTTCAAGTGGCAACCCATGGCTGTGGTATTGTAATATATAAAGACAATTGGGATGAAAATCGAAAAGAAAATTTCATTGCATTGTGATGTTGTCATTACCATTTTAAAGCATTCAATAAATGAAAAAAATATCTCAAGTATACACATGGAATCTTATTTCATATTTAGATAGTAAGCATTTGATGATGATGGATTATTTTCCAAGTTGATTTTCGATTGAAAGTCTTCATCTTCATAATATAGTTCTGGTAGTGGTTCATTTTCAACCAGGGGTGATTGAGAAATAGCAACTGGGTACTGTTTACATTTGAGTCTAGAAGTAACATTGGTTATGTATATATATATGTTTAATGCAGAATACCAAGTTGTTTGAGGTAAGTTATCGAAAATATATAAAGACAAGAAGATGTAGGAATATTTATTTCATCTTGTCTCCCCTTTTCTCGATTGTTGCACATTCCATTAATATGTCAAGTAAAATTTACAAAATAATTATTTGATATAAGAACTGCCGCAAATATTCTTAACCATTTATATTCAAGTTTCTGCTCTCTAAATTAAATTTAAAAAACATTGTTAAAAATTAATTTTGCCGCCCATGAAACTTTTAATAACGCCGGAAAAGGAAACGTACACAAATTCCGCATCCAAGATTCTTCTTTATCATCTGAATGTTTTACTGGAATTATCTGAAAAAAATAAACAAAATGTTTGTACAAAAATTGAAAAGTGCAGGTGCTTATCCTCATAGGAGCTTATATTTCTAAATATATACCGATTCAAAAAAGCCTCAACTATTAGAAAAGTGCTGCCACTTAACTGTTAAAGATTGACAATGCGTGTAAAAATACTTCAGATGAAGCCGTTAGGTACTGTTTGATACAATTTTCAATTGTAAATGAAAAATAAAGGCTATTGTTACGAAAAATAAGCCAAGTGGCAGCATTTTCCTTTAAATATAGTTCAAATCCTTTGCATTGGTTGTTCATATAGTATCGAAAGATATCATCTTGCACCTGCACTTTGCATTTTTAATATTGATGAAAGATATTTATAGAACTTGGTGTCACGTGACTACTTTCACTTTTGGAAATTTTAAAATTGGTTTCAATGGGATCTATTGATTTGATTAATATTATACATTGATTAACAGAAATAAAAATAACCGCCAAACTTGTAAAAACGGTTAATATAAAATTATCATGTTCATGGATGCAATTTTATAGTTTTTTACCAAAAAGTGCCTTAATACCGCTGCGCACGGACACGACTGAAAACTCCATATTTCAATCTTTCAAGAACCATAACTCCTGAACGGTAAAAGTCAAAATCGCCATTATTTAACTTGACCTCCATATAGTTGTCAGTAATAACATATTAAAATTTTAAAAGCTTTGGTTGAACGATTCATGAGTTAATGCACGGACAACATTTGATTGCCGCCTTTCAAGAACCATAACTCCTGAACGGTAAAAGTCAAAATCGCCATTATTGAACTTGACCTTCGTATAGTTGTCAGTAATAACATATTAAAATTTTAAAAGCTTTGGTTGAACGGTTCACGAGTTAATGCACGGACATTATTTGATTGCCGCCCGCCCGCCCGCCGTACATCCCCAAATCAATAACCGACATTTTTGTCACAAAAATCCGGTTAAAAATGACATCATAGTCATGTCTGGCAAATGTCCAACATACATTATCTAAAAACATTTTAGATAAGATAAGGGAAAAAAGCTTCATCAGCAACATTTTATATTGGCAAATTTCCAATGAAGTTATTTACATAAAGTTATTGGCAAATAAAAATAGAAAATGACATCATAGTCATGTCTGGCAAATTTCCAACATATATTATCAACTACTATTCTATACAAAGAAAGATAACTCCAATTGAAAATTAATTGCTATTGCACAATATTGTGCAATTAGATATTTCTTGCTATTGTGCAATACAGTGCAATTGAAAAAATTTTGCTATTGCACAATACTTGATATGGAATCCTGATTTGGACCAACTTGAAAACTGGGCCCATAATCAAAAATCAAAGTACATGTTTAGATAAAGCATATCAAATAAGCCCAAGAATTTAATTTTTGTTAAAATCAAACTTAGTTAAATTTTAGACCCTTTGGACCTATATGTAGACCAATTTGAAAACTGAACCAAAAATTAAGAATCTACATACACAGTTAGATTTGGCATATCAAAGAACCCATTTATTCAATTTTTTATGAAATCAAACAAAGTTTAATTTTGGACCCCCATTTGGACCAACTTGAAAACTAGGCCAATAATTAAAAATCTAAGTACATTTTTAAATTCAGCATATCAAAGAACCCCAAGGATTCAATTTTTGTTAAAATCAAACTAAGTTTAATTTTGGACCCTTTGGACCTTAATGTAGACAAATTTGAAAACGGGACCAAAAATTAAGAATCTACATACATAGTTAGATTCGGCATATCAAAGAACCCCAATTATTCAATTTTTGATGAAATCGCACAAAGTTCAATTTTGGACCCTTTGGGCCCCTTATTCCTAACTGTTGGGACCAAAACTCCCAAAATCAAACCCAACCTTCCTTTTATGGTCATAAACCTTGTGTTTAAATTTCATAGATTTCTATTTACTTATACTAATGTTATTGTGCGAAAACCAAGAATAATGCTTATTTGGGCCCTTTTTTGGCCCTTAATTCCTAAACTGTTGGAACCAAACCTCCCAAAATCTATCCCAACTGTCCTTTTGTGGTCATAAACCTTGTGTCAAAATTTCATAGATTTCTATTCACTTAAACTAAAGTTATAGTGCGAAAACCAAGAAAATGCTTATTTGGGCCCTTTTTGGCCCCTTATTCCTAAAATGTTGGGAGCAAAACTCCCAAAATCAATCCCAACCTTCCTTGTGTGGTCATAAACCCTGTGTTAAAATTTCATTGATTTCTATTCACTTTTACCAAAGTTAGAGTGCGAAAACTAAAAGTATTCGGACGACGACGACGACGACCGCCAACGTGATAGCAATATACGACCAAAAAATTAAAATTTTTGCGGTCGTATAAAAACCAACGAAATCAATTATATTTTGTTTTCAGATCATCAGTGCAGCAGAAGGTAACCCCAAAATCCATACAATCTGATCTTTATCACAAAAAAATATTTCAGATATGAAATGGTTACAGCATATTTCAACCAACTACTATGGCAAGACATACAACATGTATCAAACCAAATAATATATGGTGATGATGCCAGTGAATAGGAGCTTGAAAAAGCAGAGCCTGTCATACCTGAACAAGGAGAAGATAGTCCTTCAAAATACATGTAGCGAAGGTACGTGTATACCTTTTTTCAACACTTATTTACATTTTAGCACAATCTTTTTTTTCCTTTAAGAAAATTGGATGGAAACTAATCGGGTAACTGTCGATTTATCAGTTAGGATGTGTCTGTGTTGTCCATTTTATACCTAAATGGTTGAGACAAGTTTCAAGCTGCCTTAAAGTACCTGAAGAAAGCACTTGAATCATCACATACATATCTACAGTTGTACAGAAAAAAAATTAATGAAATGGCAATTTAAAACAAGGACAAAGTCTCCGTTTCATTTAAAAATGTTATTCGTCACAACATTATATGAGAATGTTGAATTGTATCAAATAAAATTAATACTTTCAGACATTTATGAAGTGCTTACCTGTCTGTCTACAATTTGGGAAGGAGCACATGTTGATATAGATGTAAATGTCACATATAAAGGTGATGTAACCAAAGCTGATGTATCCATAGATGTTGATGTCCGTGTAGCCATAGATGAGAAAGTATCTGTCAATACAATTGATGAGGAGTCTTGTGATGAACTGAGCATCTACAAAATATAAATAAAATAAAATATTTATCTTAACTCATTCTTAATTGTTTATGGAAATAACAGAAAAAATAATATATAGATTCAGCGAATTCTAATGATTGATATGTGTCAACATTTTTAATGAAAATACATTCAGAGGGTTACGCACATTGAACGACAAATGTATGTGACGTATAAAATTTGCTGACGTCAGACACTCAATAAATATGATCGTAGATAGATGTTTTTGTGTTCTGTTAAATTGTTCCTTTTAAAATTGTTAAACGATGATGACTGATGTACCCATATTTTGACTATTATATTTATTGTGTCTGTTTATTTAACGCATCAATGTAAAAATATCGGAAATTGATGAGACTGTCATTAAAGTGAGAGGGTTAGCGCTATAGAACCAGGTTTAATCCACCATTTTCTACATTTGAAAATGCCTGTACCAAGTCAGGAATATGACAGTTTTTGTCCATTCGTTTTTGATGCGTTTTGTTATTTGATTTTGCCATGTGATTATGGACTTTCCCAATTGATCTTCCTCTAAGTTCAGTATTTTTGTGATTTTACTTTTTGAATACTTTAAAGCTAAAATCCTCGTGGACAATAATAAGGTCATAAAAATTCAGGAGGCTTTTCACACTAAACAAATCGTGAATCATCATTTATCGTTCGACCGCATACCTGGCGGTCTGAAGAATACACCAATTGCCTCCGTGCTTTGGATTTTAAGCATAAGACCACACTTAGCCAACAAGGAAAACGCGTGATCAACAAACGTAAAACTGGGTCACCATCAACACACCCTAGACCTGGAAAGGTAATCTACTACAACAGTCTGGGAATTCATGGCAAGCCATAACTCAACAATGTTATGGTAACCCATAACCTTCATAGTTATGGATATCCATAACTGTGCATTTTGAGGGTGGGAGAAATTATTTTTCATTTATCTTGATAAGGTTATGGCCATCCATTAACTTTTTAGTTAGGGTTTACCATAACATTCAGTCATAAAAAGGTTTTGGTAGTCCATACCATAAACAAAAGGCTATATTTCGTATCTTCCTGATCCATGCTGATCATGGCATCCGTTTCAGAATACAATACAATTATTAGAGAAAATATAAATGTTAGACCTATAAAATTTGATTGGAGTATAAACCCAGCAAACACAAAAACATCTTTAAAATGTTATTAAAATGTGTCTAATGTCATGAAAATATCACAAAAAAACAAACTTAAAATGGATGGTTGGATGTATATTGTTAAACGTTTTCTAATATATTTTTCTAGAAAAAAAATTCTGAACGTTGGAAAAACATCATGAATATCAAATAATGTTATTAAAAATGTTTTTGTGATGTTTTCTTTCAAGTGAGACTGTGCCATAAAAATGTTTTCAAAATGTTTTTAGAAGATGTTTTTGATTGATATCTAGATCATATCAATATAAAAATTTCTGTACTTTTGATCGAGTTTCCTGCTTTAATAAATAACAAATCATTAGTTTAATTTATACACAGTGATTCATTCTATATACAAACAAGAATAAATCAGTTGTTTTGCTAAGCATATGAAAATTCACAATTCAAAGTATCTAAAAACAAGAAATATCTACAAGTTTTAACTAATCCAAAATGGCAGACACAACTCATCATGGTAGCCACTTACCAAATATTAAGTCATTCTGTTCAGCAGCATTACTAATAAAAGTAATGAAAAATTTGAGATCATTCAACATTTTGAAATGCAATGTATAAGCAAACAGGAAACGGGTGTCAGATACAAAAATATTCACACATCACAGTTCATCAGTAACTGTTTTTTTTTTATTTAGAACACTTGACTTTTGCCTGCAGTTAGATTAATTAGTAAACTTCTTGAATCTCAATGATTTATAAATGTCTGCTAACAAAGAACTTATGATCATAATATAGTTTGCTGCTATCTGTACAGTAACAATTCTATCACTATTCACATACATTCCTCTGAAAATATTACGAATATTGATGAAAATAAATCTGACACTGAATAAATTTTGCATTTAGAAAGTCAATGGACGCCCAAATGTGATGCATAAATAGCTAAGCGAATGTCCATATAAGGATATTCGATGACAAGCATAATTGGTTTATCGATGGCTTTCATGTTAACTATTATTCTGACTGTTTTCGTACTTAATTTTAAACAATTGACAGTTGCCTGCTGTTTAAATTGGCCATGTTCATGTTGACTCCAATGATTTACTCCTGCATTTCTTTTGTTTGCATTGCTGCTCGATAACAAAGAGCTCATCATCATAAAATGTTTTTGGTGTGATATGTATTGAAGCAATTTCATCACTATTTAATATTTTGGTTACTTTATTTATATCACAAATTCCACCCATGAATCATTCATTTAAGTCCAATAGGGGTAATAGTATTTTTTTTTAAAACTATTATTCTTATCCCCAGCTTGATAACAAAAAAATCTGGTCAACAGATGCAAAAACATTTATTCTGAATTAAAATTTTCTCAATACATTAAATTGGTAATTAAAAATTCGATAGATAGTCCCCAGATGACAAAACATCTTGCTACCTACGAGAACTGTAAGAGAACTTAACAAACGAGCGAAGGGAAATCATCGTCATGTTTATCAATATAGAAATCCTCAGATTAATTATGAAAATGCTTTTTATTATATATGTACAATTAAAATAGGAGGATATTTAGATATAAGTAATTGTGTTTATATGATACAACTAATGCAAGAATTAGTATTAAATTTTGGCTTGATGATTGTAAAGTTATTTTCACAATGATTAGGTAGTTACATACTTTACACACCTATAAATTTAATTGCAGAAAAAAATCTAATGTGTAGATGCATAAAATGCAAATGTCTTAAGACAAGTTCGTTCAAATTATCTAAATCAAATATCAAATGGAAGACTTAAATAATCCTAAATGTATATTTTTATTATTTCTTTGTTGATGTACAACGACATGTAGTCCCCAGATGACAAAATATCTTGCTACGTACAAGAACCGTAAGAGAACTTAACAAACGAGCGAAGGGAACTCATCATACATTTTAAAGAAACAAATTATATTTTAACAGGAAATCGGTACCATAACTTAAAGTTGTGTGTGAATTTATAAGATCACCTTAAAAAGTGTATATATAAACAATTGGAGGATGTGCGGGGTGCTTTTTTTATACCTTTAAGACTCTACATTTCTTAAAAATAAACATTAAGATTGAAATAAAACATGTACATTTTGTACCTTCAATACTCAAAAGGGATAGAAATTTATACTTTAAGGTGAGCTTTAAAAAATGAATATTTAGTTTTTGATCTCAATTATAGTAAATTAAAAAATTGTGTATGCTTATTTAAACCCAAAGATGCAAAGTGACACCTCACATGTTGTAGTGTTGTGATATAAACATATTAGACAAACTTGACCAGATCAGATAAGGAAGCACAGAAACAATGGACATTTTGTGGTTTTGAGGTGCTTCTTGTGTGATCTCTTCTCTTTTGTCTTAACAATTATTTAATGTTTAAACCTAAATTATTAATTATAAGTTTGTAAGAAATGGTGCTTAAATATTGAGATGTAGTACATATTATTATGCAGATCAGTACAAAACTTTGTCTAGCCTAATTTTAATCTGAAAACAAATAGAGTTATCTCCCCTAGAACACATGTAAATCTACTTTAAGATCAGAAATATCTTAGTTTCATATTATATGTTTTAAATGTGTTTCTTTTTCTTTTTTGTTTGTTTATTTTATGTATATTATATTTATTACAAAACATGGATTTCTGGTATTTGGCATATATATGAATTTTTTTTTCAAGAAGTGAAATATTATGAAATCATTCCTGATGTCTCGCATAAACTATTTTTTCCTTTGTTTTTGAAAATATCATACTTCACAGTTGAAGAACAAATTTCATGATGGAAGGAAAAAACATTAAAATAATGTCCTATAATTGTCAAGGACTTCAAATGAAGGAAAAACGGGGCGATATTTTTGATTATCTTAGTTCAAAAGATTTAAATATTTATTGTCTCCAGGATACACATTTTATAGAACAAGATGAAGTTTTGATAAAAAACCAATGGAAAGGCCATTGTGTTTTCAATTCATTTGCTTCAAACAAAAGAGGAGTTGCTATACTGTTTAAAAATAATTTTGACTATAAAATACACAAAGTTAAAAAAGATGGAGATGGCAATCTGGTGGGATTGGATCTTAATATTGAAGACAAGAGATTTACTCTGATAAATGTTTATGGGCCAAATATTGATACTCCCTGCTTCTATGACAAATTAACAGAAATTATAGATTTCTTTGGAAATCAGCTCTGTATTATCTGTGGGGACTTCAATCTTGTTCAAAATTTCAACCTTGATACCCATAACTATATAAATATAAACAATCCAAGATCTAGAGATAAAATTTTAGAAATTAAAGAATATAAGAATCTTGTCGACCCATTCAGAGAAATATACCCTGATGTTAAAAGGTTTACATGGAGAAGGGAAAACCCTTTTAAACAATCTAGATTAGATTTCTTTTTGATTTCTGAAAGCCTTATAGATGACATTTGTGAAGTAAACATTGGTAATAGCTACAGATCAGATCATTCACCAGTGATTTTGACTTTAAAAATAAATGAATTTATAAAAGGTAGAGGCCTCTGGAAGTTTAATAATTCTCTCCTTCAAGATCCTGAATATGTAAAACTAATAAAACAACAAATTACTAACACAGTTGAGCAATATAAAATGCCAGTCCATAGAGGGGATGCTTTACATAGTATTGATAATTTAGATATGGATTTTTCAATTAATGATCAATTATTGTTGGAGACCCTTCTCCTTGAGATTAGAGGTAAGACTATTTCTTATTCAACATTTATAAAAAGAGAAAGGACTAAACAGGAAATCCAATTGACTGAGGAGATACAAAATTTAGAAAATGAGGTAAGTATAGAGGACACTCTTGATGAAACAGAAGCCAAAAAATGTCAACTTAGGATTTTGAGACAGAACAAGGTTAAAGGTCAATATGTTAGATCAAGAACCCAATGGATTGAAGAAGGAGAGAGGCCAACAAATTTTTTTTTGTAATTTAGAAACACAAAACTTTGTCAATAAAACTATTAAAAAACTAGTAACTGATGAAAATACTGTAGTAGAAAATCAAAAAGAAATCTTAAAACAATCAAAAATATTTTATGAGAAACTTTACAAAAGACAAGGATGCCTTAAAAAAGTAAACCTATCAAAAGAATTACCATCTTTGACAGCTAAATTAAATGATATCGAAAAAGATTCATTAGAAGGTAAAATTTCTTTTGCTGAATTAACACAAGCTTTGAAAAGGATGAAAAATAATAAAAGTCCTGGGTCAGATGGTTTTACTGCAGAATTTTTCAAAGTATTTTGGATAGACATTGGAAAGTTTGTTTTGCGGTCAATAAATTATTCATATCAGATAGGGGAAATGTCTGTCACACAGAGGCAGGGAGTTATCACTTGTATTCCTAAAGAAGGCAAGTCAAAACAGTTCTTAAAAAATTGGCGTCCAATTACACTTTTGAATTCAACATACAAACTAGCTTCTAGTTGTATCGCTGAGAGGATAAAGTCAGTTCTAAACAGAATTATTGATTCTGATCAAACAGGCTTTATCCCGGGTAGATTTATTGGGGAGAACTGTAGACTTATATATGATATTTTACAATTTACAGAAGAAAATGATATCCCTGGTATATTATTACTCATTGATTTCGAAAAGGCCTTTGACTCTATATCATGGGCCTTTCTTTTTGAAACACTGAAGTATTTTAATTTTGGAGACTCTATTATGAATTGGATAAAAACATTTTATAATGATATTACATCTACTGTCACCCAGAACTGCTGTCTGTCAGACTTTTTCCGTGTGGAGAGAGGCTGTAGACAGGGTGATCCTTTATCTCCTTACCTTTTCTTGCTATGTGCTGAAATATTAGGCATTTTAGTAAGAGATAGTGATGAGATAAAGGGTATTACGATAGACGATTCAGAGTATATCTTGTCTCAATATGCAGACGACACATCACTTATTTTAGATGGGTCGCCTTCCTCGCTGGATGCATCTCTCCGTATATTACAATTCTATGCTGAGATATCAGGACCGAAAATTAACTTTGACAAAACAAACGTTATATGGATAGGTAGTAAAAAACATAGCCAAGACAAAATATGTGTAAAGTGGGGACTGAAATGGGGTTTCAGTACATTCAAATTATTGGGTATCACTTTCTGTGTTGATTTAGATAGAATGTTAAATCTAAATTATGCTCCTCGAATACAAGAAATAGAAAAAATATTACAAAAATGGTCAAAACAGTCACTTACCCCGTTTGGTAAAATAACAATTATAAAGTCATTAATTATATCAAAATTTAATCATCTGTTCCTGTCCATCCCAGGTCCAGATGATAATATGATAAGTCAACTTAATAGTAAAATTTATTCATTCATTTGGGATGATAAGCCTGACAAAATAAAACGGGATCGTCTATGTCAGGAATACTTCCGAGGGGGCCTAAAAATGATTAATTTGAGAAATTTTATACAAGGGTTAAAACTTACTTGGGTTAGAAGATTATTTAGGTCAAAATCTAAATGGATTCAATTATTTACCTCCACCCAAAATATAAATTTTACAGAGTTGGCTTATTTTGGATTTATTAAAAAATCAAAAAACAAATTTTGGGATGAAGTTTTTCATGCCTGGAAAACTATGTCAAAACTCAGACATCCATTTTATTTTGAGGAAGTCATCTCTACATCTATATGGCATAACGAACATATCAAAATTGATAATGTCAGCGTTTACTATAAAAATTGGGCACATCATGGGGTATGGACTGTAAATGACCTGTTAGATGAACATGGAAATATATTAACGTATGAAAAATTTGAAATTATGTATATTTCAAACACACGTTTCTACAGTTTTATGGACTTATATTAGCACTAAAAAAGTGGCTACAAGACATTGGAATCAACACTGAAAGTGAAAAAAAAAAACATCAGGCTATTATACCTTTTAATATTAATATTTTCTTCAAGTCCGAAAAAGGCTCAAAGGACATGTATACTATTTTAAATCAAGGAATTTTACCTACAGATTTTGTAGCAGAAAAAAAACGGGAAGGTATTCTTAACAAAGTTGTAGAAAATTGGAAAAAAATACACTTGTGTGTTACCAAGGTTTCAAAAAACACTAGGTTATGTTGGTTTCAATATAGAATTATTCATTATATTTTAGGGACAAATGCTTTACTTTTTAAAATGAAGCTTGTTACTTGTAATTTGTGTACATTCTGCAAGGAAGAGCCTGAAACTATAGAACATTTACTTTGGGGTTGTCATATTGTAGCCGACATTTGGCACAATCTAAATTCATGGATTTTCGATAAGGTTCTTATTGAAATTCCACTTAATTTGAAAATTGTCATTTTTGGCCTTTATGAAAATTATAAACTGAATTTTATTAAAAATAAAGTTATCTGATTGACGAAGTACTTTATTTACAGATGTAAGATGCAAGATATAAAACCTAATATAAAAGGCCTTCAAAATTACATAAAAGAAAACTTGATTTTAGAGAAACATATTTCTTCAAAATACTTAAGTGTGGAAGAACACAACTTGTACTGGAACCCCTGGGCTAAGGTCATTAATTAAATATAAACATGTATGTATATGAGCATTTGAAATTATTTGTATACTGTTATACCATACCATATGTATGCTCATATATTTCTTGCACTACTATTACTATATGAATGAAAATGTTATTACTATACTTAATCCATAGATTTCTAAGTGTTAGTTCAGAGAATGCTTATTATGCTTATTTATTTCACTTGCTTGCTTATTGTGCCACAAGATAAATATATGTTGATACTTGTAAATTCATAAAAAAAAAAAATTATAAAAAAAAATAACTTAAAGCTGTATTTGTGTGTCATGGCTTCAGATTAATGTATTGTTCATAGTACTTCTTTGTTGAAGTGATAAGATGTGTTTCTAAAGCTCCATCTGATTAGGGATCAATAATGATTTAAACTATTTTTTTAAATATGGACTTAACATCAACATTCTTTAAGAAAATTACATCTTTTCTTGGAGACTTTGCTGGATTTAAACGTGTTTCAGAGGATTTTGACTTTCTACAATCAAGTGAGTTATATAACATTGATGACTGTACAGACAGAACTCTGTCCTATGTAATTAACTTTAAAAATAATTTAATATACAACCTATTTAAAAAAATATATTGTTTGGAAACTACTCTGAAGAACAATTTGTGGATAGAGGTAAAAATGGACTTGTGCATTCTGTTGATGATAGTGAAGGGACAGTTCACATATATGAGTCCACTAACACTACACATTCAAGGAAAAGGGTGTATAATTTGGTTCAAACATACTTTTAAGATTTTTGCACAAGATCTATATCATTTTTATAACACACAGACTGAATGATTCAAAAATGTTTGAACAAGAGTGGACCATTTACCTATTTATACTTTACAGTCTTGAACTACATACCATTTCATTGTTGAGACTTTGTCTTCTTATGAATGTTGCGTATCATGAAAAGTCGTTGCAAAATAAGTTATATTTATCATCTCATATTTTAATACATTTGAGTACGATCGAATGTGTATGGTGCGATATACATTATAAACAAAGAACTCGAAAAGTGCACAGCTTGAAGAGCATGCTGGCATAGTAAAACGTAAATATACATATCACGAATTATCTGCATATCACTTCTTAGACCAAACAAACTGTGATATCAATGTTGAACAAAATAAAATTGTTGAACCAAAATGTTAATAGAACAATGAATTAAGTGAGTCAATGATAACTCAGACGAAAGATATACAACAACTTGCATAGCGAGTGTCCTTATGAGGAGATTCGATGAACATGACTTATTCAAAGTCAGATTCCTTTCATATTGGCGTCGTTTGCGATAATGCTAATTTTTGAACTAGAATAATGTACTATTGCCTGCATTTTTATTAAATCGGTTACTTCCTAAATTCAATCAGAAAGATTTATAGATGTCTGCTGCTTTAATTACTGATAACAAAGATCATTATATATAGTTTTGCTGGTTTCTGTACAGTAACAATTATATCATTTTTAAATAGTTTTGTTATTTCATACATTCTGTATGACGCATACATTCCTCTGGATTTAATACGAATGTTGATAAGATAACCCTGACTTTAACTGAAGATTTTTTCACTCAGAGGGACAATGAACGCCCATTTGATGCACGACTAGCAAAACGAATGTCCATATAAGGATATTCGATGACGAACATAACCAATTTAACGCTTGCTTTTATTTAAACGACTATTCGGACTCTTTCTTATTTTCTTTTTGAGGAATTGACCGTTGCCTGCATTTTAAATTGGTCATGGTGATGTTCATGTTGAATCCAATGATTTACTCGTTCATTTCTTCTGTTTTCATTGCAGCTCGATAACAAAGAGCTCATCATCATAAAATGTTTTTGGTGTGATCTGTACAGAAGCAATTTCATCACTATTTAATATTTTAGTTATTAAGGTATATCACAAATACCTCCACTGAATCATTCATTCAAGTCCAATAGAGGTTATGTTTTTGATTTAAACAAAACTAGAATTCTTATCTCCAGCTTGTGAAAAAAAACTGGTCAACAGATGAAAAAACAAATATTCTCAATAACAATTTTCTCATCACACTAAATTGGTAATTATAAATCCGATAGATAGCGTCGAAAAACCTAAAAAAAAAATGTTCGCAGTGAAATATGATCAACATACATACTACTTTTAAATTATACGTAAAATGTTGATCTTTGCCTCACCAGCTTTGATCTTTAGGGATGAGTACATTTTGGTATTAAAGAAGTTACTTGATGGCATTCTTATTAAAACAAATGTCAACGTTAGGAATGATAACATCATATTTGCTCCAGATTATAAAATTGCAAAAAAAAAAACCTAACTGAAACATATAGCCAGCACAGACAGTTTGGAGTAATTATGTCATTTATGTTATATGATTTTATTTAAATTTGAATAATTGTGGAAATTGAAAGGGTTGATTTCGAATTATTCCATGCAAAGTTGAGGGAGAAACACAGACTTGAACACGTAGTGTTTAATTCCTTAAAGGATCTGAATGCCAAAGTGAAATTTACCCTCTCTATATTCAACCTGAACAACAGCTAATCAATGTGGTTAAAGTTAACTTGATGTTCCTTTTATCTCCTTTAAAGAACAGGTTTGGATATTATCTGATATAGCGAATGTCCATATAAGTCGATTCGATGATGAGCATAACCAATTCAATAATTCCTTTTATTCGTTATTGACGTCTTCCGACTTTTTTCTTATTTTTGAATACGAACAATTGGTTTTTGCCTGATTTAATCGTAAACCTACCAATGATTAATAAATGTCTGCTGCGTTTATGATTGCTAACAAATAGCTTGTGATTAGAATATAGTTTTGCTGTTCTCTGTACAGTAACAATTACTTAATTGATTATGGACTTTCCGAATTGATTTTCCTCTGAGTTCAGTATTTTTGTGATTTTACTTTTCACTATTTAATATGTTTGTTTTTGGGATACGATTGCTTTCAAGCAGTCTGTAGACTTATACCGGTGGCTCATAGCATTGCCCTCACGTCAATCGTTTTATTCTAAACATTAAGGAACATCTCAGATTCTTATGATTGTCTTGCTTTAAAAGGTAAAAAAAACCAAAGGGATTGAACTTTAACAACTTTCCTATAATGTTCTTTTTATAATCTTCATGTTTGACAATTCCCTTGACTTATATGCGTGTTTTTAACCTCACGGAAAATCTGAATTAAGCAGTATTTATATTTAGTGTTTTTATAAATTTAGAAACACGTCAGAGGGAATTCCCAGTTTTGATAAAATGCGAGAGTTCTCTGAATTCCGATAAATTTATTTCTGTCATATAAAAACTGAAGTGGATTTTTTTTCCTATATTTTACCGTTATGAAACTGATATTTGAGATTGTACTTCCATAAAGAAATAGAGAACCATCTAGGTCGTTTAATAAACATTTAATATACGTTCTTGCTCCAGGGTTTGTTTTGGAAATTATGCGCATGCGTATAGTTTTCTTGACTTAAGGGGTTTTCGATTGAATGGTTGCTCTGGATTCCCCACTCAATTAATTAATTTTTAACTCATGGGATCTTTTTTATGTATGTCTGCTATTGAAGGTTATTGTTCTTGCATAATTTTAAATCATATGCATCATTTAAATTAAAATAAATATCGTTCACATCGTAGAACACCCCTTCAGGCGAAATGGAGTCTTCCATATTATCGTTTCGAGTTGTCTCCCTTCCGGAAGTAACTTCCGTGAATTCTGAATCAAAACATACGTCGAGTATTAGCTCGTTCTGTCAATAAAGTGTATTATATTAAAAACGATCGCAATTTAAACCGATACATGTCTACGGAAAGGAGTCATGCTCACTGACCCAAAGGAAATTAAATATTTAAAGAGTTAGGAATGGGGTTCCTCCAAGAATTAACGTAGGAAAATAGGTGATAAGAAACGAAGTGAAATACCTTCTCTCACTGTGAGTCTTAGTGACTGTTGTGGAAAGTAAACATGGAATTGATAGTACAAAAATAAGGCACAATAGGCCTAATTACATTGTTCATACACTTTCATCCGGGATTGGCTATTTTGTAACTATTTTACATGTGCAGTTGAATTAGTTTTGAAAATAATATTATTCAGCTACATGTGTCAATGAAACAACGTCAATCGTATCCCTCAGAGCAATCTGCTCTTTGATTATAATGCATGTTTCATACATTCCTCTGAATGTAAAACGAATGTTGGTTAAAATAAAATTGACTTGCACTCATAGAGTCAGTGGAAGTTTGTAATTGATGCACGACAAGCGACAATCTAATTAAAACCCGATCTCTCATTGCTCCAGTTTTCTGATATGTCGCGTGGGAGATCTAACGAAACCCGCTTTGAGGTCACATGTAAATAAACTGGAAGTTGTGAATTTATAATGATATGCAAATGAGTTGACGACCTATTAATAAGCCAATAAAAAAGTTTATGAATTATTTGGACTGACGATTTCGTCGTAAATAAAATGAGTTACATCCCTTTACCTTACGATAAATTTCAAGATCGTGGAAGACTCATTTTCATTGGTCGAAAAAGACAAACCTACGAGTTCACTCAAGATTAAGTTAGAATTTCATTCCAATACAATGAATAATTAATAGTGCAATATTCGCACAATGCTTATTTTAAGTACAATTGGCATGTTCATCCACTCCGGTCCACTGAAGAGCAAGGCAACCAGAAGTATTGAAACCTCTCCCAAGGTATCCCTTGAACAGTGATGATCAAGGCTGCAGTAAGTGTGACCGTTTGGCGGTTACTGTTGAGAATCTGCAAACTATTGACCAGAACAACAACATCTACCAGCGGCATTTACGACTTTACCAGGTAAACATGCATTTACATTCCATTTTAATTGCTAGATAACAGTTGTGCAATATTGTTTATATTTTTTTTCATTGATACAACATGTCACAATGAGTATAAATTGCATTTTGTCATTTATCTCTTATACGGGTAAGATATTAACCAACAAAAGAGAAAAGATATTTAAATTAGAACACAACTTGGCATATAACAAAATCTAAACCGAAGCACCAGCTTGATATCCGGCACACTGCGAAGAACCGCCATCTTTTCATGAAGAAAATAACAGGTTATTGGAGATCTTGAAAGGATATACGACTAAACTAAAGACTCATTGTACACGAGTAATCTTCCATAAAAATGTCATCTCAGACATTGATAAACAAAAAAAAAAATAGTGCAGTCATTCCTTAAATGAATACAGTCACTTCTGAGTATATTAACTTTTCATATGTGATATACATGTAGTACCAATTTTTCTCTTCAGGCAAAAAGTGTTCAGCAATCACTGGAAAATTATTTTCGAGGAGAGGAGGTCGAGTTTGAGTGTGGAAAGTAAGTACTCCTCCTGATTGTAATTGCTTACATATCAAAATGTTTAGTATATTGATCTGGGAGAAAAGAATAAGAAATTTCCTTTTTATTCTTATGAGTTATAACAGCCTTTCAATGAGTGATACATGTAAAAAAAAACTTGTTGTAATTCATGCAGCTCCTTATATGTGTTATACATTTATTTGATTGCCACTTAAATTGTATATATTTGCTAAAATCCTATTGTTTGTTGATTATTCTTTATTTTTGTATGTTTTAGATTTCATATATCATGTATTTTTATTAAATTATAATATAATTTCTGTTCAATTGTACATTATAACTGATGCTCTTAAGATTTTAAATTGAGACAGGTTAAATGGATGAATTTTTGTTTTCAAATCTATTTCAGATGCAAGAAGTGCACAACAGTCAACAAACAACTGCAGTTGCAGGCACTTCCTAAAAATTTGATTATTCACTTAAATCGGTAATTATTTCTTTATATTATGATGAACATTTAAATTTATGAATTCAACATCTGCAGGTGTGTCACAAAGAGACAAAGTGCATTAAATATCTGATTTTGATGTTAACATTTATTAAAAGAGAGAGGTTAATGGTCAGTTGCTTCAATAACTGAAATTAAATTAGTACTAAGAATAGATTTCAAATCTCACATTATATTTTGTCCTTCCATCATTATCAGCTGGTATGCTGGTCATGTTTTTGGATCAAATAATGTACAATGGCGTAACTTAAAATATCATTCACATACTTAACATGTATTTCTTATTATTTGCAGATTTAATGGTAATAGGAAAGACATGTCCAAAATTGAGGTTCCCTTCAATATCAACATCAATCCCTATTTGGATAATAATAAGGTATATTAATGCATAATGATTACATTAGATAAGTGAAACTTGCATATGTTCATCTTTTCTGTTATGGCTTACTACTAATACATACACCTTTGTCATTAACTGAATCCTTCTGAAAAGTATACCTCTGTAGTATACTTTGATATAAATTTTCATTTAAAATTGATATTGAATATAGAACAATAGACCACTTTTAAATTAGTTAGTTACACACATTAAATTTCCTTCAGTCATGATCAACAATACAGTCATACTGCAATTCTCATAAGTATTTATAAAGAAAAATGTATCTATAGGTCATCCTCCATATTGATGATCACAGAGAAGCTTAATGAACTTTGATATTGCAGGATACAAGCAATAATATTGGTGTGCCTGAAAAATGTCACGGTGAAATATGTAAAGCGTTTGATAACTAAGAAGAAGCAGTTATCAATGCACGTTCATCAGTTGGCAAACAAGAATAAGCTTTAAAAATTTTAAACAAACAGAATAAACGGCATTTGTAAAGTTAAGAAACAATGAACTTGAATTAAATGAACAGTTATACAAACAAATTATAGGAGCGCCTATTGGTGGAATACTTTCTCCGACATGCAGCTAAACACCTGTCTGTTCTATTAGAAACATCTTAGATAAGTTCCAATGGATATATCAAATTGCACTGTCAATACAAAGACGACAGTTTTATGTTTTTCACAGGGACATTAAAACAGGTTGAAGATTTTCTTAACACAGCGAACAACATTGACCCTCTGCTTAAATCACATTTGAAATGTCTAGATTTAGTATGACCTATTTAGAAATTCCCGAAGTGTACAAAGGTGAAAGATTCCATAATAATAACATACTTAATGTTAAATCAAATATACAAAAAAAATGAAGCGTATCAATATTTACCAATCACTTCTTAGTTATATTAATCTTAATATCTGAATACTTTTTGATGACGATTCAAAATTTCATTGAATTATTGAGCATTTTTTAAAAGGGGGAGCTTTTTTTACATGCCGCGCCGTATCTCAAAAACGATTTATAATTATTGCTTAAAATTTACACGCTTCTTTGTTATATTAATCTGAAGATCTGTATACTTTTTGGTCTTGATTCAAAATTTAGTTTTTGAGTTATTGAGTACATTTTATTTTGTAAAAAAGGGGAGGTTTTTTTACATGTCACACTGTATCTCAAACACAATTTAGGATTATTGCTTAAAACTTTAAACACTTCTTTGTTATATTAATCTGAAGATCTGTGTACTGTTTAGTCTTGATTCAAAATTTTATTTTAGTGACATTTAGTTTTTTGGTAAAAAAAAAAGGGGGGGGGGGGTTTCTCATGTCTTGCAGTATCTCGAAAGCAATATATGTTTATTGCTTAAAACTTTCTCAGAAACTATTTATGATTATTGCATAAAACCTCCACACAAGACGTCAGGCATATCATGCGCTCATGACGCAGTTGTTTATTTTATAATTAATTTAACATCAAGTATGTTATTTTTATTGAATCTTTCACCTTTGTACACTTCGGTAAATTATGAATAGGTCATACTATTTCTAACCACCTCATATCTGATTTTAAGCAGAGGGTCAATGTTGTTCGCTATGTTATAGAAATCTTCAACCTGCTTTAATGTGCCTGTGAAGAACACAAAACTATCGTCTTTGTATTGACAGTGCAATTTGATGTTTTCTGTCCATTGGAACTTAATGTCGTAAGATATTTTTATTGGACCAGACAGGTGTAAATCTGAATGTCGGGGAAAATATAACACCAATAGGCGCTGCTATAATTTGTTTGTTTAAATGTCCATTTAATTCAAGTTCATCGTTTCTTAACTTTACAAATGCCGTTTATTCTGATTGTTTGAAATTTTTAAAGTATATTCTTGTTTGTCAACTGATGAAAATGCATGGATAACTGTGACATCATAGGCACTAAGAATGCATTCTTTCTTGACCTTGTGCAACTCTATTTTATAAATGAAGTCTTCCTTATCTTGAATGTAAAAGTGATGCCTCTTCAATAATGGTTTTAGAATTAGATCCAGTAATCTTTCAATGCGTAGCGTGGTAGAGTTACACTTATGGATGATTCGTCGGTAAGAAACGTTTATGTTGCTTACTATTTGACCAGTTCGAAATGCCTCATCAATTATTTCTAGATTGATTTTATGAATTTTCAGAAGAAGGTACATGTGTCCATGTTTTGATTTGTTATTACACTTCAAAAAATTACAAGTTTGGAAATCTATTTCTTTTTTCCTATATAGTTGTTCAACAATATATTTTATAGACTTGACATCTAAGTTAATAGTTATTTTCATGTAATGATAACTGTTAAGGTGACTTGTTTCTGTTTTGATGTAATCGATTTGATATAACCACTGTTGTGTTATTTTGATTGACTTTAAATTAATATGTTTTAGTTATATTAGAGCTTTTCGTTCTCATGTTGATTAAATGTCCCTAAACTGTTTAACCTCAAGTTTTGATGTATCTACTTTTGTGTCAATTAATCAATTTCTTGGGCAACATAGTAAAACTTTATTATACAGGCGTACAAAAGGCTTCCAAAAAGCTCATACAAGCTCTTAACTATAACTTTTCTATTTGATTGACATTAATGGGAATGTAATGGTATATTAACGATATTAGCTTCTCTAAAATGATCGGAGCATCCTCCAAGCATGCCTGGAGGAAGCTCACTATAATAAATATATGTTCCCTTAATCAATGTGGTTCAAAATGACAAGAATACATATGGTGCACTAATGAAGATAGAAATGGAGTTATTTCTGAACTATGTTTAGAAAAGACTCATCAATTTCTACTATGGGAAACAGGAAATTGCCTTTTGTAAGTGAACTGATGAAAAAAGATATCAATAGCTTAAAATCTCTAGAATGGTCTCGAATAATCAAAGAAATAATGGAAAAATTACCAGTACTTTGCACATTGCTATTTTTAACCATGCTTCCACCTCAACAACGATCCTGCTTTACCAAAATTGAACGATACCGAAAGCTGCATTTGCTTATGCCATTTTAATGCAATCCAGATGTATAGAATTGAGCCGTGTACAGAGAATGTATAAAAAGGTATAATATAGACTTCCACTGTTCTTTTTGCACAGTCAAAATAGATACATAAGAAGTTGTTTTTAAATTTCTTAAACACAATCACAGAAAAGTTAAAAGTTGCCGGAGTTCAAGAAGGCACAAGTAAGGTCTGTTAATGCAAATACACGCAATTTCGCCAGGTTAGCCTTTTCTGTAACTTATCAGTCTCCGTCTTTTGACTTGAGACAAGGGGTTAAAATCCAGTTCAATTTCAACAGACTGTATAATATCATCTTTAAGAAGAATTTACCATTTGCTAAATTCCCTATGACTCGGGGCATTTTTCTCTTGGGGTTCGTGCAGATAGTAGAAAAGGTATTGTAATGGTTACCGATTTTTGAGACTTCAAGTTGGTTTAATACAACAACCCTTATGTGATGCAAGTGAACGTTCATAACGCAGATACAAAGAGAAAGCTTCAAATGCTGTTTGATACTATATGTCCTGAAGAGGCAGATATTCAAAAAACAAATAGTAGAGACCAGAAACAATTCTTCACCTGATGATAAGACAACCTAGAAATATTGGCATGGATATACAGACAAGCAGATACTTCGACGTTACAAACAAGCAGATACTTGGGCGTTACAAACAAACAGATATTTGGACGTTACAAACAAACAGATATTTGGACGTTACAAACAAACAGATACTTGGACGCTACAAAGGCAGAGTATCTCTATCATTTTTCAGCAACATCCTTTTGAAGATGTAAAAATAATGAGAATATTAAAATTATAAAAGTAAATCTGTAAATTTAAGTTCATAAATTAAACATGTATTGTAGGCCAAACTAATTATTGTCATATGCTGTGTTCACAAATATCTGGATGATCATGACAACTTCATATAATACTTTTAAATTGAAATTAGAGAAACAAAACTCATCCTTTTTTCATCTTTCAAATATGACAGAACTGTGTATTTCAAAGTTTAAAGTATGAGAGCTCAATGGTGACATTAACTTAACTTAAATTATTTTACTTGGACATATCAAAATGTTATCCTGGTATCTATGATAAGTTTATATAAACATATCGTCTGAGAATGGCATTTAGTCGGTGCTCCTGAAAAGGCTGTTTATCACATAATCGCAGTAATTTGCCTTACAAACTGAACCCCCAACGTAGACATAAATATTCAGTCTAAATGCTCTAGGAGAATTGAGGGTATGTACGAGTCTCGGAGCAACCTTTTCAACAAACGCAATATGGTGTTAGGGCACAGCCCCGTACACCGAATATTCAAATAGATGATGACTCAACTCTATTTATAGAAAAGACATTTGAAATGATAATCGTAGGTGAATACATATGAAAAGGCCAGAATTTTCAAGACATTCAAAATTATTTGTTTATGTTTCAGTTACATATAAACAAAGATTTCAAGAATGCAATAATGGAAGCTGTGATGATGAGACTTCGCCTTGGATTGTATGTAAGGGTTGTAGCTGATAGTTTTTCCATGTGTGTTTCTTCTTATTCCACTTATTTTACAACCTGTCTTCACCTCATCCATGTTGAACTCGAAGTTATAAATGTTTTTCCACCTAGAGACATTTCTTGTACTATTGTCCCCAAGGGTGACTTGGGAATAGAAATATGGTCACTTGGTCTTCTCCCGACCGGCAGTAAAACGCTTGCCGAAGTGGGGCGTCCGTTTGGCTGTGCGGGATGTATCAAGTTCGCAGTCACGTCCGGTCAGAAGGGGGACGTTAAATCCGATGCCTCGTGTAAAGAGAGTGCCACGCTCTTTGCACGTTAAGAACCCTTGCAACAACTCTTTTGAGGGGTCCGTAGGTGGCCTGTTGTAAGGCAAAATTTCTGTCTCTATCCAAGATACCCTCATTTTCCAGTGGCAGTCCAAATTCCCCCGACCTTCATCCCAGATGGCCTCTATCGTATCAACCTACCTATTGTATTTATTGTGAACTTGTTCTCGTCCTGAATATGCAGATGCCGGATATTCTTTCAGATTTTTGTGTTTTTGTATGCAATCATAGGGGTCTCTCATAACGACTCTTAGCGGTTAACAATGCCATCTTCGTTTCCATTTCTCTTTGTCTCTACGAAGATTCTAGGTAAGGCGAAATCAGTTTCATCTTCTTCCATTTTTGTGGTCTTATTCACCTGGGTGAATACTAGATTGACTTATGTATCACGTACAAGTGATGCTGTTTTATTCTCTATTATTTTCTTTTTAAAACTGAGTTTATTCAGTTTGTGGTGCAATTGTTTGACGTTCATAATTCGTAAATGTGTAACAAACCACCAAAGTTAAATTGCCCTCTCCACATGAATGCGCACATGTGCAATTTTTGTCGTCTGTTCCACTTCATTTGCACTAAGTTGGGATTTACCTTTGGTGAAAGCAGGAATTTCTTATGATGCAAGGCGATTTGCTAACTCCTCTGCGATTAAAAAACCTGGGTCGACTAGAACTTGGTCCCCATGCTCTAATTTATCCAAAAAACTTAGTCTGACGTTCTACCTCCAAAGGCTTTTGACACAAATGATATTGCACCGGACACTAAAAACCTGATGGTGTTGGGTTGTCCGATTCATCTGATAGATAGATGTTGACCTGGTAATCAATTTTACCCCCTGTCAGATCTGCTCTAAATGCTTCGGTTTTTTAGTTATAAGCCAAAAACTGCATTTGACCCCTATGTTCTAATTTTAGCAATGGCGACCATGTTTGTTGATAGATCAAAACTTGGATACAATTTATAAACTAGATACCATAAGGAACATTCAGTTAAAGTTTGGAAGTATTTGGCCTAGTAGTTTCAGAGGAGAAGATTCTTGAAATAGTTTACGACAGACGACGACAGACATTTACTATGTTCAATGGACCGTGAAATTAGGGTCAAAACTTTAATTTGGAATAAAAATTAGAAAGATCATATCATAGGAAACATGTGTACTAAGTTTCAAGTTGATAAGACTTCAACTTCTTCAAAAACTACCTTGACCAAAAACTTTAACCTGAAGCGAACGGACGCACAGACCAGAAAACATAATGTCCCTCTACTATCGTAGGTGGGGCATAAAAATCTGAAATCATTGAACCCTGTCAACTTCAGGTACTGTATGTATCTGCTATGGATGACACTGAACAGCTTATGTGATGAAAATCAATTTTGAAGAATTGAAAGATTTGTGTGCATTGTTTAAATCATTATTAAGTCTTTAATTCAAATAAGTGTTATATCTTTTATTCTTTACACAATTTAATTTATATATATATATATATATATGTGCATTTTTGATTTTCCAAGAGTTGACATAGGGGAAGAATGACCTCTATAGCCTGCAGATAGATTACTTTGCCAAAGTCATTCTTAGCAGTTTCTGCAGTGCTTTGGATAGTTATGATTCCCAAGAGAGAATCAAACTCTGTTTAGTACTTGTGAGTGTATTTATAATGTATTTTAAATTTACTTAGTATACCAATATGATGTACACGTCACCAGTAAAACTGCATTCGACTATGAAATCGATAATTAACTGTGGCAACTCTTCAACTGCAGCACTGTTAATCGTACACTTTGCTTATTAAATATGTCACTGTAAAAAAATGACAATCAACAATTAATTCTGTTACGTGCACATGGTGACTGAAATATTTTTTTTTTTAAATTTATTAAATCATTGTTATTTGGATAAGCTGTGATTATATGACTGATTTAAAAAAAAAAGTTTAATATAAAGAAACTTTATATTTAGAGATCATTCCTGCATAAGAGGGACCTCTTTGCAACCAAGCAGAGTATACCAGATTTTTGGAATAAGTTACAAATCTTGTACATTGAAACCACCAAGGGGGTAAGTGATGAGATGCGAGAGAAATTGGCGGAGATTGATGCTCGTCGCATTATGAAAAGATTGGAAGTTTTGGGTAAGAATAGCTAAGTTATAACAAAATTATGAAGGAGTAAATGTTCGTACAGTAACTATAATGTTATTTATACCTTAATTGAGGTGAATATTTTAAGAACATTTTCAACTACTACACTGCTAAACATGCTAAAGCATCAAGTTATCTCATGAAATTTTAAATTAATAAGGAGTTGTGGTTTGATTGCGTATGGGACAATTGTCAAAGAGTATCTATGTAAAGTAGATTTTGCAATAAAGGTCCCCTTACAACCGTTAACAATAAACTTATAATGTATAGTAAGCTATAAAATGTAATAAAAGGCTAGGACATGTGAACATTGGAAGCAAATTTAAATGAATTCATCAATGGTCTTAGTTTATGAATAGAAATGTAAACGATAAACAAATTTTGCAACCAGCAAGCAAATAAAACCGAAAAAAGAATATACTCATTAATAGTCAATTGAACATTACTACCAATAAACTAGTCCATTTTGAATCTCAATTAATACGCACTTTTAATACATGTTGTTTAATAAATTTCCCATAATTTTTTGGATTATGGACTTATATAAACTGTTTCATCTTTTTATTTATAATTCCTATTAATGTTACAATCATTTATTTCTATATTTCTATATCATTTGTATTAATCATGTTTATAAAATGTTAACTAAAGAAATTAATTTATATATTTTATAAAATTTCAGCCTTTCTTTTCCTTTCAGTTACCATGCATGTAATTTTAAGTCTTGCAAAACATACATTTTTGAGATGCACAGAACATTCACTTTTTAGACTTAACTTTTGATACAAAAAGAGCTAATTACATGTATGGCTGTATGCTTTGATATATTTTAGTATATGGTATGTTGCAAAATTCATAATAGCATATATATTCCTGTTATGTGTTTGGTATGAATGAACCAATGAGATGATGTTTTGTTAAAATTACACATTGATAACTTAAACAGCTATTACTTAAATAAAACATACATATTCATTTTTTATAAAGGCTGAATATTGATTTTTTTTTAAACCCAGCACAATATGAGTACAAGCAATGCATTATAATTAAAGACGTATAACGTCCGTAGTACAAAACATCCGTGGAGTTAATAAGAAATGGAATTGATAAAAAAAATGATAATTTCTTGTGTCTTTAAAAATTAGCAAAAGGAAATTAAATAAAATGTGTAGGGTATATTCTTACCAAGTCAGGAATATGACAGTTGTTATCCATTCGTTTGATGTGTTTAGACTTGATTTTTGTTTTTCCTTTTTGAATTTTCCTCGGAGTTCAGTATTTTTGTGTTTTTACTTTTTATAATTTTGTTACTGCATGTTTGGAAAGATGTTTTTAATTTCTCGGGTTTTTTTCAGATAAAGGAACTAATGTTACATTTCAAACCATGTCCACTACAGGATAAACAAATATACCACCATTTTGGGGGAAGGGGGTCATAGCCAATAGACCAGTCATCTTCTGGAAGGAACGATTCCCGAAGGCAACAACATGCACTAACACTTGTGTTATGCCAACCTTATATACTTTTTGACTGATTTGTGCAAAACAGGAATTTCTTAACTAGGAGTTAAAATGTATATGGCACAAATGTTGGGTAGAGAAAGAATCAAGTGAATAAGATAGACGATCAGAAGTCGAGAAAAAAGTTGTGAAAGCGATTCAATCCTACCGATTGATCGATTGTGGGTTGCATAACGTCCAGTGGTAATATTTACCTGTAACTAGTTGATATTCTTAGCAGTTTGGATAAATCTGCCTTCTCTTTCTTTACTTAATTCACTGAATCCAAAAAAGGTTATTTTTTATATTTTGCTTTGCATAATACCTCTATCACAATATTCTATTCTTATATAGTCTCAATATAAAAGTATCATAAATAATTTGTGATATTTCCCATATTAAAGCGTCACATCAGATTGCTTAAAGAGATCCCTTTGAAGACGCTATGATAGAAATGAGAAAAAGTATAGCAGACCGCTGTGAGTGACAAACTTCTTTGGCAATATTGTAACTATCAAAATTATTTAAAATGAACAGGACACAAATAATTAAAGATGTAAACTGTTTTGATAACCTAGATCTTTTGGTCCATTGGTAAATATTGTTTATAATTACTGCATATTTTCTAATCAACGTTCAATATTTATTTTAAGATCTGCTTACCGAATTGATTATTCACACAGTTACTGTCAACTACAGAACATGAACTATCACTCACAAAACCATCAGATATACTCACAACTCCAATATCTACAAACACATCTTCAACTGCACAACTTAGAAGACCATAAAATACTAAACACACAGTAACAAACCAAAAACCATTACTCTCGTCTAAACCATTACTCTCGTCTACATGTACATCAACATCAACAAAACCGTCAGGCCTACTCATATCTACAGACACACCCTCAACTGCACAACTTGGACGAACACCAAAAACTATACAATCAGTTTCAAACAAAAAACTTACGCTTGCACCTTCATCAACATTTACAAAACCATCAGACACGCTCACAACTATAATTCATACACCCACTGTAATACCTAACACAGCCACAACTAAAAAAGCTATGCATTCACCTATAATTACTGCACAAACTTAACTACTAATCCTACATCAACATCTACAAAACTGTCAGACACCCTCACAACTATAATGCATATATCCAATCTAATAACTACAGACACACCCTCAACTGCACAAATTGGACACACACAAAAAACTATAGAAACAACTTCGAAAGCTACCAACACAAAAAAGAGGAAAGAGAGCAAAGATTATACAGGCAGCTTCACGAAAACTAAAATAGGTAAAATGTTTAAAATACTCGTCTGACACATACAAATCTTGATTTTCAATGTTGAAATATTGCCTCTGAAAGAGTACATGTATCAACATAATGAGATGTGTCGCTGAGCGCAGCGTTGATACAACTGCAGAGATAAAACTCTGAACAGTTGGGGCAAATTTGGAAACAATATTCAAGTTAGATACTATCTAATTTTGGATTGGAATCAAATTTTTCTGAATATATACTATACAAATAAGATATTGAGCATGATGTTGTCTGTATAATTACCAATGTGACCGATAAAAAATAAAATTTTATTAAAAAAGGATCAACTCATCAGATTCATAGTATGCAAAACGAACTTTTGACAATTAACTAATGAATTGGTTTCTATGACAAACATAACAAATACAAACATACATACATGACATACAGGGATTTGGTCAGCGTTTGTTTTTACATTGAGTCTATGGTAGGGACATTCACACTTTAACAGTCATGACTGTGCTACATTGAAATTGAAAAATTGAATAAAAAAATTAAGGGTATACTTTTTTATATCTTAAAAATAGGGAGGGAGGGTAGGGTCAAAAGCAAAACACACTTGTTTTTTATATGGCCAAACTCTCCCAATTGATACACCGACACGTCAAGTTCAAATAAATTTTGTACACTAAAATCCTAAGCATATTGTATGTGACTTACCTAAATTGTTGTTCTATATATGTATATATAATTATATCTATTTATAAATTTTATTTCTTGCAGGGGAAGATTTCAATGGCAATTTCTTCAGAGTTGCAGGCATCTTGGGAGAGAAGAAAGTAGGAAGGAATGGACTATATTTGGTTCATTGGGATGGTTATCTTGTATCACAAGCAACAATGGGAACCAAAAGGGAACATTCCTTCATCTATCATAAGTTGCTATAATAAAAAAGGTAAATTTGTATAATGAAGTTTCAATTTTTACACATTTTTTTTTTCAATTTTTTTTTGTACAATGAAAGAGCGATATGAACATGTTAATACTTCTTAATCGCTAGCATACTACATAGTTTCAGACAGTACATGGGGGCATTTATTCACTTAGACAATATTCTTGGAATGGTCAGTCTGTAACAATTCACTTTACATTCTATAAATCTTTGTCATAGTCCTAGCAGGAATCAAACAAATTTTCTACTCAAATCTAGTCAAGCATGTTAATGAGTATATCACCGATGCAGCTTTGTTCATGTACCATCTTGATTTTATAACATGCATATGATGTTCTTGAAGAGAATTCTGTATTGGTGTTGGGTCATTTATCAGTTATTGCATCCATTTTTTTTAGATACTGTTGATACCATTTAATAACAAAATCCAAACATCACTAATGTTCATCTCTATTCAGACAACGCTGGATACTACAAAGATACTGATACTATAAATGCTCTACATCAATCTGGCAAGATAGCAACATATGACATTTGTGAAACACAAGATGGAAATGAATCATGTTATCGAACTGCTGCAACAGTAAAGTGATGTCTTGAATGCTGTACAGCTGAAGAAGGTAATATATAATTGTAGTAAAATATATGTTATTTTTTTCTGAAATCCTAACAATTAAGTATTAAGTATAATGAATATCTTCTCATAACTTTAAATGCCTTGTTGCAATGCATCTCCACAATATGCCAATTGAACGAATTGACTTCTCTGCTTTACACATTTTGTATTTCTATAAGGAAAGGTAAAATTAATAGGTAGCACATACCAGTGTTAAGTCAAACATTTTTCATCAATCTCCACATTATCATTTATCCTGAAAATGCCGGGAACAGAATCATTTCCTACAATTGTTCATTCTGTCTCTTGTAAAAATTTAATGGTTAAATGGAAAATCGTTATCATTTAAGCTATTTCTAAAAGAAAGAAAATGTTGATTTAAAAAGTTTCAGATCTATTCACCGACATATAATCATTTTCTGTCTTGACTATGCGATCACGTTCAAGTTATGATGAAACTATTACAATGATGGAGAATCTTTACTTCAGTAATGGAAGAAACTTTAGGGGAAGATTGTTATCAATGGTTACAAACCTCGGTAATAGCCATGGGGAAGATATGCCAAACGTTGTTTTGTTTCTTTCAGTACGGAGTAAGATGTTCTACACAGAAGTCCATGATCTATCTATTAACCAGGAAGAAGGTATGTCTGTAAGAAACAAGAACGATTTGTTGTCTGAACCTGCATCACCTTCACATGTTTTTCAGTGAAAAGTTAATTAATCAATAGATATCCACTAAATTGAAGTGCGAGTTTGGAAGAGGGAACCATGCGGGTTTGACACCCCTTAATGTGGCCTGTATTCGGACTCTCAGATTTCAAGATGTAGTAAATTTGCAGGAAGTCTTAGTAAAGAAATAAAAGACGTGTTCAAGGCAGCCATAATGGATAAATATGTGCATAAACCGAAAAGCAATAGTTACAATAATTCTGAGGGTATTGCCAATTTTTTCAACACATACATGAAGGAAGACCTGTTTCAAAAAATAAACCCCGTAGACACAAGGGATATGAAAATTTCAAAAACGTTATAAATTTTAAAAAACATGAATGCATTGCATAACAGATTGATAAAGTATTCTATTGAATTAGACAAGGAAATCTTTGTGTTAGAAAGTTAACCGAAATTGTTAAAGGACACCGGCCACTTCACAATCATGTGTTAATAAAACCCTTAAGTGTATAAAATCGATATCTTCATGTTGTTTTGTGAATATATTTTATCAGGGAATGTGATAATCAATAGTGTAAACACAGATGGCCTTGATCGCCCTTGTATGCATATTTTCAGACATGATAACGAGACTCACCGCTATGACATCACTTGTGTTACCAGCTGTACATTATCAGTGGTAATACTATATAGATGATACAGATAGGGTTCCATATATATCTCATATTACATCCATGTTTTAGTTTCATGGTTAAGCAAATTTTTATGTAGTAAAATTTTTTAAAAGTAAGAAGTAATTATTTTTTATTTCGTAAATATAAGTATAAATATGCCGTATTGTGTGGTTTACGGTTGCAATAGCATTCTCAATGTGACAAACACATATATTAGTTTACTTTTCCGAAAGATTTAGAAAAATCATGCTTGGATTCACTATTGTAAACGACAGGACTTTACACCGTCTAAGCAGAATTTATTCTAAACATTTTACCCTTCATCAGTATAGCAGACACCCTGAAAGACTTTCATACTGTGGATTCATTAATATTCGTTGTATACCAATTTTCGTGGATTTCGTGGTTAAAGGAGAACCAATAATTCAAAAGTTCAACAAATTATAAATTTTCTAAAGGAATGAGGGTAGACTTTGCCAATACCACGAAATTAAATATCCACGAATATGTAAGTTTTTCCAAAATAACGAAAATTGATACCAACGAAAATAAATGAATCCACAGCAATAGGGATATCCTGGTGCAAATGCAGCTTTAAAATGTGACGCAATTCCCGACATTCCTGCAGTTGTGGATGCAGAAAAAGGACCATCTTCTCTTAAAAAGCTTAGGTCGGCCTTCAAAAAAAGACAAGAAACTCGATTCTCTACCTTTTGTGAAAAATATGTTCATAGTTGTCTGTGTGGTTTATTACTTATTATTATTTATTATATTTGATCCCGTTTTGAAAGATTTAGAAAGATGAAGAAATTCCGGCAGGTATACCAAAACATTCGAGTCGACTGCTTTTGATACCGATTACACAACATGAAAATACAGAAAAAACAAACAGATACTATTCCACCGAGAACAAGAAGAAACCAAACATTAAAACCCAAGACAAATGGCAGTCCAAAATTCCCAGACCTTCATCCCAGATGGCCTCTATTGTATCAACCTATCTATTGTATTTATTTTGAACTTGTTCTCGTCCTAAAAATGCATGAAATATTTGCCACTGGACGTTAAGCAACCAACAATCAATCAATGTTTACGGAATTGAGTGTTATTTGTGTGGTTTGATATATGTAGGCGAAACAAAGAGCAGATGAAACACCTACATGGCCGAAAACAAGAGTACCAACTGTAGATATATCAAACAATGAAACAATGTCAGCCATAGATATTCCAGTGGGCACTTTCTTTTCTCCCGTCTAAAGGTGACTTCAAGCAGTTGAAGGACGGAATGACTGTCATGGTAGCGTAACTCATAAATTTAAGAATGAATAAAGCTCATCAATTTCAAGAAATGTCTTCACTCACCGTGGTGTTAAGAAGGATGTGTCGGAATCCTTCATCAAAGATCATGAGCTTTTAGAATTTGTAACAAAGGGCTATGTATGTCTTGTGGCCATGAATATTTCGGGAATGACAAGTTTAAACAGCAACAGACTGACACATATGACACTGAATGCTTTCAAAACAAATTATAGAGACGGTTTGGGTAGATCATGATATGGAGGCACTCGTAAAAGGTAAAAAACGGAAAGGATATTGTCTTTGTGAAGATGGTACGCACAAAATATAGGACAGTTTTGGTCCCAACAAAATAGGAATTAGGGACAAACAAGGGGCCCAAAGAAGCATTTGTCTTTTTTTGCACCATAACTTTAGTATAAGTGAATAGAAATCTATGAAATTTAAACACAAGGTTGATGACCATGAAAGGAAGGTTGGAATAGATTGTTGGGAGTTCTGGTCCCAACAGTTTGGGAAGTAGGAGCCCACATTGAATAATTTGGGTTCTTTGATATGCCGAATCTAACTGTGTATGTAGATACCTAATCTTTGGTCTCGTTTTCAATTTGGTCTACATCAAAAATCCAAAGGGTCCAAAATTATTAACACAACTACGTGAAATTGACAGATTTTACCGATTTGACAGAAATGTTTATAAATGTATATACAATAGAATATAAGAAGGAGATCAAAAAAGCAATAACGTACTCTTTAAAAATAACTTTGTTTTTCACTATTTAAACAATTGATGTAAACGGTATTTAAAATATATATCTATATTCCACGTCATATTTAACCTTCTCATTCGTAGAAATGTTTATTGCTTCAAGGAAAACAATGGATGGGAAGATCTATCTTCAGCATGTTGCCACAGAGTGGAGGAAAAAAAGCACTGCGGCGAAAGAAACATACTCAAAGCAGGCTGAGGAAATAAGGGCCGACCCATTCAAGGGACAAGACAGACAAGGAGTGTTTGTCTTCAATCTGAAGGCAATACATGCAGCGGTCATTTCTTGTCTTCGGTGAATTTCTTAGACTACAGATTTTCAAGAAAATAAAAGTTCATTCTTAACAAATGATATAATTGCAACGATATAGGCAGTATTATTACCAATATCAGATCATTAACATTGTCATGGTTTTGCCGCAAGCATATATCAAAACTAACAGTCTAACTTATTTCTACCAATTTAAACACGACCGTTTAATGTCCTACTTATCATCTTTTCATTGTGTTTTGATATAACTGTGATTTTCGTCTTCACCAACAGACATGGTTGAAGATATATCAAAACTCTTCATGACTAGCCAGACCAGAACTTCAAATAGCAATACCAAGAAAAAGTTTTAAAAGGCCAAATAAAGTACGAAGATGAAGAGCATAGAGGACCATATTCACAAAATGGTCCATCTCTTTTCAACCATACTCTTTGCTGCGTCAATACTACTACAAAATGAACATTTCGTTAAACACTGGACTACAGTAGGAGTCATAATCATTACGCATGTTAAAGAGATTTTACACTAACATTACATACATTTTCGAAATATGATTTAGAATCAAATTCGGTATTTTTTCAATCGGCACATGCCATTCACGATTTATAACTCGTTGGTAACACGCGGAGGTGACACTCTTTTACGTATTTGCGATAATCGTGTGAATAAACCTAGCATGACAATTACATTTTGTACGTCACACAGGTAAAATAATAAACTTGTCGTTCATGGTATGGAGAGGTGCATTTACACTGTTTGAATGTAAAACTAGACGCCCTGTGTCGCTCAGCTGACTCTACTTAGGTTTTTGAAATTATAAAAAAAAATATGAATCAAATCAGATACTTAAATAATGATTAAGGTCAAATTTGTTTTAATATTGCATTGCATTCTGTGGTTCTCTAAAAGAAGATATTTGTATGAATTTCTCATAGGGTGCTATGTTAAATCAAGTGCAATTCTGGCTGCCATCTTGGATGGTGGATCTGCAACTAAGTAACAACACTTGGTCAGCACCTCATAAGGAACATTCATGCCATGTTCGGTTTCATTCCATTCTCTGATTCTCTAATAGAAGACATCTGTCAGTCATTCCCTAATAATCGGTACAATTCGAATGTAGACACTATTAAAAAATAAATTTCAACTGAGCAGAGAGAGAGAGTGCTGTTTTCTTCTGTGTATATATCTAGTTTGTCACTTTTTTATTTTTTACTTACACCATTTTAGTTGTTTTTCAAGTTTGAGCATTTTTTGTAAGACAAGGTTTAAAGTATGAACGTATAGGAGGTTAGTGTTGTATAAAGTCACCTTAAAAATTACATTAGAGAGAAACACAAGATGTAAATCAAGACTCGTGTGAAATGGGTTACATTTACCACCATATCAAAATGATTTATACGTTTTATTTTGTATTTATTGATTGATTGTTGGTTGCTTAACGTTCAGTGGCAAATATTTCATGCATATTCAAGAACAAGTTAACAATAAATACAATAGGTAGGTTGTTGTAATAGAGGCCATCTCCTTCAGCAATCCTACAATAGCAAGATTAGATCAGACTTGAAACTCCGGAAAATGTACCAATCACATTTTTGAAGTCAAAGAATTTAAATACCACAATCAAATGAACTACACTCAAATTTTAGAATTATCTCAGATTCAGCAAAAGGTTACCAATCTTAGAAGACATAACGATAAATATTTCATCGGAAATTCCAACTGCACATTCCTCTTTAAAAAAAATTGAAACATCACTCAGTATGTATCTCTAAGGGTTAAGGAACAATATCGTGCAAGCTGTAATGAAACGAATATTAGTCACCAGTAAGTCAGTTGTCAGTTGTGTCTATATCATTGCATATGACATCATGGAGAAATAAAATATGATTAATTTCTGTTATTTGTACTACCTTCTTTTCTGTTTGGTAATCCTCACTAATTTACTGATTTATTTATTATTGTTTGGATTTCATTCCTATTGTCATTCTTCTTGTCAGTACCAATGATACTCTCTCTTTTCTCTATTTTATGATCAACATAATTGCACATTCCTCTTTTTAAAAAAAATCACTCGGTATGTATCTCCAAGGGTTGAGAATCGATATCGTGCAAGCTGTATAGAAACGAATATTAGTCGCCAGTTATGAGAGGTAACGGATTGAACTTCTTATATGTCACTATTCTAACACATCTTCAGCAGCCTGAGATTATTAGTTGTTAATTAAAAAACTAGTATGTAAAATTAAAGTTTGGCATTATGTTATTAGTGACATGAATGAGGTGGAATCTTCAATAGTGTAACTAGCCTGTTTTTCACCATTCTTTTTCACCAGGCCATTTCAAAAAGGTCATGTTTTGAAATAAAATCCATTGTTGGTTGTTTTTTTTTTCTGTATATAAATCGTAGTCGGTGTGATAAAAAGTTCAAAGATGGCGCGCAGAAATTCAAACAAGAACTTCCGTTACCGCTAGTCGAGATATTTTTCATCATTGAAGCGCGTTACCTTAGAAATTAAAACAAGAACTGCCACAACATACTGCAAGTGTAAATCAAGAAAGTGTAAATCAAGACAGGACTACAATCATCTAAATTAACATCAACAAGGAAAAAAATAGATTGTTGCTTGCATGACTTTTTAAACATAACCCAATCGTCTTTATTAAACTTCAAATATATACAAAATTGTTGCAAATATCATATAAATGCAAAATAATACATGTGAAACTTTTGGATATTAAATGACTTTCAAGAAGATAAAAAGATTGCTTTATTTGAAACTCATAAAATCCTTCATCATGAAAAAAGTCGATTATTGCTTACCATTTGAGTAAGGAGGCTCGCGGGTAAAAGATTTTAATTTTTTACCTTTAGAAGTTGTTACTTTATCCTATGGTACAAAAATCATTCCAAAAAATCAATTCGTATAAGCCCCAGGTGACTTTTAAATGTAAATATCATTGAAAAAAATACAAATTATCTCCCTTTGGTGCAAAAATGTCATTTTTTGGCATTAAAATTAAAATATATTTTTTTACTCATTGGTGACCTATATTTTTTATTGTTGTTTTCATATAAGCTGTACATAAACTGAATAATTGTAAAATTGAAGCGATTTCTGTATTTTATTTCTTCTTTTTTTTTTGTTTCGATATTACCGCTTTTCTCCTATTAGTTCAACAGAAAAAAAGGACATTTACAAAAATGTATGCTTCTATCGAAGGCAAATTGTGAGCGTAAATGAATGGTGACTCCATTTTTTTATTTCATTTTTCTATTGAGTATAAGATAAAGTTCATTTAAAGAAAAATATAGCGAAATCCTATATTAAATAAAAAAAATGATTTAGACCCGCGAGCCCCCTAACAGGTATTTCATCATAAAGTTGTGCTTTATTATATAATAATTACATTAGATGTATGTTTCATTGTAATATTTTATTCTGATTGACTAACTGCACATCACGTGTTATTCCGTAAGCAGTTGCATTGCTCAATACAACTTTTCATTCATGATAACACGTGCTCAAACAATAAAGTGCACAGGTGAATTAAATAATAAAATATATAAAATTCGTGTTTTCATAATCATATATAAAAAATGTAATTATAAGTATTGAATGCTTCTTTTTGTAACTTTATAGGGTTGTAAAAGCGTTGACCTTGCGTACATTTTTAAAATGAAGCGCTTCCGCGCTTCATACAAAATGTACTTCGGTCAACGCATTTACACCCCAATAAATTTACAAAAAGAAGCATTCAATTCTTAATTATCTGCTACTGTTTACCCTCAACTATTGTATTTGTATTTATATTGTAATAGTACTTTCTCTGTTGACTTGTATTTAGTTTTTTGGAGAATAAAATATCCATCTATCTAATAAGAATTAAACTGAATGATACCTCATGTGTTTTCACTCAAGGACTGCATCCTTGATCTATTAACAATTTTGTTGTATCAATCCGTTCACAACCGAGTAGCAAGATGTAAAGCTGTTTGTCCATTGTTGTATCAATCCGTTTACAACCGAGTAGCAAGATGTAAAGCTGTTTGTCCATCCTATAACAATATAAACATGTTAATGGTGTGTGATAACAAAATCATGAGAGGAGTCAAACAATTTGCCAAATGTAAGAAATATAACAACGGGTAGGAAATATCCAATTATATTTGTGTATAAACCAGTGATATTGTTGGCTTTTTTCAAAACTACCTCTACCCTTTTTTATTGGGAAAATATGCGTACTTTTCATCAAATTGGGAAATTTAGAATAAACCATGAATTTGACTGAAACTTCAATTTACAGACCCCCTTTCAAGAGCCAAACCCTGCTTCGAAATAAGACCACTGTTTGTCAGTGGTGATACATAAATAGACCCGCAAATCTGCACATATAGTAATTTTAGGCATGAAATGAGTGTTTTTCAGTTTGAATTCATGCACAATTACTACTGAGACTGCACTGTTTGGGAAAAAAGTAGTCTTTTGGGAATAATTTTAAGCCATTTTTTTTTCAAATTGGGATTCTTCTCCAGGGTAAAAAGCCTTTATTCTCCATTAATCTAAGGCAAGCAATATCACTGTAAACTACTAAATGGTAGATTAAGAAATAAATTCAATGTATATTTTCTGATTCAGTGAAACAAAACAGGTAAAAAAAATAGTAAACTCTTAATTATATGTGTAACAAGTCAAATAATAGCAACCCTCACTTTATATAAGTCTCACAAGTATTTGTTGTCCATTTAACATGTATAATAAACTACATGATTTTATGCTGATTCAGTAGAATGATCAAAGTTTAAATTTTTTTGTTCTTTTCAAGAAACATTAAGTTATAGTTTCTGATCACCGTCATGATAGTGGATCTCCTCCAATGATGTTATGTTTAACAATTTACAAACAAACAAGGCCTTCAGTGACAAATGTATGCATGTGCCTGTTATTAAGTGGTTATCGTGTTTGCTGTGTTACATATCAGACTGTTAGTTTTCTTCTTTGAATTGCTAAAAAACATATTTGTCAGTAACTGCGTGTAGTGGCGGATACAGAGGGGGCATGAAGGCGTACGCCCCCCTTTTTGCTTGGACTTAGACTAGACTTTGTAAACTTTGCCATTTCTCGTGTATTTAATTTTTATGAGACACTTCTTTTCATATACAGATTTTTTTTCGAGAGTATTTACTGATTATTTCATAAGTAAAACTGCAAAATACTGAACTCCGAGGAAAGTTCAAAACGGAAAGTCCCTAATCAAATGGCAAATTCAAATGATAAAACACATCAAACGAATGGACAACAACTGTTATATTCCTGACTTTGTACAAGCATTTTCAAATGTAGAAAATGATGGATTGAACCTGGTTTTACAGCGCTAAACCTCTCACTTATATATCAGTCGCATCATAGTAGAGTGATTCGGTATGGTTGAGTTGACCAGTTCGTCGAAAAAACGTTACTCAGTCATTTTGAAATTCAAATTACAGGAACACATTTGCAATTCTGAGCATGAAAAATCATGACACCTTCAAAGCGACAAAGGAGTGAGCAAGAACGTGTTGACTTCTATTTCACAATTCAACCAAAAAAAGTTATACTCTATTATAATCTCATGAAATAAGTTCCACATTAATATTATTTACCTACGAAATTATGTTTAACCCCAAACGCCCGCGCCTATCTTAAAATAACATAGCTGAATAATTATCCCCAGTCAGTATAAGCTCTGGATAGATTTAAAGTGCAAGGTTCGAGCCATTGTTTGAGGAGGCAGTCTGAGATCTGAGAGTCTGGCCGTATTTAGATTGAAAGCAATAATCTTGTCCACTTTTTGGCTAATAGAAACGAAAATTTCCAACAGAATAATATAACATTAAATGAACATAATGAATAAAAAACGGGCGTATTTTTTTCAGGACGGGGGTCTGCATAAACTGATACATCGAATACTTTTATCAAGATCAGACTGCAACCTGCCTGCTGGTGTGGCCTTTATGTCTCCATTTGTCGACCGTCATTCATAAATTCGTTGTCATTTCAGACTCATACGTAGCCTTTGGTTAATTTTCAATTGTGTTGGGTAAAACATATCAACCAAACATTTGTATAAAAATTGCTTGTTTGTCTTTTTTAACTCGTGTCGCTCGTATTGTAAAATTCATCGAATAGCGGGGCATTTATCTTGTTTACAACAAGAAATCTGTGAGTTTATGCTAACTTAACATACAACATGCGAGAATTGTCAATGTCTATGTTTTACTGACAAGTCCCACGTCAAATATATCAGTTCATAGCTTTTGACCAATAATATAATTTTATGATGGACAATTTATGGGGAGAATACAACATCAAAAATGTCCAACTCTTACACTTAACAGCAACTATTAAATATACATGCCCCACGTCAAGAACCGTTTAAAAAGTGTATTTACACTTATTTTATGTTTTTTAACCAAAAAAAGGTCCCAAAATTTGAAAAACTTAGCCCCACTTTGCAAATTCCTGGATCCGCCCCTGTATTCTATACGTAGTATGTCAAAACTGTCCATACAAAAACCCTATATTCACTGGGAAATGACATCGTGTAGCAGGAAATAAGCAGAATGGGGTGCAAGTTTGGGACATTAATACTAAACTTAGTCTTGTACGGTAAGACTAGATATCCCCTATTTTGAAAATTATCACACCATTCGGAACAATTAAAAATATTTTCAAAGTAGCGAAAAGGAAATGAACCACATAAATTAATACTGGTCATATATTCTCCGCTGCTTTAAGTCAGTCATATAGATGACACTAAACTATAATACATTTAAATTTTTAACCATCTTTACGGTCGGAACAATAATTTAATATTCATACAACAGTTTTTAGACAATAACAAATGAAAAATAAACAAAAATGATGTTTCACGATCATTAATCCATCGCTACATTTTGTATTCTGACGTGTTTGTTTTGAAGAAAAATTTTTATTAAGCCCATTTTCAAGGGTGGGTGTTTTAATGATCCATCTGATTATCGAGGTATAGCCCTTTCAAGTTGATTGGGAATTTTTTTTCTAAAAGTTTTATATAAAAGATTAGAAAAGTATCTTGAAGGAAATGAACGTATTTGTCGTGAGCAAATTGGATTCAGAAAGGGAAGTCGAACAAGTGATCATGTTTTAACTCTAAAAACTATAATTGATAAAGCATTTAAATCATTCAAAAAAGATATATGCCTGTTTCATTGATTTCAGGAAGGCATTTGATACTATTAATAGAGATGCCCTCTTTTACAAATTGTCTTATTACAACATAGATGGTCCCTTTTTTTAGTATAAACATTACGACGCGAGGTCATTACTTATCTTGGGCAACCATCACGTTTAGGCAGCGCTGATAATAGAGTTCTTTGGTCAAATATGATAATATAATCGAGGTCCGACTACATGTACTTACCGAGAATGGCAAGAGACAAAGAGTTTGGTGATCAGATCACCTTACAGGCTATATCCGATATGTTTAATGTCACGTTTAGGCAGCGCTGATAATAGAGTTCTTTGGTCAAATATGGTAATATAATCGAGGTCCAACTACTCCCCGAGAATGGCAAGAAACCTCTTTAAATTTGAAATTTATTGAAATTTAATTTATATTAAAAATTCTTTAAATTTCAAATTTAATTTACATAAACATTTCTTTAAATAAGAAATTTATTCAAATTTAATTGACATAAAATTTCTTTTAATTAGAAATTTATTCAAATTTAATTGTTGTTTTCTGTAATACCTACTACGGCAGATGTAAAGGGTCATATCTGCTGTAACAACTGTAAACCAATATGTTCATGTATTAAATGTGAGATGTTGAGATTAGTATACGTATTTATTCCTTTCACTTCCAATTAATTAAGTTGTCTATTTTGAAAAATCTGGTATCCTTAGAATCTTTCCTTTCAAATGTAACCCCCAAACAACGTAGACATATAGTCTACACAGGAGAATTGAGGGTATGTACAAGTGTCGGAGCAACCTTATCAACAAACGCAGAATGGTGGTAGGGGCAGTCGCGTTCACCGAAAAGATAGTTTGCTAAAATTGCGTTAGGAGAATAATATAGAGCAACAGATCGCTAGGTCAAAGAATGGTTCAAGGTATCCTGCAAACCAAAGGTGTCAATTCACCAAGGCGATGTATTGCTGAAAGTCTGATAAGAATTGACGAGGCTGATGTGGCGATAAGGTCGTGCAAGTCTTATACTCGTTTATAGGAATATGACAGTTCTTGTCCATTTGTTTTTGATGCGTTTTGTTATTTGATTTTGCCATGTGATTATGGACTTTTCGAATTGATTTTCCTTTAAGTTCAGTATTTTTGTGAATTTATTTTTTTCCGGCCTTAACGTGTTGTGGCTTGTATGAATTGTATTGTAACCAGTCAACCTCTTTTATATTGATTATTTTCATATACTGAGTGTATTAGATGTTACCTTAAATCTGTACTTTTTCTAGGTAACTGTATCATTGATTATTTTACTATTTTAGAAAACATTCGACTACTACTATTATATATTTGTATAAAGACTTGATTTGCAATCAATCCATATCTTTATTGATAATTTAAAAGAAATTTACAATAAAATCGACCCACTTTTATAGATAAGTGTATGAGATGTAACCTCAAATCTGTGAACAGCATATATACTAGTATAGCAATTCAAAGTTCACTGTTGTTTTTTTTTTCTTTCTTCTTTTGAAGATATATCCCATGACAGACTATACAAGATTATCAACAAGAGAAAAATGAAATGTCCAACGTATCCTTTACGACACATTCAATTAAATTTCTCATATATACCAGGAAAGGAATATTGGATTCGAGCTTCACTGATGAGTCTTTAGTAGACGAATACGCGCGTCTGGCGTATATACAAAATTTAGTCCTGGTATCTATGATGAGTTTATTTCCTATCTCAATGGAAGTTGACGCTAGTGAGCGGATGCTTTGTCCTTTCTGGCCTTCTACCTTTAGGACCAAGGTACAAAGAAACAAGTATAATTGAATGCACAGATTTAAGGTTATTTTGTGCTCGTATAACACCATCAAACGGGTAGATCTTAAAAAGCACATCAAGAATATTCATTGCTCAGCGGAATCCGGAAAGGAAGTTACGGATATCGAGAATAACGGTAAGGTTGACAGTAATAATAACAATGTGACTCAATCTTGAGAAGAAATGCAGAGGGGACAAGAAAAGACAAGCTTACATCCAAGTCTTTTGGTTGTTTAAAACTCAAAGGAAGTATACTTTTTTGCCTTTTGTAAGTTTTAAATATGTAATGTATTTATATGCATGTTTCTTTTTCAGTTCAACATCTAATCCCAGAGAAGAGTCACCACTCAGCAACTTTTATGCCGCCCGATTCAATGTGTCTGGAAAGTGGTACACCAGTACAGAGCAATTTTACATGTACAAAAAGGCCGGTAAGTGTTTTAGTAGTTATCTTTTAACATATGGACTGTATTTCTCCGTTACATGGTCGCCGCGATATAACCTTGTTGTAGTAATGCGGCGTAAAGCAACCAACAACCAAGCAATCAATACGTGCCATGAACCTGAGAGATACCGATTAACACGTATAAAAATCTACCCAATTGCTAAAAGGGGAGGATCAAGAACCTTGATGTCTGGGGTGGGGTGCATGGGTTGGAAGTGGGGGTTGTAGTGGTCGGGTGTCATCTAATCGTTTCTATAGGTATATATCGTTGTTTTTTTTTTTTTTTTTTTACTATTTGACTGTATTCTTCTATCAATTGATCTCTATTATAATTGTCCAAAACATGTATGTTATATTTGCAACAGGACGTTAAACAATCAACAATCACCTCTTCATTCTGTTCTTAACATTTATTGCACCCATGAATTATTCTCTTTTCTGTAAATTACATGAGAGTCAAATAATTTATGTCTCTAGTCTCATTCATATCCTCATAAATGGTGACCAATTCCTAGCCTCATACATGTATGTACATGGTAATTGAAACAGGAAAAATATAATGTCATATATTACCGTATTCTTGGACCATGGAAATATTATATTGACAGTCAATTTTATAATACTTCCATAAATACAATAATCAGCATTTCCAGATTATGTTTTGTAATATACAATTGCGTTTTATGAATGATAATATTATACAGACAGTGACAAACAAGTTTTTCTTTTGGAAAGGGCGGTGGGGGTACAATGTAGTATTTTTTTTTAAACAAATTGTTGGTTTCCTTTGAAAACTATAGCTAGGACTAGGCGTTGTTTTAAATACTAAGACACGTCTTAAACAAGTTCTAAATCCATCCTTAGTAATGTCCTAAGACATATCTTAAGACATAGACTAGGATACTTTCATTGCCACGGTCCTCGGTACTATATCCTTTTTTAGTTTATATATCAAGATGCTAGAAATCTGCAAAATATATTATTATACAATTTGGCTAATTTATTAAACCTGGTCCGTATTTTTCTTCTTCAAGATCATTTTAATGACCAAGAGATGAAGACGGAGATCTTAGAAGAAACAGACCCAGCTAAAATTAAAAGACTAGGGAGAAGAGTCAAGATAAACGCAACTGAATGGGAGCGCGTTTCCTTTGATATCATGAAGAGAGGCATTTGGGCAAAGGTAATTAATTGCAAATATATCTCGTTATTTCTCAAGAAATAGAAAATTCTCTATACCAAAAAAATTGACACAATATTGTTTATTTGAATAAAAAAAAATCTCGATGTTACAAATTCAAACTGCATTTTTTAACAATTTTGTGTTAACAAGAACGAATTCACAGACCTGTGTTTCACATTGATAAAAAGGTATCTAGACTAAAGATGGACTGAATTATCTGTATGAACTATTAATCATTATACTGGTACAATAGAAAATGAGTTCCAAACCCGATAATTACTGACAATCTTGCGATCACTGGCTGTTAGATGACTGTTTCCAAAAAATATGTAATAAAAATCTTATGTCACATGTTAAAATGCATGTCTTACTACTAAACCTTCATATCATATTTGATTTATTTGTACACAATATATGTTTTAGAAAAAGGAATTGCATGCATTGATTCATTTTTATTTATTGAATGTACATTTATAATTTTATATATTTCTAGTTCAGTAGTGACAAAACACTCAGAAGATATCTACAGGCAACGTATCCAAAAATCCTTGCAGAATCAAGTCCGACGGACCTGAAATGGGGTACTGGCTACGTAAATACAGACCCAAATACATATGATCAAAAGATGTGGCGAGGACAGAATCTTCTTGGGCAAGCGTCAATGGAGGTGAGAGAGGACCTTATGATGAGAGACCGAGTGAGTATATGAGAAAATTAGCGAGAACAAAATGGAAGTATAAGAGAGATTATTATTTGCATAAGTGAGATAGTTTGTGGCATAAGAGAGATTATTGTTGGCATAAGGGAGAATGTTTGTGGTATAAGAGAGATTGTTTGTGGTATAAGAGAGATTGTTTGTGGTATAAGAGAGATTATTGTTGGCATAAGAGAGAATGTTTGTGGTATAAGATAGATTATTGTTGGCATAAGAGAGAATGTTTGTGGTATAAGGGAGATTGTTTGTGGTATAAGAGAGATTATTGTCGGTACAAAACAGAATTTCGTTATTTCCTTTTTATGATATATATATATATATATATATATATATGTGTGTTAATTGATATTCGCAACTCATAATGTTTATATGCCTTAATCGACTCTTCCTGGACCATGTTTTATTCAATTTCATTCGTTTGTCCATCGATTAAATCACATTAATGATATGTAATATTCTTGCTTTTCTTTTTATTTCCATTTGTTACGTCATAAAAATGCTAACATATAAATAAGATGTGGTAAGATTACCAATGAGATAAATTTTCGCAAGACACCAAAATTAAACACAAAAGTTCACCTTACGGCCTTCAGCAATGACCAATGCCCATACCCCATAATCCGCTATAAAGGGCCAGAAATGACAAATGTTAAACAATTCAATTGAGAAAACTAACCTATGCGGCGCAAGTAATACACAAAACAATAAACCAAAAAGCAAATGTGTGACTAATGGACTTAATATGACACATTAAGGTATATAGGGATTTTTTCTGAGACACGTGCCTGTGCATCAGACATTAAGGTATATAGGGATTTTTTCTGAGACACGTGCCTGTGCCTCAGACACTAAAGTATATAGGGATTTTTTCTCTGAGATACGTGCCTGTGCCTCAGACATTAAGGTATATAGGGATTTTTTCTGAGACACGTGCCTGTGCCTCAGACATTAAGGTATATAGGGATTTTTTCTGAGACCCGTGCCTATGCCTCAGACATTAAGGTATATGGGGATTTTTTCTGAGATACGTGCCTGTGCCTCAGACTGTTAAAGTCTGGTTATCTTGTGAGAGTCAGAATAACAATTTTGCTAGGTTATTTTGATAATAAGGAAATACGACTATGTTGGATTTTAAAATGATGTTCAGAACATGATAGGAACTCAATTGATATATATAAAATACAGGGGACATATACGTTGCCTATTATTTAACCAGGATTAGCTACGGCAGCGTATTAGCGCCACATTTTTTTTTTCAGAATGAGAATTATCATATGAATTTATAGCCTTTTTGCCTTTTTCAGCTTGTTGTTATATTCTGTTATATTATTTTCCTTTGTACTATATTGTGTTTTTTTCCAGACAATTTGGATCTAGACAGCTATGCACGGACTAAAGACAATTTCCGCAACAAAATCAACAAAGGCTATAGTGAAGTAACACAGAATATGGCATTACTTTTCAATATTTCAAAATCTTATGTTAAGGTATCGGCGGGTTGTTGAACATTTGGTTTTGTAACATTCTATTAGAAATATTAATTGATTACCAATACAAGAAATTTTAAGATATTGCATTTTGCATATTAATACAGGCTGGACCACCTTTACCAGTTGCTACAACAGCTTCAGCACTGTTACCAACTCCAGATGCAGTTCAAGTAGACGTTATAGGTTTTGAAGATATGATGGTAATTGACAACAATTTAGACTTGCTAGAAATGGAGCCAATACGTTTTTAGGTAAGCTTTTTTGCTCAGTTGGTGATAGTGTAGAACAAATTAAATAACTTTTGGTTTTATATTTACAACAGAAAATGCAGAAGGAAGAGTAAATGTCACGATAATATTGTTGCACTTGGAAACATTGTATAAGTCAACTCTGAGATTAATGGCAATATATGCTGCCTAGTAACGGATACATTCATGGATCAAAAGGTGTTGTATTGAATCCCTTTGATAAAATGAGAGGTAATTATTTTAATACAACATTTACACACCACAGGTTTTGTTAATAAAATATTTGCAGTGAGAAGCCAAAACGTGAGTTGACTCATATACATGTATGTGCATGGTAAAATTTACAGAAATACTCACATTTGCATTTTATGCCACTTATAAAAAAATCCTGGTACCTTTGATAACTATTTATACTGCACTCGTTCTATTTGAGCACTCAAAATGTTTCTATGTCATGCACAGTCACTGACCAGGCCTTGATGTCATAAAACTTTCGAGGACAATTTTTGTACTCAGACTCAAGAATCAACCAATCAAAATACTGGATTTTGTGTTTCGAGCATGATTTTTGTGCTCCGAGCACTGAGCAAAGTTTTATGACTTCAACCCCTGATATCACTTGTACTCATGAATATTTAAATAGAAATTGCCGAAATTATAATTAATTATTCAGACGAGCTATTCAACCTGTTCTTGTTTCCAATGTATACAACGACTCAACCTTATTTCTCTTACAATTTTTAGAAAAAAAAATATTTCACTTAAATCATTATATTTTATGCTTATTGTTGATATTTAGTTAATCTCAAACAATTCCTTCACCATCGATCAAGGGTTTCATTAGGAAATGTACATTTCGTTGTGTTGTATATTTCTCCGCCTGCATGATACGAGGCCTTTTTTTATAAAAGGGGAAGTTTCCCAATAGTTTAATCTAATAATAAAATTAGCACATTAAACAACAATTGAAAATGTTTTTTTTTTTAAATTGCAGTATAATAATAGTGCATTGACTTGACATATCAACGATATAAGGATTCGGCACGAAACGGGGAAAATGCTCGGCATAGTTATATATAGTTTGTATGATGAAGGGAAATATAATCGGTCATCTAAAAGTTGGTTGCAAGGATTTAAGTTTAAAGTTTAATCACTCCAAACATCGTCCCTGATGGTCTGTCATTACAAAACCTACAATTGTATTTATAGTAAACGTCCTGAACATGCATGAAATATTTGTCCCTAGACGTTAAACAACCAATCATAAACCTAGGTTCAGCCATGCCTTTAAACTATCCTAGATGCATCACCCAAGGGTGACTGGGGAATAGAAATATGGTCACTTGGTCTTCTACTGACCGGCAGTAAAAAGCTTGCCGAAGTGGGGCGTCCGTTTGGCTGTGCGGGATGTATTAAGTTCGCAGTCACGTCCGGTCAGAATGGGGACGTTAAATCCGATGTCTCGTGTAAAGACAGTGCCACGCTCTTTGCACGTTAAGAGTCCTTGCAACAACTCTTTGAGGGCCCATAGTTGGCCTGTTGCAAGGTTAAATTTCTGTCCTTATCCAATTTACCCTCATTTTCCAGTGGCAATCCAAATTTCCCCGACCATCATCCAAAATGGCCTCTATTATGACAAGACCTACCTATTGTATTCATTGGAACTTGTTCTCATCCTGAATATGCATGAAGTATTTGCCACTGGTCGTTGAGCAACCAACAATCAATCAATCAATCTAAGATGCATCAGTTTATCTGAACTCATAGTATATGTTTGAGAGTTAAAACGGCCGTATTTTTCAATTCCCTCAAATGAACCCCGAAGTCATAAAAGAGCATGCTACTCTCTTTAAAAGCTTCGGATTTAACATCAAAATTTTGACCGAACGTGGCTGCAAACTTGCACATCCAAAAGGACGCCGAACTTTGACAAGCGTATAGCTGCCGGCCGGAAGAAGTGACAATTTTTCTATTCAAAGTCACCCTTTTAGATTTAAGATTGAGAAAACTCAAATAACCAGTTCACTACTCAGTGCAATAAACAGGCTTGTCAAGTGAAAAACCTAAATGTATATTAACAGTGTTTTTTCAATGTTTGTATTAACTTGGTCCGGTTTCAGGTAAATCAGAGAAAAAAATGATAGATTTGTATCTACTGGAAAAGCTAAGTTTCTCAAATTCAAAAACCGGTTTTACAATTTGAAATCTTGAATAACATACATTTTATAGTTGGAAGAGTTTCACAGAAATTGAGCAGTGTTTAAATATCCTTCCCTTTAATAAATAAACTCATCATAGGACTAAATTTTATATATACGCCAGACGCGCGTATCGTCTGCAAAAGACTTATCAGTGACGCTCGAATCCAAAAAAGTTAAAAAGGCCAAATAAAATACGAAGTTGAAAAGCATACACCTTATCGCTATTACTTTAAAGTTGAACGTAGGCGGGCCGCTCAAAAGGTCGGCCGGCCGCGGAATCGTAAGAGTCCATTGTATAGGTTTTGCTTGGAAACGTCCTTGTTTTTTATCGTCTGCTTCCGGTATAAACGTACTGCCGGTCTGTTTTTCTACTTTCATTTATTTATTATACTTTATTAAACGAAAGAAGGGACGAAAGACGAGCTGGTTGCTCTATGTTTTCCTGCTGCCAAGTTGGGTTTGCAAAACCCAACAGAGTGAAGTATTTTCTGGACAATGTTAATTGTTACAACCGTATTTCATCTAACTGTGATATCCCCGATCCCCTCACTTTACATAGCGGCTGGTTCGATGAGAAATCTGGTATTTCAAAGTGGCCTCCAACTTTTCTTTCCGACATATCTACATATTAAATTGATCATGGTGATGTTGCCTCTTTAAGCCAGGTGCTTAAAGATTACAAAGTTGGCAAATCGTATGAGTATTTTACATGTGGCTGGCTCCAGGAAGTTTTTTATCACCCTCTGGACAAGGACACTTGTTAATTGAAGGCCAAATGCTGCCCATCACAAAGAATAAGAAATGATTTACATAATGTTTGGGTGTGCATCAAGAAGAGTGATGGCAGCATCAAAGGAGCATACTGTTCTTGTAGACTTGTACTGCAGGGTAATATATTTTATTATTATATGTTATAAAAGGGAAGGGGCATCTGAATTTCATATTATTATTTTTAAAAACCCATAACATAAATTCATTCCCCATCCAAAGACATGAAAAGTCCCCACCCCCTAAAAAAAAAAAGAACACAAACAAAATTCAATACTTTTCATCAGATAAGATATTTCCTTAGATGAGCACTGCCATCACTCTCATTGATGCCCAGGCAGCCCATGCTTGTAAAATTGCTCTTGGTCCTGTAGAAATCATATCTACATGCCAACAGAACATAACTAGAAATTTTCAAAAATTAAGCTCCGGGCCTGTAAATTTAACACTTCATCGTGAAGACTATATATTCAAATAGGGAGCAACAATTACATGTACATTATATGTTATTCAGGTATCAGACATTTAAACGAATTACTCAAAATATTAAACTTTAAGTGACAATAAACATGTAATGAATATACATGCTGTATTGCAAATGTTCAACAAATATCTGCACTGCCTGGAAAATAACATTAAGTCAATGGAAATCCGTAGTATATGTGTACTTCAGGTCTCAGACAGGGTATATACTGTGACATTCCCGGCTTAGGGCTTATCTCACCATCGCCTTCAGCTTAAATTGTTTAATTATGTATTTAATGAATATATATAATACATCTGCACATGTACAATGTAAATATAGGAAGATGTGGTGTAAGTGCCAATGAGACAACTCTCCATCCAAATAACAATTTAAAAAAAAAGTAAACCATTATAGGTCAATGTACGACCTTCAACACAGAGCCTTGGCTCACACCGAACAACAAGCTATAAAGGGCCCCAAAATTACTATATTTTATATTTGAAAACAAGTTAAGAAGTTGCTGTATACACAGGAGACGAATAGATGTAGAAGTAATTATATATAGGGCAAGCTCTATGGCCTTCCTCAATGATTTTAACCAATACAACAAGTCAAAATTATAAAGACTCACAAATGACAAATGTAGACAACTTGGAACTAGAAATATATGAATCAAACAACAAACAAAGAACAAATAAAACAAGAATGTATCAAAAGTACCCTGATCCGATATGATGATGCCCCAATCATACTATCAATTTATATGTTTAATGGACCGTGAAATTGAGGTCAAAGCTCTAATTTATAAATAATATAACCAATATGACAATTTCTGAGTTCTCATATATATTTAATCAGCATTGAAGATCAACTTATTGATATTTCAGACTTAGACAATCATGTTGCCAGTTTGCTTTTCAAATTGGAGTCATCCAACAGATATGGTATGGGGGCATGCACATCATCAGCATGCAGTTGAGTAGTTCCCAAAAAGTGAAAGATATGCAACCCAAACTGCTCGCCAGCATGCCTCCAAAGAAATCAAACAGATCAAAGTCAGGTTTGTTTTACATCCTCTTGGATAACACAGTAACTACTTAAATAATTCACATACATACAAAGACAAATAACAAAACATGTTCTAGTTAAAAATATAATGGGCACTTGTATTGTGTTAAATTTCAAATATTTTGTCTGGCATATCAATTATTATCAATCAAGCATACACAAGAAACTGAGTAAAGAAAAAAATTAAGTGCATACATTTGTAACTCTTAAAAACCTTTTGTCATAACCAACGAGATTCATCAAAATGCTTTTATTTAAAGTTTTACAGCATTTTTTTTAGTTGAACAATAAACAACATAACAATATTGTTCACTCAACTTCACTGATACTCATTTGTGATCTGTAAAAACAAATATTTGATTCAGATATACAGAAGAATGCATTAGTTCATTATATGACTTAAATATCATAGCCAACCTTAACATATTTCAAGAAGAAAAATGCAGTTATTTTTTATATATATATATATATGTAACACCAATTGCAATGATTATCATTGTTAGAATATAAGTTATAACAAACAATATTCATTTACAAAAATGTATAAACTATATATAAAAAAGAAGATGTGGTATGATTGCCAATGAGATAACTGTACAGAAGAAAACAAATGACACAGAAATTAACAACTATAGGTCACTGTACGGCCTTCAACAATAAATATATACATATATTATATATGTTAAATATCTGTCAAGATCAGATAATCTACTTATCATAAAAGTAAGTTTTGTCTAACATTTTTCTCGTATTGGAACTCCCAGCTTAAATAACTACATTGACATTGATAATGAAAATACAAAAACACATATTAAGCCATCTCTTTTAAGTAAGGGTACCTTATTCAGTGTTAAAATGAAAAAAAATTGAACTCAAATTCAAATTTTATGAATAAATTATACTTACCTGACAAATGTACTAAAGGCGAGTCTAATACCAAGGAGATTGAAATCATTAAGTACATATGTCAGGTAAGTACATTTGTACCTTAATTTATGATATACCATTAACTTTCTATTTCATTTATTACAGTGAAATCCAGAACATTGATGCCCACTATTAGGAAATCGTTTGACCCTATAACTACAGAGAAGGGAGAAATTTTGAGCAGCTTTGCTATCGCCATGAGAGGCATATTACCAAATGCTTGTATATTTAGAGGTATTATTTTATGATTGTCACTTATTGGTATATTTCAAAGCAACAAAATAAAATCTAAAGCAAAAGGTATAAAAATTACATATTGGATGCTAACAAAAGAAATTGTGAATATGCTGGTTGTGACAAAGGCAAATCTTTTAAGCAAAGGGTGGATACAGACTTTTTAAAAAAGGGGGTGCATAATTTAATAAATCTGTGGAATGGCAATAGTTATCAAAAGTACCAGGATTATAATTTTATACGCCAGACGCGCGTTTCGTCTACATAAGACTCATCAGTGACGCTCAAATCAAAATAGTTAAAAAGCCAAATAAATACAAATTTGAAGAGCATATACGTATGTTCTATTGCACAAATTTATGGTAGAATATGGATTGTGATTAAATATTTGACACAGCATAGGTTTCTGATTCAAATTGAACTAAAAAAAAATAATTTAAGCTATTATGGTTCAATATCCAAAATCTAAATACATGATATCAAAGAACCCAACATTTACAATTTTTTGTTGAAATCAAACAAATTGAAATTTTTGGACCCAAAATTTTGTCAAACTTGAATATTGGGCCCATAATCAACAAGTAAAATACATGTTTACATTCAGCATGTCGAAGAACCTAAAGAATTCAATTTTCTTTTAAATCAAACTAAACTTAATTTTGAACCCTTTGACCTTAATTTAAAAAAAATGGAAACAGGACTGAAAAATAAAAATCTTAATACAGTTAGATTGGGTATACCCAAGAACCCAAATAATTCAATTTTTGAAGAAATCAAATAAAGCTTAAATTTGGACTCTTTTGACCTTATTGTGGACCAATTTGATAAAGGGACACAAAAATCGAGAATCTAAATACCGGTACATGGTTATACTCAGCATACCAAAGAACTCCATACATTCAATTTTGTTGAAATCAAATGAATTTTAATTTGGGATCCATTGGACCTCAATGTGAACCAATTTAAAACATGGCCAAAAATACCCTAAATCATAAACAGTTTGGGCCATAACCCCAAAAATCATTTTTTGTTGATGTACTATTACACCACTGTTCCAGGTTAGGAGAGGGTTGGGCAGTTTGTTTTCTATAGGTCCGAGTCTGTCAAGGTGGTCTTGGTACGCTTGATATGTGTCCCTAGCCATTTCCATGGCACCCTTTTTCTTTTACAGTGGTTGATCTGCTTCCTCCTCATCTCATTATCGGCAATAGGGATCGCTGTAAATCTGTTTGCTACGCCAGACGGTTCTTGAGGTTCTTGTTGCGATTCTTGAGGTTCTCCAAGCTGGTCTTCTTGACCGTCATCTTGAGTGTCATCTTGCTGCAATGACGTGCTTATCCTTGCAACTTTACGCGCCACCTCTTTACTGGCATTGAGTTGCAAATACAAAAAGAAAAATAAATATATGATATATTTTAACAAATAAAAATATATTAAATGAAAACCCCAAAAAGATTGATGTAACAAATTGTTGATATGTTTGATGATCACCTTAAAAATTTTCTTTTGTTCTTAATAAATGAAGTATAAAACTCTTGTGCGTAATATTCGATTCATTGAGCGTTTGAAAGACATTTGCGATTGGTCAACTTGAATCTTTAAATTTCGTTGTATAGGATATACTAGTATAATGTATCAAATGTCATGATGACCATAGAGAAATTTGCTGATCACCTGTTTTTTTTTATTTATTGATTTTAAAATGTTAAATTGAAAGTTTTCATTTTTTTTAAATCATTATTTACGTTTTACCCAATTCGAATTAAAAGAAAGAGTGTGTGAACGCGATTAGCGAATGCGATTCGAACTAAATGTACGTGTGGACGAGGCATAGAATAACAAATTGATTTTTTGATATAACAAAGGAGTAGGTTCAGTAAGACCCCCTTTTGGCCCCAAAATATAGCAATTTTACAAAATTGTGAAAATGTAATCTTTGATCTATATTTTGGAAGGTAAAATACTTCTGCTACATAAATATGGGCTGCTTTTGACCAAAAAATGCACAAATATCGCGTACAAGCATCTTTAAGATATGCTAAATTACTTAAATCTTGAAAATTTTAGCATTTTGGTTAATTTTCAGACGGTTTTCGACATTCGTGTTCATTCATAATATTGAAATGTAAGTTGTATTTGATGATAATACAAAACATATATGAAGGTTGAGGATGAAAACGGATGCGGCCACTTTCATTTTTAACAAAAACCATCAGAAAAGTGGCATTTTTTTTTTTGGGCATATTTGATAGATTTTTCATATTTAAGCTTGAATAAATGCGTTTTTCATGACTTAATCAGTTAAAATCTTTCACATAAACTAATCGAATCAATTGAAATAGAAACTAAAGTGTTTAGAAAGTGATCAAAAACTTTCGTTAGATGAACCTGGAATTTGAGGCCAAAATCGGCCCTTACCGAACCTACTCCTTTACACTTAATAATTTGATATACACATAGTCTTCTCAAGTACATTTTAGCGAAAGATTAAAGAAAGCAAGTCCATATGTTTTGATGTTGGCCAGTAAAAGTCTCAGCGCAGTTTTAAACTAGTGAAACTGCGAGCTACTGCTGACTGATGATACCCCCGCCGCAAATGGATAATATTAATAGTGTAAAAAATATACAAGTGTTCGGTAAACAGGAGGTTATCGAGTGATGAATCTAAAAACGCATCACACGGTATAGCTGACTTATATAAATCCTGAAACCAAATTTCAGAAATCCTTGTATTGTTGTTCCTGAGAAAAATGTGAAGAAAATTTTCAACTTGGCAATCATGTGTAAAATCATACAAGTGTTCGGTAAACGGGGTATAAAAAGCTTGAAACTTATTCAAAAACGACTAATTCTGAATTGGCATGTCCGAAGTCATCTAGCAACCTTTAGCGTGAGCTTTTTTCGTCAATTGCAGCCTCTTCATTTTAATTTTGTTTTTATCGTTTCATCTATACACATGGAAACAAGTATTGCAACACCTTGATGTTTTGAAACTTGAAACCTCACCCTTTTTTTTTGGATGAAATATAATCAAATATGTGTATAATATTATTGAAACATAGTTTATGATAACATTGGCATTGAAACAAACAAAAAATGTTTGAAAAAAAAAATGATTTATATTACCACAATTTTACAAAATGAAGTGTTTTTTATCCAAAAAAAATGCATTTTACAACTTTTACTGTAGTCAAACTTTACAATGTCAGATATTTCAAAATTAATCTTCAGATGACTGTTCACATCATGGTTGATCGTTATACGCCAAAGAATTAGTACTTTGTGCGCAGCCTCCATTCAAACGGATAACCGCATCTAAACGTCTTATGATTCATGCCATAAACGACTAATTTGTTGCTAAGGTAGCAGCAACCATTTCTGATGAAGGGCATTGTTTATTTCATGATGTGTTTGAACTGCGCACTTTCCGCCCAATAGTGTCCCATATATGCTCGATATGGTTCAAATCCGGGCTACGATCGGGCCAAGGAAGATGAACCGAATTCCATTTGAGCATTGGATCTTCCTCCACGATGCTAGTTTCCAACTTTTGCGAGATCTGCACTACATTGGATACGGAAAACTGTGTGTATGTTCTCCGAAATGGTCTTATCGCACGATAACCAGTAGCGATGAGTCGATCGCGAAAAGTTCTTGTTAAAAGGCTCCTGTATGGCCACCACTCTCTTTTTTGGATTGTCTTGTATGCAATGGGTTGCCTTCAGACCAACCTTCATTATGCTTGATTAATACAATAATACTTTTAAAAATATGATCAGCTAATTTTTTTAGAAACTTCAAAACAATCAAGACTTTTAATAATTTAGAGCTGCACATTATTACATTTTACAAACAGTTTCATTACACATGTATGACATGTATTTTCTTGGGTCCTGACTTCACAAGTCTTGTTGACAGGATGAATTCCTGATAGTGTATTTTGAACAACTATTTATGATGAAGGTGATCAGAATCTTTGGAGAAGTTATAATGATGATAGTATATTTATATATTAGTTAAAATATTCCAATGTATTTGAAACATCTACAATGTACATGACTTGTGTGAAATTTTGTGTTTAATTATGGTGGTTGACTTGTTTATAGTGAATTAAATGCATAATGATCAATGATTTGTTAATTTTCATTATTATTATATTAAAGATCAAATGAATGTATCCAAACTGTGACCTATATATTTACACTAGAAGTAAAACATAGCTTTTATGATGTCAACTGGATAAACCCTAAAAAGGAAGGATTGATTCTAAAATATTCATCACAAATCATGTGTTCTTTTTACTTCAAAATTGCTATGAGAATAAACAGTGATAAATTAATGTGAATAGAAAAGGAAAATTCAATGTCATTCATGTACTACAAGGATTCAGTGATTAAAGTAAATGTGTAGGAAATCATTCATTATTAAGGAGGTAGGATGTATATATTATTCCTTCTAGGATATTACAATGTTTTATTGGAAATATTTATCAACAGTTTGACAGGTGACATTCTTTGTCTATGACATTAGTAAAACTACAAATGTATTATATTCAAAACTAGAATGTAATTTTCTTTACTTTTAGCAATAAAAATGAAAGTGTTCTTATGTTAGACAATATTTCCAATTCTTTATACAGATATACCTATTCTGAGTAGAACCATCATTACTCCTGATTTTGAACTTATACCTATATATCTAAATGGTTCTCATTTGAGCATGATAATAAATTAGGCAACTCCAATTTACTTTCTTGTTCTACGGATTTTTGGACTCCAAAATTTGGGGCGAGCGAGCGATTTGAAAATTTTAATAAAAAAATATTTAATTTGGAAGTTTTTGAGGCGAAGCTTGAAAAGTAAAGGCGAGCGATTATATTTTTTTTTTGTAAACATAAAATAGTATGTTTTGACAATATTAAAGCTTGATTTATCACTTGTACTTTGACATTTCTTTAATTTCTGAAGTATTTTTTCCCTGTTCACCAAGAAATAATTAAATTTGGTCTATGTATGTGTGACTGACAATGAGACAATTCTCCATCAAAGTCATAATCAGTTTGGGGACAACCCCTTAATGTTATAAATATCCCTTTTACATGTGTTATGAGGGATCAATATAAGTTATAATATATATATGTTTGTACAAAAGGGCTCATAATTTTTCAAAGAACTATTATATATCTATCTGGTATTAAATGGTCAAAACATGTCTAAGATTTTTTTTAATATTCCTGGACTTTAACCATGTTAACACATTTACTAAAACAGTTTAATATTATTCAAAATAAGTGGACCCCTCTTTTAGAAAAAAAGTTGTTTAAAATATGATGTAACTCTCCTCTTTTTGAGTACAAAATTCTAAGTTTTCAAAGGTTTTGTATAGAAGAACTATACAAATCTTTGGCATTTCAATTTTCTTTTCTACATCAGTAAAATCACCTCTTGTCTGAGGGAGGGTTCAAGTGTTCTCAACCTGATAATAACAAACACAGGTCAAAGTACGGCCTTTTACACAGGGCTTTGATACAGACCAAACAGCAGGCTATAAAGGACCCCAAAATTATTAGCGTACACAATTCGAACAGGAAAACCAACGATCTAATTTATATATCATGTATATCCAAACGGGGAAATACCAATGAACAACATCAACAAACGATAACTGCTGAACGACAGGCCCCTCAATCCATCAGGACAGGTGCATAAACATGCAGCGGCTATGGATAGTTTTGTTTCGCCAGCATACAATATAATTGCAGTTGAAGGCAAATCCTTCAGAAGTTCTTTGTACTTTATTCTAACAACGAACATTTTTTGATAGGGAATATAAGTAAGGGGGAAAGTAACCAATTTTGTGTTCTTTACAGGTATTTCTAAATTTCTATCGGAGCACTCCCGCTTTGGATAAATAGGTTTCATGCTGAAACAAATATTCTCACAGATATGTACAAAGTGTGATGGGGTGCTTTTAAGTTTAAAATCGTTATATACAGGTTAGACTGTGATTTTAAAAACAAATGTTGATATCTTTTTATAATATTTACAAAAAAAAAAAAAACGGTACGGGAAATGAACATGATTACATTTCCGGATGCGGGAAGCGGGAATATAAAAAAAATAAAAAAATTCTGTTTTGAAAAAAATAGGCGCGGGCGGGTCCGTCGAACAAGGAATCAAATTGGTGTGGCCTAAGATACAACTATTTACAAAAAGTGTCGAAACTGAATACTGAAGTGTGGATTACAAGAAAAGATGCAATTGAGGAGACTGTTTTGAAAAAGGTCAAAGATTTTTATATGAGACCGTAGGCATCAACAGTATTACCTGATATTAGCAAAGTAATCAAAGGAAAAAATGTGTATACATTAGAAAAGACTTTAAAACAAACACATACTGATTTTTTAAAGCAGAACCAAGATACTCATATTGGATTTAACAAGTAAGTTCTGCTACTTAAAACCACCAAATGTAAAGACATTCAGTAATACACCTTTACAACAATGTATCTGTGAATACTGTGCCAATATTTCTTTGAAAATAAAAACTGAAGTATAAAATAAAAAGTTTTCCAGAAAATAAGTATGAAACAGTTAATAAGACATTATGTCCCAAACCTAATGGTGCCTTGTACCATAAGAGAGAATGCATCTACAGGGATTGCTCTAGCTGCGGTGTAAGCATGTTAAATGAATTGGTAAATCAGGTATGTGATGAAAAATGTACATTGACCTGGTACAAATGGGATACTATAACAAGAAAGGATGGCACTAAGATAACAAGTAAGAATGGACTGAAATATTTAACTGGAAGTGGATCTGAATTGATTGCAGAGTTGAAGAAAGAATTGACAGAACTCTCAATACACCTCTTTGTTGCAACATGGCAGCAGAGACAATTTAGCCATATAACATAAAATTTACAACCTCAAACGGTTGTTATGGTTCTTGATTTTGGACAGAATTATACATGTTTCTATCAGGATGATGCCCAATCAGCTCATTGGTCTGCAGAACAAGTGACCGTTCACCCAAGTATTTGTTACTACAAATGCAAAACATGCAGTGAAACAGTCAAAGAAGACATAGTAATATTATCTGGAGACCTAAAGCATGACTTTTATGCTGTAAGCACATTTATAAGAAAGGCAAATGAACATTTAATCCAAAAGAGAGGTTTAACAATTGACCATCATATCCAGTTTTCTGACAGATGCACTGGCCAGTACAAAAGTAAAAATGCATTTGAAGGGATTGCAGACATTGGGAGTGAGTTTGATTGTACAGTAGAAAGGAACTGTCAGATGCCTGTACAGGGGTAGTCAAATCCGCAGTAACTAGAGCAGTAAAGGCTAGGCAGGCACTTGTTACATGTCCTGAAGAAATGTATAAGTTCTGCACTGAATATCTAACTAAAGATTGTTCTACAGATGACAGCTGCATACACAACGTAAGAACATTCATTTCAATAACAGACATTGACCGTAAAATAGAAATGTCAGCCAAAACGGTTCAAGGTACTAGAAAATTTCATGCTGTGAAGTCTGGTAATATTCCAAAGCAAATATTAAGACAGTTGTCTTGTTTTTGTGCGTCCTGCTTAAATGGCGAAGAAGATTGTGAAAACTACCAATACACAGGTACTTGGACACAAGTAGACCTTAGAACAGGGAGGCAAAGGCAGAACCCAATCAAGAATTTAGGTGATATGAAACCACAAGTCTCAGAAGAGAAAAACAGACCTAATGATAATGGAAATAAGAAATTTGAAAACAAAACTTCCAAAAAAGAGCAGATAAAAATTAATTAACATGTAAAGATACTGCTGAAGAAGAGCATGCAAATTTACAGAACACAGTTGTTTTAGACTCAGAAGATTTTGTTTTTGGGACTTACACATGTGAAAATAGAAAGTAATATTTTGCTGCTTTACTTCAAGATTGATCAACAGCTGAGACCTTCGAGGAATTAAAAGTAATTACTGATAATTTCTCAGTCGAAAAAAACAACATTCAGGAACCCTGTCCTTTACCAAATATTAGCTTAACTGACCTTCCTGTATTTATTGATGCTGATGCATTGCAGATGATTCCTAATGACATTCCAGAAGGCAACTTTATGCCAGTTGTTGTAAAGGGAGATGGGAATTGTCTCCTAAGGTCAGCAGCAGTTTTGGCTTATGGTAATGAAGAAGCTCATAAAGAATTCAGAGTTCGAATAATACTTGAATTGGTCACCAATGAAGATTTGTATCTTGATGATGATTATTTATCCTCCGGGTTGGAGTTGAATATTAAGACTAGGCTCCTGTCGAAACAGTTTGCAATGTATTAATCAGAATATATTCCAGGAGATGTTTTGACACCAGCTGCAGTGAGAAGAATTTTCAGAAAAGTAGTCGTAGAAATTACAAAAATAAACTCATTTATGGGTATTAGGCAACTATTTGCCATTGCGTCTGTGTTAATTCCAGAATAATTTCTGTGTATCCTCAACTTTGCAGCCCAATAGTCAGAAAAGATCTCAACAGGCTTATAATGCCTCGAAACATCAACCATGAAGATACGATAAAGATAATGTGGTATTCCACAAGACAAGATTTAACTATGCAACATTGGATTCAAAACCATTTTGTCCCTTTATTGCCCCTCCTGGGTGATATCGACCAAGTTGATATTGTGGACACAAATGTTGGCTGGATAGAATCTAAGACTAATGTTGGTTTGATTGAGTTGAAGGTTGGTGAGATGCAGCCAGATGTTGGTCAGATGGAGTCAGAGGTTGGTCAAATGGAGCCAGATATTGGTCAGATGGAGCCAGAGGTTGGTCAGATGGAGTCAAAGGTTGGGCAGATGGAGCCAGAGGTTGGTCAGATGGAGTCAAAGGTTGGGCAGATGGAGCCAGAGGTTGGTCAGATGGAGTCAGAGGTTGGTCAGATGAAGCCAGATGTTAGTCAGATAGAGCCAGATGTTGGGCAGATGGAGTCAGAGGTTGGTGACATGAACCTAATACTGATAATGGAATCAAATGTTGATGAGACGGGCCTAATTCAGATAGTTGAGCCAAAGTTTGGTCAGATGAACCAATATTTGATGTCATCCCTCAGTATGTATTAGATTGGCTTGAAGAGGAAGGGACTGTAAGCACAGATGATATTGCTACTAAAGGGACAGAAGGTCAGTAAGTTTAAATTTCTTTGATTAGTTTTTGATTTTCAATGTTTTGGTTGCAAGCATGTCTATGAAGGTTAATCAAGGAAAAACACATGGTATGCAAGGTTGTATTTATAAAGTTTTTTGTTTTGTCAGTATTGCTTTCAAGAAAACGGATACAATAAAGATTTCTGGTGAGTGACTTTGGGCTCTATAGCATATTTTCATTGAAACAATGTGGCATCACACCTTTCAACTATTTATAAACCAATACAAATGCACTACCAAAAGTAAAATTTAAAATTGTGAATGGAAATGGGGAATGTGAAAAAAGAGACAACAACCTGACCATAGAAAACAAGAGGCTCTCAAGAGCCTGAATCGCTCACCTTAATTCTTTTGGTTAAATCTCTCATCAATGATTATTTTGGCTTTTCAATTTATTTAAATGTTTTTTGGATCGTCCTATTTTCTTCATAAGCCAAAAAAGAAATAATCATTTTCTCCTATGTTCTATTTTAGCCATAGGAGCTATGTTTCTTGACATACAAGGAAATAAAATATAAAATTTATACTAGATACTCTGAAACTCATTTAGCCTAAGTTTGGCTGAAATTGATACAGCAGTTTCAAAGGAGAAGATTTTTTAAAGTAAGTCAACATGATGAACAAATTGTGAAAAAAGTCTTTAAAGGGCAATAACTCCTTAAGGGGTCAATTGACAATTTTGGTCAAATTGACTTAATTGAAGATCTTACTTTGCTGAACATTATTGCTGTTTACAGTTTATTTCTATCTATAATTATATTCAAGATAATAAACAAAAACAGCAAAATTTCCTTAAAATTATCAATTCAGGGGCAGCAACCCAACAACAGGTTGTTGGATTCATCTGAAAATTTCAGGGCAGATAGATCTTGACCTGATAAACAATATATCCCAACGTCAGATTTGCTCTAAATGCTTTGGTTTTTGAGTTATAAACCAAAACAGCATTTGACCCCTATGTTCTATTTTTAGCAAGGGCGACCATGTTTGTTGATATATCACAACTTCGGATACAATTTACAAACTAGATACCCTAAGGAACATTCAGTTAAAGTTTGGAAGTATTTGGCCCAGTAGTTTCAGAGGAGAAGATTTTTGTAAAAGATAACTAAGATTGACGAAAAATGGTTAAAAATTGACTATAAAGGGCAATAACTCCTAAAGGGGTCGACTGACCATTTCCGTCATGTTGACTTATTTGTAAATCTTACTTTGCTGAACATTATTGCTGTTTACAGTTTATCTTTATAATAATATTCAAGATAATAACCAAAAACAGCAAAATTTCTTTAAAATTACCAATTCAGGGGCAGTAACCCAACAACAGGTTGTTGGATTCATCTGAAAATTTCAGGGCAGATAGATCTTGACCTGATAAACAATATTATCTCTTGTCAGATTTGCTCTAAATGCTTTGGTTTTTGAGTTATAAGCCAAAAACTGCATTTGACCCCTATGTTCTATTTTAGCAATGGCGACCATGTTTGTTGATAGATCACAACTTCGGATACAATTTACAAACTAGATACCCTAAGGAACATTCAGTTAAAGTTTGGAAGTATTTGGCCAAGTAGTTTCAGAGGAGAAGATTTTTGTAAAAGATTACTAAGATTTACGAAAAATGGTTAAAAATTGACTATAAAGGGCAATAACTCCTAAAGGGGTCAACTGACCATTTCCGTCATGGTGACTTATTTGTAAATCTTACTTTGCTGAACATTATTCCTGTTTACAGTTTATCTCTATCTATAATAATATTCAAGATAATAACCAAAAACAGCAAAATTTCCTTAAAATTACCAATTCAGGGGCAGCAACCCAACAACAGGTTGTTGGATTCATCTGAAAATTTCAGGGCAGATAGATCTTGACCTGATAAACAATATTACCCCATGTCAGATTTGCTCTAAATGCTTTGGTTTTTGAGTTATAAGCCAAAAACTGCATTTGACCCCTATATTCTATTTTTAGTAATGGCGACCATGTTTGTTGATAGATCATAACTACGGATACAATTTACAAACTAGATACCCTAAGGAACATTCAATTAAAGTTTGGAAGTATTTAGCCCAGTAGTTTCAGAGGAGAAGATTTTTGTAAAAGATTACTAAGATTTACGAAAAATGGTTAAAAATTGACTATAAAGGGCAATAACTCCTAAAGGGGTCAACTGACCATTTCCGTCATGTTGACTTATTTGTAAATCTTACTTTGCTGAACATTATTCCTGTTTACTGTTTATCTCTATCTATAATAATATTCAAGATAATAACCAAAAACAGCAAAATTTCCTTAAAATTACCAATTCAGGGGCAGCAACCCAACAACGGGTTGTCTGATTCATCTGAAAATTTCAGGGCAGATAGATCTTGACCTGATAAACAATATATCCCAACGTCAGATTTGCTCTAAATGCTTTGGTTTTTGAGTTATAAACCAAAACAGCATTTGACCCCTATGTTCTATTTTTAGCAAGGGCGACCATGTTTGTTGATATATCACAACTTCGGATACAATTTACAAACTAGATACCCTAAGGAACATTCAGTTAAAGTTTGGAAGTATTTGGCCCAGTAGTTTCAGAGGAGAAGATTTTTGTAAAAGATAACTAAGATTGACGAAAAATGGTTAAAAATTGACTATAAAGGGCAATAACTCCTAAAGGGGTCGACTGACCATTTCCGTCATGTTGACTTATTTGTAAATCTTACTTTGCTGAACATTATTGCTGTTTACAGTTTATCTTTATAATAATATTCAAGATAATAACCAAAAACAGCAAAATTTCTTTAAAATTACCAATTCAGGGGCAGTAACCCAACAACAGGTTGTTGGATTCATCTGAAAATTTCAGGGCAGATAGATCTTGACCTGATAAACAATATTATCTCTTGTCAGATTTGCTCTAAATGCTTTGGTTTTTGAGTTATAAGCCAAAAACTGCATTTGACCCCTATGTTCTATTTTAGCAATGGCGACCATGTTTGTTGATAGATCACAACTTCGGATACAATTTACAAACTAGATACCCTAAGGAACATTCAGTTAAAGTTTGGAAGTATTTGGCCAAGTAGTTTCAGAGGAGAAGATTTTTGTAAAAGATTACTAAGATTTACGAAAAATGGTTAAAAATTGACTATAAAGGGCAATAACTCCTAAAGGGGTCAACTGACCATTTCCGTCATGGTGACTTATTTGTAAATCTTACTTTGCTGAACATTATTCCTGTTTACAGTTTATCTCTATCTATAATAATATTCAAGATAATAACCAAAAACAGCAAAATTTCCTTAAAATTACCAATTCAGGGGCAGCAACCCAACAACAGGTTGTTGGATTCATCTGAAAATTTCAGGGCAGATAGATCTTGACCTGATAAACAATATTACCCCATGTCAGATTTGCTCTAAATGCTTTGGTTTTTGAGTTATAAGCCAAAAACTGCATTTGACCCCTATATTCTATTTTTAGTAATGGCGACCATGTTTGTTGATAGATCATAACTACGGATACAATTTACAAACTAGATACCCTAAGGAACATTCAATTAAAGTTTGGAAGTATTTAGCCCAGTAGTTTCAGAGGAGAAGATTTTTGTAAAAGATTACTAAGATTTACGAAAAATGGTTAAAAATTGACTATAAAGGGCAATAACTCCTAAAGGGGTCAACTGACCATTTCCGTCATGTTGACTTATTTGTAAATCTTACTTTGCTGAACATTATTCCTGTTTACTGTTTATCTCTATCTATAATAATATTCAAGATAATAACCAAAAACAGCAAAATTTCCTTAAAATTACCAATTCAGGGGCAGCAACCCAACAACGGGTTGTCTGATTCATCTGAAAATTTCAGGGCAGATAGATCTTGACCTGATAAACAATATTACCCCATGTCAGATTTGCTCTAAATGCTTTGGTTTTTGAGTTATAAGCCAAAAACTGCATTTGACCCCTATGTTCTATTTTTAGCAATGGCGACCATGTTTGTTGATAGATCAAAACTTCGGATACAATTTATAAATTAGATACCCTAAGGAACATTCAGTTAAAGTTTGAAAGTATTTGGCCCAGTAGTTTCAGAGAAGATTCTTGAAATAGTTTACGACGACGACAGAAAGCTATTACAGGGCAAAACGTTATAATTACCAATAATACTGCCTATCTGTGATTACTCGTTCCTTGAAACTTTTGGGTAATAATATATACCAGTATTAAAATTTTGTTATTGTGTACGGTGTACATCAACTTTACTATGCACTGTACAGAAGGATTTATGTGGTCAGCTAAACACCGTACACAACGCAGCTTTTCAGAATAAAATATTGTTAAAAAACATATGCATGAAAGATTTAAATGCCAATTATTGATACAACTACATGTATACTCATTACACAAGCAAAAAAAAAAAAAGAGTTGCAATGAATATAGTTATATCGGATGAGACGAGTGCCAACTTCTTTGACAAGTATTTGCACATGTTTTTAGTAAACATTCTTGTTTTGTGAAAATTATGAGACATCTCTCCTGCTTATAATTAACTACTGTGTGTGTGAGCAAGATTATATATTTTCGTATGTCATGTGCATGTTTTTACAATGAAAATTGTGAAGTCATGATGAATTCTTAATAGTATGAACACACAAGAGTCAAGGTACATGAATGTAATTAAAAAGGCTTATTTTTGCCTACATGTACATGGTATCGGGACGTTCGCCCTAATAACATGTTCGCCCGTAGAGTCAGTTCGCCCTACTAAAAAATATTAATATTCAGGGCATATAAGTTGAATACACTTATTCAGATATTTCTATGGTATATATTCTTGAAATTTATGGAAACGGAAATATTTAAAAGTTTATGGCTTGTTAATAAATAATTAATTGTTCAATAATATAAAATAATTTGGATCACTGATTATTGTGATACTTGTCTTTTGATGGATTATTAAGAAAAATAAAACGTTTTGTTTTGATAAAATGTTCAGCTTGAAATGAATAAAAACAATGATTTACGAATTGCAAATAATGAAGCGGATTTACAAGTTCATTTATTATTTTACCCGAAGAATAAAGTTTACATTCTATTCAAATACCTAAAATAATGCGACTGGACAACAATTAGAAAATAATACAATTCAGGGCGAATGGACCCTGGGCGAACAGGTTTCAAGGCGAACAGATACTAGGGCGAACGGACCCGGATTTTATGTACATCACTTTACAGATCTATATATGTTCCGGACCATATGAGTATTTGGACCATACCAGTCATTTCTACAAGTTGATGGTCTTTCTTGCATTTGTTGAGATTTTAGTTTCCAAGCAAAAAACTCTTCATCAATTAATTCTGGTGATGGTAAGTCATTTTCATGTAGATCAGAAACCTTCATGTTCTTTTCACATAAAATTGATGGCACCAAAGCAAACAGCTTCATACATTTTGTTGACAACACTGAAAATTGAGTGTCTATTTCCATATTGACATCATCAAGGAATAGGATTGCTAAGTTCTTTAAATGATATTCTTCAGGTGTTGCAGCTTTTACATTAGATTTATGTATATGTCTTCCAACAATTCTTAGTATTTGAGGGGTTTACCCAACAGCCTCAGCCATTCGTACACAGTTACACCTTCAAGTCTTGACAACACTTTGTAAACGGTTAGAAAAGTAATGATAAATTCATACTGGGTCAACGCATTGAGAAGGGCAGTGTCTCTTATAGTGTTGTCACGATTCCAACAATTTGTCAGTTCCACGTTATAGCCCTCATCTTTTTGGTAGTCCAAATGACATGACTTCAAGATATTTATTATGTAACAGTATGATTGGTAGAAATGCTGGTATGCTTGCCACTGGACGTTAAGCAACCAACAATCAATCAATGGTATGCTTCATGTCGTGCTGACCATCTTGTTTTACACAGGTCTAGTAATGGCTTTCTCTTTCCAACATCAGGAACATTCACCTCGATGATGTTAATCAACAACGCATCTCTGAGGGGACTGGAGCGAAAGAATAAACAAGTTTCTTTTAGTTTGTCCATCATAAACTTTTGTAAATGCTCTTATTGAAAAAACATAAAAATTTCAAAAAATTTGAACCAATCGTTATATTAGAAAAATTACACTGGTTATATAGCAGTTTGACAAACACTTATTTTGATCATTGAGAAGCTTAATATTCCCTTATGAACACTACGTCATTAAAACGTTCTGCTGATTTTAAAGAGTTATCTCCATGTATTGTTAGATACCACATAAAGGTTACATCTGAATAAATTATCCAAATAGTGGTATAATTTATTGAAAGTTTTTCAATTTTATAGTAAAGGCTTGATTGGTTCAAATTGTATTCAAATACAATTATCAATACTTATTAGAAAGTTGTCTTGGTCAAATGACCGATTTAAGGTAACATCAATTACAATTATCACAAAATGGTAAAACTGACTAAATAAGTATTTCTAATTCTCTAATGAAGGTTTGGTTGGTCCAAATTGACCTTTAATACAATTGTCAATACATGTAAGAAAGTTTTCCTGGTCAAATGACCGATTTAAGGTAACATCAATTACAATTATCCAAGAAATTGTCAAAGTTACAGTAAAATGTCGAAAAATCATCATATACCAATATCCGATTTGCTGTTATATTATATATAGTTATTCTAAGAATATGGTCAATTTAAAGTGACATCTGAATGAAATATCCATAAAGTAGTTAAGTTTGCTCATAATGCGGCGTAAAGCAACCAACAATCAATCAATCAATCATAATTGCTAAAAAAAGTATTACAATTTTATAATGAAGGTTTGATTGGTTTAAATTGAATTCAAATACAATTGTCAATACATATTAAAAAGTATATCGGTCACATGACCAAAATTGAATATGACAAAACGGTCACAAACTATTTTTCAAAACTTTCAATATTAAAAAGAAACGTGAGTATGAAATCGGAACTTATAACTCCGAAGATCAAACAAAAGAATCAATATCCGTGTGTCAGAAAAGGATAGAAAATTCACTGGACAAATACCTCAATATGGCAGAAGAAATCTCTCAATATCTCAAAAGGAAAAACACGACAGATAGCCTTCAAGAACTCGAAAATCACAAATCGATGTATACTAATGTAAAACTATCCGCAGACGAAGTATTTTATATGTGCAAAGGATACAACAAAGGACTAAAACAAAATCTGTTAAATCAGTTAGATCAAATGGACGATCGTCAGTCTCTTTGAAGATACCATCAACATCAAAGAGCCATGCATATTGCTGTATTTGTAAGAAACCTCGTCCAAAACTTATTGTCATTTCCCCAGATGTCAGAACAGCTACATATGTTGACAACAATATTTTAATTCCCTCTGGAAATCGTTGTTGTCCAAATCATATATGTGATGGTCATTTAAATGATGATGCTCTGTGCAGAATTAAAACAACTGATGAGTCGTTTGTTAACAGAGCATATTTGCTGGAAAAAATGAATACGATGAGGAAAATAATTAGAGAAAGTGGAAGTCGCTGGCTTAATTTTGACGATTCAAACTAATCAGAGCCAGATTATGTTACTATGACCGGAATTAGCAAAATTAACTTTTCTGAAGTATGTTCTACACTGTCAAAATATTTGAAGAAAACACCAGCAAGAACAATTACAACAACAGTTGCCATATTTCTATGTAAACTTAAATCGGGCATATCAAATAAATGTCTTTCTACAATTTTCTGTGTCAGAAAAATCAAGTGTACGCCGTGCTTTTAATAGTGTTCGACAAGCTTTTATGTCAGAAATTGTTCCAGCTAACCTTGGGTTTCAGCATATATCCCGAGAAGTGGTTATTAAAAAACATACCAGACCTTAAGCTCAGTCAATGTTTGAAGGAATTGCGAGTAACAATGCAATGTTTGTGCTAGACGCTACCTATATATATGTGGACAAGAGCAATAATTTCCATTTCAAGCGAAGGTCATACAGCACACACAAAGGCAAACCTCTTGTAAACCAATGATTGTTTGCACAACTACAGGATATTATGTATCAGTACTTGGACCCTATTTAGCAGACTATCGCAATAATGGTACATCAATCTTGACCCATATGTTGAAGACAAATGTGGAAGAAATTTGTGATTTGGTAAATGAAGAAGACATTTTTGTTCTAGACAGGGTTCAGGGTTCACAGACGCCATACCACTGTTAGAAGATCTAGGGATTCAGGCTGAAATGCCTAGGTTTCTTAAGGGAGAATAGCAGTTATCGACTGAAGACGCAAATATGTCAAGATTGGTTACGAAGGTAAATATTTTAAGTAATAACCTGTTATAATGGTGATACATTGAACGAGATCATTCAACAGATTACGGTTTTTCAACCTTCATTTTCAACATGTGTGTCTGTGATATTGATAAAGTTTCCCTTTTTTCTTCAAAAATGTACAGTATGAAGTTAACTATCTGATAGAAAATAAACTACTAAAATGTCTTATAATGATTGAAATGAATGTTTCGGTTTATTGTTGAATTTAAAAATGAACTCGCAGACAATTGAACTAATATTGTAACATCACAGTCATCCTGTGCACATACATTTGGTCAATAATTACTGGAAAACACTTATACCACTTTACCACCGATGAATCTTTGCCAAGTCTCAATTTCATATTCAACTCAATATTTATTTGCAGAAGTACAAATATCCTGCAGAAAAAATTGGCGAATGTCCAGTTATTTTCAACATTGATCTGTGTCCACACTTGTGTAAAAAAAAATTCTAAACATCTGATGAGAAGTTACAAGTATTGTTTAAAATGTTGCATCGATTTAAGTTTATTTAGTTTCAATGCAAATTGGTGTATTTCAAGTTTTCTCTTTTATATTGAAACTTGGGCTTTCTTAATTGGCCATGCCAAGAAAAGCATACCTTTATTTCAGTGCTAACGCAATCGTGAAATCATTGATCACATGAGAAGAAAGGGGATGTAGGAAAGTTGTAAATTATACAAACTCTCCTCAAGAAACTAAACGACATAGAAATTATCACCTCGGGGGCATTATTTACTTTTTCTATTTACTGTTTTGATCAATTTTGTTTTACTATCAATGTGCCACCGCATTTAACAAAAAATAAAAAAAAGGAAATATCAGCATGAAAACGTTAAAAAGTAAATATATAATGCGAAGGCATGTATTATAGGACTACAACTATATGGGACTCTGACCCGACTGCATAAAGCCTTTAGCATTGGTTAAAACAAATATCGTATAGTTAGCCTCATAACTTTCAAACTGTTTAAAAACCAAAATACTATAAAAGATAAAATGTTATTGCTGCGGTTACATTACCAGGACTTTATTGGGTCCAGAATATTTGAAAAAAGTTGCCACAACACGGCAAGCTACTCAAGATAACGAAAGGAAAACAGCAACAGAACAGGCCAAAACATCAAACAGGACCGACATATGAACATGACCAATGATGAAGCTGTATTTCGTCACCTGAAATTGATTTCGAAGTCCGTAAGTAAAGATATATATAAAAAAAAAACTGTATGCACAGTTTATTTCAGTTTTTGTTAAATCTTTTATTCATGGACCATAAACATACAGAATTAGTTGAAAACTAAAGAGCAGGTTCAGTAAGACCCCCTTTTGGCCCATAAATAAAGCAGTTTTAAAAAATTGTGAAAATGTAATCTTTAAGCTTTATTTTGGAAGGTAAAATGCTTCTACTACATAAATATGACGGTTACCATTTAAAACGAAGGTGGCCGCATTCGTGTTCATTAATAAAATTGAAATGTAAGTTGTATTTGATGATTATACAAAACCTATATAAAGGTGAAGGGTGAACACGGATGCGACCATTTCCATTTTTGACAAAAAACATCTGAAAGGAGACGTTTTAGGCATATTTAATAGATATTTCATATTTAAGCTTGAAACAGAGCGTTTTAGTGACTAATTCAGTTAAAATCTTTCTACATTAGAAAATGCCTGTACCAAGTCAGGAATATGACAGTTGTTATCCATTCGTTTGATGTGTTTGGACTTTTGATTTTTTGATTTTCCTTTTTGAATTTTCCTTGGAGTTCGGTATTTTTGTGTTTTTACTTTCTACCTATTGTAGTTATTGTGAACTTGTTCTCGTCCTGAATATGCATGAAAGTTTTGCCACTGGACGTTAAGTAACCAACAATCAATCAATCAATTAATTAATTTCTATTTGACTGTTTTTGAACATAGTTATCAAATGTAACCAGATGCTCCGCAGGGCGTAGCTTTATACGACCGCAGAGGTTGAACCCTGAACGGTTAGGGCAAGTATGGACACAACATTCAAGCTGGATTCAGCTCTAAATTTGGATTGTGATTAAATAGTTGACACAGCATAGGTTTCTGACACAGAATGAATGTGTTCTAATGAACTTAAAATTTTTGTTTCTCTTAGAGCAATTCACTATGCTGTTGAATATAATAATCCTCTCAAAAAAATGTTTGAAGAAACTTTCTTTTTTATGAATGAAATTTCAAATGAGAAAAATTGAACCCAATTTTTTTAATCACATCCCCCTTTCCCTTATTCCAAAACTAATCTCAATTAAAATTTCTAATGGAGTTTGCAACAATAACTACTCATTTAAATACATCATAAAATATTAAGATGTAAAAAAACTGCTTGTTATCACTGAATGGTAAAGATTATTTTAATTTATCAGTTGGTAGTAAAAAGTGAATATACATTGTATATTGTATATAACAAAGATTTAAGTTGATTCTGGACAAAGAAAGATAACTCCAATTAAAAAAAAATCTTGCTATTGCACAATATTTTGCAATTAGATATTTCTTGCTTACTATTCTGGACAAAGAAAGATAACTCTAATTATTTTTTTTTTTATATTTCACAATATTGTGCAATTAGATATTTCTTGCCATTGCGCAATACTGTGCAATTGAAAAGACTTGCTATTGCACAATACTTAATATAATAATTTTAGATCCTGATTTGGACCAACTTGAAAACTGGGCCCATAATAAAAAATCTAAGTACATTTTTGAATTCAGCATATCAAAGAACTTCAAGATTTCAATTTTTGTTAAAATCAGACTAAGTTTAATTTTGGACCCTTTGGACTTTAGTGTAGACCAATTTGAAAACAGGACCAAAAATGAAGAATCTACATACACAGTTAGATTTGGTATATCAAAGAACCCCATTTATTCAATTTTTGATGAAATCAAACAAAGTTTAATTTTGGACCCCGATTTGGACCAACTTGAAAACTGGGCCAATAATCAAGAATCTAAGTACATTTTTAGATTCAGCATATCAAAGAACCTAACTGATTCATTTTTTGTCAAAATCAAACTAAGTTTAATTTTGGACCCTTTGGACCTTAATGTAGACCAATTTGAAAACGGGACCAAAAGTTAAGAATCTACATACACAGTCATGACAGTTAGATTCAGCATATCAAAGAACCCCAATTATTCAATTTTGATGAAATCAAACAAAAGTTTAATTTTGGACCCTTTGGGCCCCTTATTATGTTGGGACCAAAACTCCCAAAATCAAACCCAACCTTTCTTTTATGGTCATAAACCTTGTGTTTAAATTTCATAGATTTCTATTTACTTATACTAACGTTATGGTGCGAAAACCAAGAAAAATGCTTATTTGGGTCCCTTTTTGGCCCCTAATTCCTAAACTGTTGGGACCTAAACTCTCAAAATCAATACAAACCTTCCTTTTGTAGTCATTAACATTGTGTTTAAATTTCATTGATTTCTATTTACTTAAACTAATGTTATTGTGCGAAAACCAAGAATAATGCTTATTTGGGCCCTTTTTTGGCCCCTAATTCCTAAACTGTTGAGACCAAAACTCCCAAAATCAATCCCAACCGTTCTTTTGTGGTCATAAACCTTGTGTCAAAATTTCATAGATTTCTATTAACTTAAACTAAAGTTATAGTGCGAAAACCAAGAAAATGCTTATTTGGGCCCTTTTTGGCCCCTAATTCCTAAAATGTTGGGACCAAAACTCCCAAAATCAATACCAACCTTCCTTTTGTGGTCATAAACCTTGTGTTAAAATTTCATAGATTTCCATTCACTTTTACTAAAGTTAGAGTGCGAAAACTAAAAGTATTCGGACGCCGGACGACGACGACGACGACGACGACGCCGACGCCAACGTGATAGCAATATACGACGAAAATTTTTTCAAAATTTGCGGTCGTATAAAAATGATTGTATCTGGATTTATTCAAACTATAAACGACAAGTTTATTTTCCGTTACCGTTGAAAATTATTGATCAGTAACTAAGTGCATCGATTCAACTGTCAAAACCTCACTTTCAAATGCGCCGGATATTAATCTACATGATGTTGATGCGGGTTACTTGTACGACAGCAAGTTAGGAAACATGATGTGACAATTATTGTTTACGTCACACAGGTAGTAGGAAATAAATTTGTCGTTTACAGTGTAAAATAAATCAACAAAGTAGTGTCGCAAGTGTATACTTGAAGTTTTACACAATACAATACAAAACATTATTTTTTTTAAGAATGCAGGACAGAAAGTCACTAGACTAAAATTCACATTATTTTCTATTCTGATTATTTTCTTTGAATAAAAACCGTTTATACATGTATCTACTAAAATACTTTTGGATTTTTCTTAAACTGTTGTATATAAATCAACTTTGATAACAAAATTTATCAAATTATCAAAGTTGATCAAATAATTGTTTAGTGAACAAAGATGCTTGGTAGTCAAATGACTTCATGTTGCCAATACAATTCTATTAATCTTCTATTTTCAAGTATAATGACATATTTCCTTAACTTTCATAACTTTCATATGAATAGATGTTTGAGAAAGTAAATATATCAAGATATTTCTTATACATTGACTCTCCCTTTCTACCATTTGTTTATTATAATGATGCAACCAAAGACAATAAGTTTCAATTTATCCTTGCAATTAAAACCCTCTACACTTATCATGATGACATCAAGAATTCAGGCAGTTATAAAAAATTAAGCACTAAACTTTAACACGAACCAAAGCTACGTTTCTTTCTTTTTCCAAGGTGTTGAAATTTGCATATGATTGTGAGTTATGAATGTGGACAAAACTTTACTTTTATAATGAACAATAAGTTGACAACTAAATAATTTGAATATTATTAACCCCCAAGGGTTTCTGGGGGTATATCAATATGGTCAGTTGGTCTTCTCCCGACCGGCAGTGAAACGCTTGCCGAAGTGGGGCGTCCGTTTGGCTGTGCGGGATGTATTAAACTCGCAGTCACGTCCGGTCAGAGGGGGGATGTTAAATCCGATGCCTCGTGTCAAGAGAGTGATCCGCAGGTGGTCTGTTGCATGGCAAAATTTCTGTCCCTATCCACATACCCTCATTTTCTAGTGGCAGTCCAAATTTCCTTGACCATCATCCCAGATGGCCTCTTTTGTAACAACCTATAGTGGAGCGGCGGAGAGGACAATTTTAGAAATTTAAATTACCTAAATACCTCATGGGATTTTAATAGCTCATTGGAAAGCTGAAATCCTGTACTTTTTGAAAATATGTGTCGTCAATATCAAATCTGGTACAATAATATCGAAAATCAAGGTCAAAGGTCATCACTTAAAAAAATCCTACTTTCATCTAGAGAAACAATACCATTGATATTTTTCAAAATTAATAATCTATTCAATAAATTATAAGAGTAGTATTATGTAGAAAAACGTTAGTTCATACAAAATCTTTTTCATATTTGCACATGACGTCAGAACAACGTTTTATTTAATTTTTTTAAAGGTAGTACATACAAATTGTAATGCCTAATGGAAAACAGGAACATATTAACATTGATAATTGACATCGACAAATAGCATTTCTTGAATACTTTAATAGTTGAAAAGTTTTCAAAGAGTATCTGAAATGCATAGCTAATAAATCAAACCAAATATGCAGCCATGAAAAAATTCGTTTCAGTTTTCAAGGATTCGACGTGTCACTGAGTTTTCTTAAAATGAATTCAAACTATCTCAATACAAGATACCTTTTTATTTAATATAGTTAATGGAGTTTAATATATTACTCAATTAGTGCAAGCGTGTTGTAGAACAAATTCCTAAAATTGAGACATGACCGTTATGGTATATATGATGAGTTTATTTTCATACCAAATGAAACGTCGAAAACATTTTAGCAAATTAAAATAAAGTTACCAAATATTACAAGAACTATTTCCATGGTATTTCATTACAACTACCTACATTTTGACAAAAACATAAATCAGTGCAAGTAAGACCCTGCTCCTTGCAAACACGTGCTGCCTAGCATGTTTTCCCCCTTACATGAACTAATTAGATCTTGTAGAAAGTCCGATGCCATTTGTCCCTCAAAGAAAACTGGCTCTAACGTGTCATGTTGCGCATTTTTAAAATGGCCGCCGTTGCCATGGAAACAGCAAATTCGTCCAAAATATCAAAATGTTCTAAACTTAATGAAACTTCACAGTGATGATGAGCAACATTGGAAGATGTGCATTTTGAAGTTTGAATTTTCAAAATGGCCGCCGTGAACATGGAATCAGCAAAAATATCCAAATTTTCAAAATGCTCCAAACTTTACAACAATGATAATTTGAATGTGTAGATGCACTCTTTTAAATTGGAATCTTCTAGATTGCTGCCGCTCGCCTAGAAATACGGGAAGGGTGCCATCCGCTATTGCGTGCAATGGCAAATCTAGTTTCTTATTCCTATTCCACACTTTTTTGTCCAGCTTAGTTCTCGGAATTGAATGGACCAGTGTTGATGAAACTATGACATAATGTTGACCACCATGTGTAGTTGTGCACCTGACTTTGGAATTAAAAACATGGCTGTCATTGCCATGGAAACAGCAAGAATCTGAAAATGTGATGGAACATTCTAGAACATTAGTGTTTAATTAATTCTACAGCCATTTAAAAAATGTTATGTGATGGTATATTATGAGGAGCACAATATGAAGCAGCAGTATGACTTTGGAATTTTCAAAATGGCGGCTGTTTCCATGGAAACATGGCAAATATATCAAAATGCCCAAAACTTCATGAAACTTAACATTGCCATGGAAACAGCAAGAATCTGAAAATGTGATGGAACATTCTAGAACATTAGTGTTTAATTAATTCTACAGCCATTTTAAAAATGTTATGTGATGGTATGATATCATGGGGAGCACAATATGAAGCAGCAGTATGACTTTGGAATTTTCAAAATGGCGGCTGTTATATCAAAATGCTCAAAACTTCATGAAACTTAACAAAAATGTTAAACACCATTCATAGGTGTGGCATTTGACTTTAGAATTTTCAACATGGCCCCCGTTGTCATGGAAACAGAGTAATAGTACAAAATTGAAAATTCGAACCTAACACTGAAACATCTATTGTCATTTACTGATAGAAATTTTGGAAGTTATGAAACTTAAAAAGTCAATGCAAAACTTGAAAATTTCAAATTGAATTTTTGGTTTTTTTTCATGGAATGTTTTTGGTATTTGGTCAATCATATAACTATATTAACCTCTTCAATTTCTAAAACATTTTAAGTGGTAAGCTGTTGTTGATTTGGAAATGCATGCCTCCGGTCGCAAAACTTCAAACTGCATTATCACTAAAACGACAATAGATATCTCAAATCTGTTGAATGATAAATGATCTACAACAATATTGGTAAAACATCAATAAATTTCAACCAAAATAACTAACCTTTGAAACAAACGGAAATCTAGGCAAATTGGTCTTAGACTGGTCCATGTTGTCTATAATGAGTGAGAGATATTGCTGAGGATTTTCTTGCGACATTGTTCTGTGCTTATAATACTTCTCTCTAGCAATTTTGAAAATTTATAAATGTGTTTTATTTTCTAGGGATTATATCATCCTTTCTTAAAAAGTTCATCAGAAGATCCTTAAGAACTTGTTTATAAATATTCTGTATCATATTCAAGAAAAAATACAGACATTGAAGTAAAGATTATAGGTACTATTGTTTATCATCTTAACGTGTTATGGTGTTCTTTTATGTGTCTAGGTAAATTGTCAAATTTACTGTTTAGTCAATTTTTAGTAATACTGATATAGGAAGATGTAGTGTGAGTGCCACTTTCCATCCAAATAACAATTTATAAAAGTAAACCATTATAGGTCAAGGTAAGGCCTTCAACACAGAGCCTTGGCTCACACCGAACAACATGGGCCCAAAATTACTAGTGTAAAACCATTCGAACAGGAAAATCCATTTTACCTGGCCTCAATTCCTTTACATCCCAGCATTGTTTAAATAATTTTTAATATTCATGTGTTTTGTTTTTGCTAATGTGCTTTGTCTTTATGCCTTTTTGTTTTTCTTTGTTGGTGTATTTGTTTGATTATTAAGTGAATACGAATTTAGCAAAATGTTCGCTGTACCACTTATTTTGTTATTTTTTGCTATTATGTTTTTTCTGCACAAATAATTGTCAATATAATGCAATTTTAGTGTGAATGATGTACAAGTGAGAGGTATAGGAAGCTATAAAACTCAAAATGTCTGTACCAAGTTGTGAATGTGACAGTTATTATCCATTTGTATGATGTGTTTAAGCTTTTGATTTGCCATTTGATAATAGACTTTCTGTTTTGAATTTTCGCCAGAGTTTTGGATTTTTTTTTACAGTGGAAATCAAATTCTGATCCAAGCCTAAGAGAATATTTTCTAATTCATTATTTCACTATATAACTTATGACAGCTACTTTAAAGATATTTTCAGTTGTAACTATAAAAGGAGTCAATTAAATTAGATATCCCTTTGTTCAGTCTTTTAAATATAGGTCTATCAAGAAATATTTCTTCAGATTCTAAAAAAATGTAATAAAAATTTCTTCATATTCAAAAAACTCTTAATACATATTTCTTCCGTTTCCAAAAAAATAATAATAAATATGTTTTCATCCATAAAATGATTTATTGTTGGATGCTTAAAGCCAACTCATCTATTAAAAAAGGACTCTAAACAGTAGGGGCAAGTATGGACACAATATTCAAGCTTTGAATTCGGAAAATGATTAAATATTTCACACATCATAGATTTCTGACAAAGAACAAATGTGAACTGAGTTTTACTTTAATTTATGATCCTTTGGGATAATTGTAAGTATTGTTTCTTTTAAATAAAATTACCTCTGTAATGTCAAGTGTGTTTTTCTCCTGACCTCCAGCTTCTTAACTCATCTTGACTAAGCTTCGTTAGAAAGGCCTCTTTGAAAACAGCACATTCTGTGCACTGTGTCATCTTCTGATGCTAAATAATAAAAAATAGTTATTAATTAGAACCAATTTAGAATGTATTTGATTTTAGAGTATAAGATTCCTTATTTATTATGAGAAGGAATCCTGATATCTGATTGGTTGATTGTGAGGAAGTATATATAACACTATGTCATAGTTGAGACAGGGATAAATATTATAATAAATAACTAATTGTGTGCAGACATTGGATAACTAATAAGATAAGTGAACTGATTTCAATTTTAAAGTTGTCTGTCATGCAACCCAGTTATAATTACAATTTTGTTTGTCAATCAATAGAAAAGTCATATGGTTCAAGTTGTTCTTAAGTCATTATTGTTTCTTTGATTCTTAATTGGTTTCAACTAGTCACTGGTTGATATTGATCTATTGGATTAACAGTGTTTTAAACATGTCATGTCATTAATGTAAGGTCAAGATTACATGCATGGGCAAGTTTTCAGTTACAATGGATTTAAATTCTCGTGTATTTATCGATTGCAATTAAAAACCAATTTTCGTGAAATTCATGAAAATAAATACACAGCGAAAAAAAGTACTATTGCAGTATCTAATAATATCAAAACTGATATATACCTTCCTAACTTTGACATTTGGGAACTCCATTCTCCATATCTGTAGGAACATTGTCCTCTTGATTGCTTTATGATGATTTGTTATATAGTGCAGGCTGTAGTCTTTAAACACTAATTTCTTGGTTAAACATGAAGGCAGATGAATCTCTGGGAACTGGCTGATCGTCACCAAAATGCTTAGCATACTGTTCTAAGTACTGTTTTGCGATGATGTGGGCTTCAGTGGTATACCTCATTCCACTTCTTCCATCAGGCAATGATACTTTTGTAACACCAGTATTAAGCTTCTTACGGATGTACTGATACCTACAAAAGAGATAATTTTGTCAAAATCTTCTCAAAAGGTTGAGTTGTCATCATACTCTTATTCTCAAACTTGATCATTATGTTGAACAGTAAATTCTTTTAATATGTCTTTACATTCCAAATCTAATTTTCTGCGTCAAAAATTCAAAACTAAAGGCTCTAAAGATTTGCTCTAAATGCTTTGATATCTGAGTTATAAGCCAACATCTACATTTTACCCCTATGTTCTATTTTAAACCATGGAGGTCATCTTAGTTGATTGGCTAGGTCACCGGACACATTTTTTAAACATGACACCCTTGTGATTGACAGATGAGGGACGACAGATGCCAGGTGATGGAAAAAGCTCACTTTGGCCAGATGAGCTTAAAATTGTGGAAAACTGATTAATGAAGTGATTTTTTTCTGTACATGGACCATAACTCTGCATAAAATAATCAGACTGGAAAATTCTAATTTGATTCATTACTTATCCAGATAAAACAATATATGAAATATGATCAAATCAATATCTTTAAGCAAGAAGAAAACTAAAGGCTCTGAAGACCCTGTGTCAATTACCTGTAATTATTATTGTTTTTAAAATCATAATATTAAATAAGGGTAATATTATAATTAATCTTACATGTCTTATAAGGTACTATCATGACTATGATCAAATTCAAGAAAAGGCCCAAATATACATGTATATGTCTGTTTACAGTTACCTAACTTTTTCATTTACTTTAAATTTGCAGGATGTATTGGAATATTCAGAAGATCTTGAACAAACTGAACCAACAGTCAGAAAGACCCATCAAAGGTATGTATAAAGTTGATTGAGAGTCCATATAATTTTATTAATTATTTTTCAAAAGGCTTTTTACCGATAGATAATAAAAAAAGTGTGGGTCACCAGATTTTTTTCACACCACAAGTTGTGCAAAAATGTCAGTTTTTGCCCAAATTTGGCATGGAAAATCAAATTTTGTGTGATAAAAAGAAAACAACATCAAAGAATTTAAAAATAAAACTGTAGAAGATAGCTGTCAGAACAGACTTTTATTTTAGAAAATGAAAACTTGTTTTCTTGCTACAAAATACAAAAGGTAAATTCATAACACTTTCTATTATGAAAATTCCTTTATCCTGTCTTTGCATCTTTTTACATTATACATATGATATATCCTCCACTTTTTTAAAAGGAGGTACATAATGATTGGTAAGCTTGTGTTTATGTTCTTCAGTCATTTTGTCTGATCCTATGTTTCAGAAAAAAACGATCATGAGAAATGATAACTGATCTTAATGTAAAGGAACATTTTCAGAAAATTAATCATATAACATAATGTTATTTATTTAATAGCAAAGTTACTGCTAAAGTTGAAGTCTATTTGGAGGAAGCTCATAAGAAAAGAAGAAAGGGTAAGATTAGATTATATTAAAACTGGAAAGGCTTAGTAAAAATGAGATTATTGGGTAACAAGAAAGGGCTTATTTCACCTTTTAAATAATTGTTATTTATTTAATAGCAAAGTTACTGCTAAAGTTGAAGTCTATTTGGAGGAAGCTCATAAGAAAAGAAGAAAGGGTAAGATTAGATTATATTAAAACTGGAAAGGCTTAGTAAAAATGAGATTATTGGGTAACAAGAAAGGGCTTATTTCACCTTTTAAATAATTGTTAACATTGAAAAAATAAATGTCAGTTTCAGAGTCCGTTAATCACTAATGCAGATTGCTTTTGATAATTTTTTCAACAAAATGTCATGCTCAGTATTTATCATGCTTGTCCTTATGATGATGAACTGCCAATATATGCAGTACTAAAGGATGCATCCTTTTCACCAGTAGTTGGATCGGACGAGATCGGACGAGGCAAACTTATTTCAGCAAAAAAATAAAAATTTAACACAGAAATGAGAAGATCATATATGGAATTCATAACAACTGAATCAAAGATATATGTAGATAGGGCCACAGAAGAAATACACAAAATTTGGCAAGTAACAACAAAAGAGATACAAAGCCGAAACAAAGACAGTTCCAGGACAGTAGTAAAACTTAACGAGAGGAAATTGACCATAATCCCACTTATTCATGGTATGGTATCAATATTTCTGACCTGACACTACGTTCTTTTTGTTGCTTAATTCTAAAGAATTTAATAAGCAATGTTTCATGTTCTTTCGGGAGTATTCCCTGGTAAACCCTCATCAGAGGCCGACATTCAGTATTCATTTCGTATCATGCATAGATGTGCGTCTGTTTCATAACAGTTTTTTTTTATTTATTAACTACACGTGCATTATTTTGGCTTTTCAATTTATTTACATGTTCTTTGAATCGTCCTATTTTCTTCAAAAGCAAAAAAAAAATCATTTTTCCTATGTTCTATTTTAGCCATAGGAGCCATGTTTCTTGACATACAAGGAAATAAAATATCAAATTTATACTAGATACTCTGAAACGCATTTAGCCTAAGTTTGGCTGAAATTGATACAGCAGTTTCAAAGGAGAAGAAGTCAACATGATGAACAAATTGTGAAAAAAGTCTTTAAAGGGTAATAACTCCTTAAGGGGTCATTTGACAATTTTTGTCAAGTTGACTTATTTGTAGATCTTACTTTGCTTAACATTTTTGATATTAACAGTTTATCTGTATCTATCATTATATTCAAGAAAATAACCAAAAACTTCTTAAAAATCATCAATTCAGGGGCATTATACCTGAAAAAACAGTTACCCAATTCGGCTGAAAATTTCAGGACCGGAAGACCTTGACCTAATAAATACTTTAACTTGCTTGTCTTTTTTGCTCTAAATGCTGGAGTTTTTGAAATATAAGCCAAAAACTGCATTTTACCCTGTGTTCTATTATTAGCCATGACGGCCATGTTTTTGACGAAATAGAAAATAAAACACAAACTTTATTTTATACACCCTACTGATCATTCAGTTTTGTTGAGTAGTTTTAGAGGAGAAGATTTTTTGAAGTTAGCAAATATGATGAACAAATTGTGAAAAATTGTCATTAAAGGACAATAACCCCTTTATGTCTACCTGTACGAATTTCAAACGCGCATTTTTACACCAGCAATGAAAACCTTCTTTCCTTTACGGGTAAACTTAACATACATAAATTAAGTGGTACAAGAAAAGCAAAATGAGTATGTGAAATTTGATGTATGCCTTTATTTGATTCTTCGTTACATTTGTTGTTTTTATAGTGATATTAAGATGATAACACAATATTGACTGCTGTTCCCCCTATTTTTGACATTTATACTCTTTGAGTATGTTTGTTTTGTTCATACATCGAAATTGAAAATTTACGTTTTATTAAACACCATATTCATGTTATTCACAGACAAATGAAATCTGGTTCAAGATTTATGGGTAATCTCCCTTTTATCTTTATAAACCTGTTTTAAGGGAAAATAATTCCTTACACATTTTTTCACAAAAATCTTACAATTTAATATTAAAATTTATTGTAGCAATCTATTCAAGAGCCTACAAAATATACAAATTGAAATCTTTTTTTTTTATTTTTAAAAAGATTGAAACATATTCTATTAAATATACACATGATCAAGATGATATATATATATATATATATATATATATATATATATACAAAAATTAAATTAAGGGAAAAGTCAATGCATAATTTGATATCACAGTCAACACAATTATAAGTGAGTTCAATGTTAGTCAACAAACAGGCTATTTGTACTTTTCTATAAAGAGTTTTTGATCAAATGACCGATTTAAGGTAACATCGTTTACAATTATCCAAAATAATGTCAAATTTAAAGTAGAATGTTTTAAAAATTACCAATAAAGGTCAACAGTTGACCTTTCCAAAGTCCACTTTCCAATGAACAATTTTGTAAACAATGTACAACTGCCCAATAACGAGATTGTTCACTGGGGAAATAATGTTCTATTAGGAATGCATTCCTTCCAATGCAAACTTTGTTCTGTTTGTTTAAACCTGACACAAATGATGAGTCCCTCTTGTTCATTTGATACGAAACGCCATTATATCGCACATTATGGTGTAATGTTGATTTGTTACTAACTACCAGTGAATGATTTTTTTTTGGCACAGGATGGCATTATGGAACTTATAGTATTATCGAAATTCTTCATTTGTTCTAGTAAATAACATGGAATCTGAATTTTTTCAACTTTGCCAATGCTTGTAAAAACAGAATCTGTGGATATGGCATTACTCATCTTTTCACGAACAAAAGATGCAGCATTTGAGATAGAATTTTAATATTACTTGTTACACTTACCTGATATCCTTACATTATGGATTATCTTTCCGGTATTTGGTCACATCTCGCTCAAAACGCTTGACTGATCAAGAATTCAAACCTGTCGGTGAATCAGTCCAAGCGTGAGAACCCCTTCAGTATTCTTTCCGGCGAAATCCAAAGCGGTCACGTTTCTTTATTCGTCAGAATTAACGTCTAAGACACAAGTTTTTGCAAATTAAGTTTTCGTATGCGTGCAAGGATGACGGAAGCTACCGTTCATCACACGCTCAGTGAAGACGAGGTACTTTCTACTGCCAGCAGTCCAAAATCATCAGTGGCAGGGGATGCTCGGGATAAAATGGCGGAGCCAAAAGCCTCGAGAAAGACCAGTTCCCGTAGGTCCAAGAAAAAGGACGAGGTAGAGGAACTGAATAAGAAATGGGAAAGCCGTTTCTCACAGATAGAAACCAGGTTTGATAAATTTTTTGATTTATTTAGTTCAAACGATGGTATAAATATAAACAAGGATACTGTCACGTCAGGTGAGCAGAGACCTTGTCAGAATCAATCTGAACAAGATAGTGGCTCTTCAGGAGCGCACAGACTTGTTCAGGATTCTAACCATGAACATTTTCCAACAGATTCAGTTCGTGAAAGGGAAAATGAAGATGTTGTATCTTTGGCACCAGGCCTTAGAGAAAGACATGACATAGGTTTACTATCAGAAGATGAGTCTTCTTTAAAAAGTGAAACTGAAAATCCTCAAAAATCTTCATCAAGATTCAGTAAATATGTGAATGGTAATGAAAGTGACTCAGATGAGAACAATAATGATCACTTAAAATCTTTATTTGGGGATGATGTAAAGACTAAAAAAGAGACAAGCTCTGGAGGTCTTATTCTTGACAAAAGTCAAATTGATATTTTATCTGGTTCTTGGAGGTGTAAAAATCCAGAAAGGTTGACAGCCTATAATGATGAATATAGACACAGTTTTCCTGTTCACGAGAAAACTAGTGATATTTTAGAAGTACCTAGTCTAGATAATATGGTACCTGATTTATTAGTGAAAAAACATGGTGCTAAAGCTTATTCAGTAAGCCAGAAAAGCAATTTATACAATCCTTGTTTAAAATCCCTTGAAAAGTTGGCGTATCAAGGCCAGGTAGCTGCACGCATGGGGATAATTACTACAGCATACACCCAACAAGCTTTGGGCAATTTGTTAAATACTTTGTCTGAAAATGAAGTTAATCTAGACAAATCTATCCAACTTGTAAGAGACATATTTGCAATGTCTACAAAATCTTTGGACCAAGTGGCACGGGCTGGTGCATTTCACCACTTAATTCGTAGAAAAGCTACTTTAGAGGACACAGGTCTTAATGATATTAAAGAGCTTAAGCATCCACTTGTATCATTACCTTTGACAAAGTCAGGTGTCATTGGTGACAATATGGAACAAACCCTTAAAGACAGGGTTGACAAAAATAAACAATTAAAAGAGTTACTGCCTGAATTACATGTAAATAAAACTTTTTCAGTGAAAAGGAAAGCTACAGGCAATCAATTTTCCAATGATTGGTCTAAGAAACCAAAATTTGACAATGCATAAGGTTCTACTTTCACAGGTGCTAAGTCTAATACACAGCGTACAGTACAAAGAACTAGTACAGTAACAAGACCAGATAAAGACGACAAGAGTTCTGGTACAACGAACAATTTTCGTCGCTTTAACAACCCATTTCATGCCAAGGGGCAACAAAAGAAATGACTATCAGATCAAGGTAAGCAACTTTCATGTGCAAATGTTGCTTCCAGAGATACCTGTAGGGGGTCGTTTAAGCCTATTTCTAAAGGAATGGACAAAAATAACAAACGATCAGTGGGTTTTATCAATTATAAAAGAGGGCTACAAACTGGAATTTCAACAGTTTCCGCCAAAAACAGGAGTAAAAATAACTTCTGTTCCTGCAAAAGATTTAGAAATTTTACATTTAGAAGTAAAAGAACTTATGGAAAAAAGCGCTGTAGAATATGTTCCGCAAGCGGACATTTTAAACGGTTTCTACAGCACATTTTTCCTAGTTCCGAAAAAAACAGGGGACATGAGACCCGTAATAAATTTAAAACCTCTCAACAGGTATCTCCGAAAACAACACTTCAAAATGGACTCTCTGTCAACAGTTTTGAATGTAGTAAAACAAGGGGATTGGGCAATATCTCTCGATCTAAAGGACGCATATATGCATATCCCTGTATTTCAAAAACACAGACAGTATCTGAGGTTTTGTGTAAAAAACAGCCCTTGCTTACAATTTTCAGCTCTACCGTTTGGTCCAACATCAGCTCCTCGAGTTTTTACCAAAGTAGTATCGGTAGTAGCTGCACATTTACGAGCACAAGGCATCAGACTAGTAGTATATCTGGACGACTGGTTTCTAGTAAATCAATCATCTCTCATGTTAGTCCAGGATCGAGAGATAGTGTTGAATCTTCTGGTAAAGTTGGGTTTCATAATCAATCTAAAAAAATCCTCTTTAACTCCAACACAGAAAATAACATATATAGGTGCATTATTCCATCTGGATTTAGGAATAGTAATGCCAACACAAGAAAGAGTGTTGAAATTACAAAAAACAGTCAAAGTAATGAACTTGAAAAAACATGCAACAGCCAGAGATTTTTTACATCTACTTGGAATTATGGCTTCTTGCATAGAGATGATTCCCTATGCAAGACTTCATATGAGACCAATTCAAATTTATTTGCTGAGTCATTGGCGCCCCACTTCTCAAAATCTGGAACTGAATGTTCCAATAACACAATATCTAAAATCTCATCTGATTTGGTGGTCAGATACAGCCAACATTACAAAGGGCAGATCTTTACAACACTGGGAAACTCATGTGACCATAACGACAGATGCTTCTACATCGAACGGTTGGGGTGGTCACATGGATTCCCAGATAGTCCAAGGGACCTGGTCAGATATACAGAAAACTCAACATATCAATTGTCTAGAGTTGGAAGCTGTACTGAAAACAATACAACATTTTCTCCCTCAGTTGAAAAGGAAAAATGTACTTCTGCGATGCGACCACTCGACTGTTGTACAATACATAAACAAACAGGGGGGGCACCAAATCAATTCAGCTTTGTCAAAAAACTTGGGATTTGTTGAAACTCCTAATAGAACACAAAATTCAGATAAAAGCAGCACATATAGCAGGCAAAGCGAATGTGTTAGCAGATCTTCTATCACGGACAAAAATAAGACACACAGAGTGGTCTCTTCAGGAGACTGTAGCTCAACAAATTTTTGTCAGGTTAGGCAGACCGATGATAGATTTGTTTGCATCAGCGGAAAATCGCAAAGTGAAAATTTTTTGTTCATGGTTTCCACACCCGGAAGCATATGCAATAGATGCTCTGTCCATACCGTGGGACAATGTAATCGGGTATGCATTTCCTCCGATCTGTCTAGTACCGAAAGTGCTCCAACACATGAATCGGTACAATTGCCAGCTAATTCTTGTAGCTCCTCATTGGCCAAGGAGACACTGGTACCCAGAACTGCTAAAAATGATATCAGATTATCCCATAAAAATACCAGTTCAAAAAAATCTACTACATCAGCCAAGAACAAAAATATACCATCCAAGCCCAGAAATATTCAGTCTGGTTGCATGGCCTCTATCAACAGAATTTTCAAAAAGAGAGGCTTTTCTAAAGAAACTAGACAACTCATGTCAGCTTCTTGGAGAACAGGAACTCAAAAGGACTATTCTAGTAAGTTCAAAAAATTCTGTGGCTGGTGTAGTGAAAGGAAAATTGATCCCTATTCTGCCTCTTTAACAGAAACTGCAGATTTTCTTACAAGTCTGTATACCAGTGGTCTCCAGTATAGTACGATTGGGGGCTACAGATCTATGTTATCAAGTGTTTTACCCCCAGTTGAAAAAATACCAGTAGGTCAACACCCATACATTATTCGTTTATTGAAGGGTGTTTTCAATTCAAGGCCTCCCAGGGTCAAACAACTTCCTGAATGGAATTTAGATAAAATACTTGAAATGTTAAAGAAAAAGCCTTTTGAACCAATGAAAAAGGCTGAACTCAAGTTTATCACATGGAAAACTGTATTTTTAATTGCTATCACTACTTTCAGGCGTTGCAGTGATATACAGGCCTTACGTTTGGGAGATGGAAATATATCTGTACATAGCAGAGGAGTTTATTTTATTAGAGAAGGATTGTCAAAACAAGACCGTCCTGGACATTTTGGTGCTAAGATTTTTGTACCTGCCTTTGATGCAGAAAAGCTTCTTGACCCTAAAAGGGCATTAACGTACTATTTAAAGAGCACTGACAATTTTCGTGGTGAAAACAGACAAGATAGTAAATTGTTCTTAGCAATAAGTAATCCACATAAGCCAATTTCAAGTCAAACAATTTCATCATGGATTGTGAGTACCATTCAGATGGCATATAACGACAAAAAGAAATCTGTTAAGGCTCATTCGACAAGAGCTATTGGTCCTTCTTGGGCTCTTTATAAAGGTGCATCAATGAAGAACATCATGGAAGCTGCTGATTGGAGCAGGGAATCCACATTCACCAAATTTTACTTACGTCACATAGACCCTCATGTTTTATCGAAGTAAAAAAAAAAAAAAAAAAAAAAAAGAAGAAAAATACATAAAATTCGAAAAAAAAGAAGAAAAATGTGTACAGTTTTTTAACTTGTAATATAGTTTGTATAGTGTTGGAACTATTCATATCCGACGAGATGCGATGCAAGCTTTTAAACCTTTGTGTGTGAGATGAAGAAGACATCTATTTAATGTGTTTAAAGTCAAACATTTAGACTTTGTATATAGTGTAATATAGTGTACATTATTTGAACAAAAGAATTACAGTCCACCGCTTGAGTTGGGACTGCTTTAGAATCTATGGATATCCATAATGTAAGGATATCAGGTAAGTGTAACAAGTAATATTAAAATTGTACAATTTTGTTCACAAATTGGAATTTTGTGAACGTAGTTACACTTACCTGATATACTACCCACCTCCTCCCCATTAGTAATTCTTTTGGCAATCTGTTTGGATTTCGCCGGAGAATACTGAAGGGGTTCTCACGCTTGGACTGATTCACCGACAGGTTTGAATTCTTGATCAGTCAAGCGTTTTGAGCGAGATGTGACCAAATACCGGAAAGATAATCCATAATGTAAGGATATCAGGTAAGTGTAACTACGTTCACAAAATTCCAATTTGTGAACAAAATTGTACAATTTGTGTTACTGGTTGCTGGCATCATTTTCTGACTCAGCATCATGTACCCACACCAATCATAAATATGTAAAATATAAAGAAACAGTTTGTTGTTCCAACATGTATAAAATCTTTATTTGTTTACCTGTTTCTGTTAAGGAAGGGAAATTCATACAATGATTCCTTCCTTAAAAGAAATACTTCTTAAATGCATTATTAATAAATTCAAAAAACTATACAAAGAAAGACAACTCCTTAAACGTATAAGAGACAATTTGTTTACCTACACTCACTTGAAAATATTGAGAAAGTTAAATGATTGCATTAAAAATATTATTGATTTTTTGCTTATATCATATCTACATCCTTTGAACTCAGATATAAAGTTGTATCATTAACAATCATACCACATCACTTTATATTTAAACTACAGATACAAGCAATAACCAAGAACTTTTGTTTTTACATTTTCAAATAATAAAACTAATTTTGAAAACTACACAGACGAGAAAAATTGCAATTTCCACATATGTTTCCATTATGGTAGCCTCTTCACCTCCTTTCTTTAATCCTTGTCTCGACATCCAACCATTTGCCCTTGCATATGGAAATAGCCATCTCCCATAAAGTGGTCCATTTTCTGCTATTCCATCCACTATATGAGGCAAAAGGTGTGTAACCAGATTCTGAAAGAGTAAATGTTTATTACAGGATTATTTTTTTCCCACACCATAATTATGATAATGTTTCACATCCACAATATAGTTCCCTCTACCCAAAACTGACTTTCAATACTTAGCAGGTTACAAAATAACTTTTGCAACGGTGTTGATCATGTGCTTTTGTCTTGAAAACCTCGCAATATATACCGTATACTAAGGCAGTTAAGTCAATGTTATGTAACGTTAAATTGAAATATATGTGGCTCAGACATACTATTCACAACTAGATACAATATGAAGATATTCATCCGTCAATCATGTATTACATTTCTTGGTAAATGGTAGTAGATTGAATGATAAGAAATATTCAAATATTTATATATTTCTTTATCATGTAAATATGTCACAATGTGTTAAGTATATTCCTTTTGTCATTCTAGCACTAGCCTATAGTCTTTAATTTCTGTGTCATTTTGTCTCTTGTGCAGAGTTGTCTCATCAGCAATCATACCACACCTTCTTTTTTGTATATAGCATGTCCAGATTATCATTTTGAAAAAATGATCACAAAACTAAGTACCTGTCGCCTGTTGCAATTTTGATAGTGTCAAGTTAGGAAAAGTCAGCTTTAATTTTCATTGCTTTTATTTTGGCTTGATTTTGGAATATTGTTGAACTGAGTGGTTGATTTTTCTATTTATGAATATTCTTTAAACATATAACGTGCAAATACAGTAAAAAAAACAATGATGGAATATGTATGTTTATGTGCCACTATCATTAATATCACGAGTATCATTAATTTCACATAATACATTATTTTATCATGTTTATTATGTATACAAAACAAGAATGTGTCCACAGATGCCCCGATCGCACTATCATTTTCTATGTTCAGTAGATCGTGAAATTGAGGTAAAAACATGTGTTTTTTACGTGGTTCTTGACAGATAGGACAAGAAGCTAAGTCACTATAATTTCCATTGTCACACGACCTGAACAAAATGCAGTCATTAATGCAGGCATCATACTTTTGTAACGGCATTAATAATGGCTTTATCAAGCTTTTAGCTTCTTTAAATGTTGGAGGCAAAGAATTGGGTTGTGGCAAATGAGACTTCTCTGTCTGGAGAGCATTTGATATAGCTGACTTCGACATTCCATTGTTTGTTGAAAATACATAAAAATGCTGAAATACTGCCTCTATTAATGTATCTCTGGAACTTGCATATAATTTCTGGCTAAAATTTTCCTTGAGATGGAGATTTTCATCAAATAATATATCTGGTATGATCTGGCTTTCATCAAACTTAAAAAAACCTTCTGCTTGTGTGCGTGGTAAGTCTTAATATTGACATTTGATCCTCTGCATAACATACAAAAGCACTGCTTGTAACATGAACCTGAAAGAAAAACAATATTTATCAGGAATGGTCGACCTAAAAAAATATCTGAATATTCGTAGTCTGATTATCCGAACAGACGAACATGTTTCATCTTTAAATACTTGTTGATTCATTCATTTGTACAAAATAAAATGTATAAATGTTATCCAATTAGCACATTATCTACACTTGCTATTGAGCTCTGGGAAATTGATAAAAATATATATTTATGTTACTTTCATAGCAATTACTATTCAAAAGGTATATACATGCATTCAGTTATAAAAAGAAAAGTTAAGCAACACCTATTTCTAAAGACATATATTTTCAAATAAGTCCACACCAATTTAATTTCTTGTTCTATGGATTTTTGGACTCGAAAAATTGGAGCGAGCGAGGAATTTGAAAATTTTTGAGGCGAAGCTTGAAAAGTAAAGGCGAGCAATTATAATTTGTTTTGTAAACATAAAATAGTAGGTTCCTTTTATGAGGGGTCAATATAAGTTATAATGTATTTTTTTTTGTAAATAACACTTTTTAGTTTATGCATGTGAAGTACAATAGGGCTCATATTTTCCTAAAGAACTATATATCTATCTGTCTGGTATTAAATGGTAAAAACATGTCCAAGAATGTACAGGAATAAAACCAACGATCTAATATATATATATATAAACATTTATTTCTAAAGTCAGATGGTCAGGCTGGTGCAGGGGGATTGTTTTCTTAAATAATTATAAGGAATCACTGAAACATGACCCTTGGGTCAGTCAGCGTGCCTCCTCCTTACGAAGAGTTCTGGAGCCGCCACTGTTCCTAACCATGTTAACATATAACAATAAAATGCATAGGTGACACAATATCATAAATATTCAAGATTCAAATACCTGTACTGTATGGATTTGGATTGTAATTAAATTATTTATGTTTGTGACACAAAATAAATAGGTCAAAGATCTAAAAAATCCAATTGTGCAATTCAAAATATATATATATACATACAAAATAGCATAAACCCACCAATAAACTGTGCCCCCTCCCCCTTTTTGCTGTTATTACCACCAACCTAAATCCAAGCCTCAAGATCCCCTTTGTAGCATGGAATCTTGGGACACAAGTGATAGATTGTCTAGAAACTACACAAATATTGTTTTGGCTCCTCTCTTGCCCCAAGTATTGCTGCATGTTAAGGACAATTACCCCAAAATCAATCCCAGTCTTCTCTTTGGGATATGAACACTTATCATGCTTATGGTACAATTTCAGTGAGAGCCATAATGCTTGTATATAAAAGAAGATGTGGTATGATTGCCAAACTATCCACAAAAGACCAAAATGACACAAACATTAAAAACTATAGGTCACCGTACGGCCTTCAACAATGAGCAAAGCCCATACCGCATTGTCAGCTATAAAAGGCCCCGATAAGAAAATGTCAAACAATTCAAATGAGAAAACTAACGGCCTTCTTAAAGTAAAAAAAACAAATATGTAACACATAAACAAACGACAACCACTGAATTACAGGCTCCTGACTTGGGACAGGCATCAACTATTTTGATATGAGCGTCATTGATGAGTCTTATGTAGACGAAACGCGCGTCTGGCGTACTAAATTATAATCCTGGTACTTTTGATAACTACATATTTGAATAATGTGACGAGGTTAAACATGTTAGCCGGATCCCAACCCTCCCCTAACCTGAGACAGTGGTATGACAGTACAACATAAGAACGAACTATAAAAATCAGTTGAAAAAGGCCTAACTCAGTGTGCTTGTTTTTGGTTTTGAACATTCTGGTAAAATTTCATTAGAGATCTTAACATACTGAAACCCAAAAGAGGGTCTATAACAGTTGAAGTGTTATATAGAGAAAAAGAAACATGTATTTTTATTTGTGTCTATGCATGGATACTTATCAATCTAAAAACTATGACAATGAAACACATATACAATGTATATTGCACACATTTCTGGCCAATATATTATATATTTTTGGCTAACTTAAATTAGTGTATACAAGTTCTTGTGACATTAATATTATTGTCCTTACGTATACTAAACTATATAAACAGTTCATCAGCAGTTTGACAATCATGTACATTGTATATATTTATACAATTTATACATGTAGTACACTAAACAACCATGTTTTGATAACAGTTATAACAGAAAACCACTGTGATCAAATCATGTACTGTAAAATACAAGTAACTAAATATTACAATAGTTTTAACGTAAAGAAATAGTACTAAATATAAAAAGTAAATTTCTAGTACTGCATTTTTTTAGTACAGAAATAGTACCTATGCAAAAGTAGCTGTGTAGTCCTAATGAAATTTTACTAATCTGGGGCATAAGACTAGTGGTTTTAACCGTGCAGACTAGATACATGTTATTGCCTTCATCCTTCTCATTCAAACTTTGGTGAATAGTTGCCTTATTGACAATTATACTGCATCTTCATTTTATCATAATTATAAATTTAACTTATAAATGGGACTTTGTAATTTTTGTTTCTTTTCTAAACTAAAACATATATTGTTTTACATTTTTAACAGAGTACATGTATATACAAAATGTATAAACCAAATACTTACAAGTTTATTCACCCTACATTCAAAGATTTGTATAGTAAATACAAATCTTTAATAGACATACAACATTTAATTTTTGGGATGAATATTAACAGATTCACTGCACCTCTTACATGTCTTAGTTAATGACTTTTGAAAATAAAAGGAATTTTCACAAGAACACTGTACATGAACTGATTTCTTGCTATAAGAAAAACATGAACAATTTCAGAATTAATAATAATATTAAACATCTACACACGTCAAAAACACATGTCTTAAGAGTCGCCTTTGATGACAACGTACATTTAACATCTCAATACAGAAGATGTGGTCAACTGGTCTAAAGCCCTTGATATGAGGCTAAGCAATTGGTGTGAGTTTGAAGTCCACTAAGGGACAGACAAAAATATGTATCTATGACAATTTGTGTATGTCTCATTGTTGTGAACTAAAGGGAAATTTAACAAAAAAAATTTAACCCTAAATTAAATCTACTTTTCTTTCCCATCAGGACATGCAAATTAAAAAAAAACATAAAGTACGTGTACATGCTGCAGTAACATGAATAATGTGAAGTTGCATGAGCCCAGTTTCTCTTGTGGTAATAATTTATTTCCTGTTTAATCAATCTGACTTTATAAATTATGCATGTACATGTATCACTGTATAGACTTCATATAAATAAATCTTTGCATGGACATATCACTTATTCAGTTTATATATTTTTTTCTTTTTATTAAATACACTTTTGTTTATAACATCTACATCACTGACATAATAAATTGGGTTTGACTGACTCAGAGTTCTAATTAATTAGCCATAAAAAATAAGACAAAACTTTTATAAATAATATTGACTTGTCAGCCATCTTGGACATCCCCATCACAACATACACAAATTTTAAAAATGAGGCATCATCTAGTGATCATACAACCTCATTTAATACCTTATTTCTTTCATTTAAAGTATCCAAGAGATTATAAAAGAAATCAAAATAATACAAGATATAAGAAGGATGCTTATTATTACCAATGACAGGCATCAATGTAGATGATTTAATTAGCAAATAAAATATCAAAGGAATTTACTCACCACGGTTTTCTTTTTCAAAGTTCATCATCAAAGACAAAGTTGATTCAACAACACAAATTATAAAGTACTGTCTAAACATCACACTTTCATCACATATTGTCTACATCACTTATTATTTCTTTTAAAATTCTTAATTAAACAAAAACAACTCAAATTACACTTTATGGTTTCAATCACACTAATCACCTACTAACACTTCAAAATTTAAAACAATACATTTGAAATATGAATAATTCTGATTGGTTAATGTTAATCTAATTTGATTGGACCACCAATCATATAATTTGTAACTGATCATTAACTTGAATGAGGCTTTCTGATTAAATTTTAATTAATTTACTCAAAATAAACAGAACATTAGGCTATTCCCTGTATGTGGTCATCATAGCAAATTTTATTGATCTGCAGAAAGTCAATCAATTTAAAATCGTCTTTTTTCTTATGAATGAAATTGAATATTTAAGATTGAATCCAATTTTTATCTCTTATTTATACTTATGGACACATGATAACAAGAAATAACATTATATAAAAAAATCACTTCCTGTGATCTTTAAACCAGACCTTCAATTCATTTTGACGGCGACACTGCATGATATTTGTAGACCACCAGCATTGATGACAAACAGTCTACATCTTACATCAAAAGATCTAGACATTGGAAAATATGAAATTCTTGGCTGTGAACCCTTACATGATTTGGCGAACGTTATCCAAAATGTTATTACAGAGTTACCATTTCATATCTCTAATTCATCAGTTCAAAAGTAGTTTTCAAATGTTCAAACGGCACAATCGGTGACAAAAACCAGATCAAAGGATAAGATGCTCGTCTGTTTTTGATGAAATTTGCCCAGTTTACATCAGATTTACATGGTAATGGAAAGTTAGTTAAGTAAAGTAGTTAATATTTCTTACGTGCCCAGTGAATCAAGAACAACTAAGATGATTTGAAGACTTTATAATCAGGCTCTTATATTTGGTATGGTATGCAGGAATGTCATTGGAAAACATTTTAAAAAGACATCTAGAAAGTTTTATGCCAGTCGTTTTTATAGTGCAGCTGATAAATCGCAGTAATTTAAAATACAGGATTCAACAATAAGTAGGCAGGCAAGGTTATTACCAGAACGACGAAGATCTACATTTTCAGCAGAACTGATGAATAAGCGACCTTCCTTTGTCCAATGCCATCTGGAAAGAATTGCAGATTTCATGTTGCAGGGTCAAGATGCCTGGTGGTATTTTGAAAATGGGTATTTACTGCTCCCTCTCAAAAAAATGAAGGATGTTTGATGAAATGTTGTTATATTTGCTAAATGTATGTGTAAAAGAGTGACCAACTTTTTATGTATCCATGTTTTATGTAAACCAATTTTTATAAATCTAGATCGTCCTTCAAATCCTTTAATTCACTTTTTTGTCCTTTCTTCGATAACATATCCCAAATTTGAATATACATTGTCGGTTTAATCACTTTTGATGTAAAACCGGATAATTTTATTTTCAAAAGATTTCACTGGCTCGGATTGCAAAACGGGCTTAATTGTCTAAACTATCAACTTCCTGGCCACTTAATTTTGAGGCTTTTAGAATACCTCTGTACCTGTGGGTCCCATCTAGTAAAACACACTTGGTTTTCCTTTTCCCCTTGTTCATAAATTCTAATTTATCGTGAACGTCTATATCCATGCGTTCCCCAAGGGTGACTGGAGTATAGAAATATGGTCACTTGGTCTTCTCCCGACCGGCAGTATTAAAACGCTTGCCGAAGTGGGGCGTCTTGATTGCATTTAAATGGCATGAACAAATGCAGCTTTAGGTATCGTTCAATTTTGGTAAAGCAGGATCGTTGTTGAGGTTGAAGCATGGTTAAAAATAGCAATGTGCAAAGTACTGGTAATTTTTCCATCAATTCTTTGATTATTCGAGACCATTCTAGAGATTTTAAGCTATTGATATCCTTTTTCATCAGTTCACTTACAAAAAGCAATTTCCTGTTTCCCATAGTAAAAATTGACGAGTCTTTTCTAAACATAGTTCAGAAATAACTCCATTTCTAAAGTTATCTATCTTCATTAGTGCACCATATATATTCTTGTCATTTTGAATCACATTGATTAAGATGGATTTCTCTTCCTGGTTTTACTAGTTGTTATTTCTGCTTGATGTTGTAGTTTTTAAAAAAATTGTAATATCTGGTAGAACTGGATTATATAGTGTATTTCTGTACATGTAGCCCATTGGTTGTCTTCGGCTGTTATCTGCTCTATGGTCGGGTGGTTGTCGCTTGGACATATTCACCATTTCCTTTCTCAATTTTATAGTCATGGTCAGAACCAGTACATTTTCCATTTTTTGGGTTGTGTCAAAATTGGTGTAATAGTTTCACCAGCATAACTTTTGTCAGGAATTCTTGAAATGAATATAAATGCTTATAGTTACCATTTTAATTATTTCTGCAGAAACTAGACCCTCGCTCACCTTGGTCTATGTGAATATTCAACAAAGGACACGGATGGATTCATGACAAAATTGTTTTTGGTGATGTTTGTAGATCTTACTTTACTGATCATTCTTGCTGCTTACTATCTATTATGATTGTCCCAGTAGTTTTAGTGGAAAATGTTAGTTAAAGTTTACAAATTTTATTAAAATTGTAAAAAAATGACTATAAAGGGCAATAACTTCTTCGGAGGTCGATTGCTCATTTTGGTTATGTTGAGTTATTTTTAGGTCTTACTTTGCTGTAAATTATTGCTGTTTACAGTATCTCTATCTATAATTATATTCGTTCTCACCCCATATGGAATTTACTGACCCTGAATATATCATATTAGGTCACTAACACACTATGTTACTTATATTCCCCGCCTTAACAAGATTTTATTTTTTCTTGAGAAGGCTATGCTTTGCTTACTTTGAAAGGATGAATTTTGGATAACTTTCCCCTAAGAAAATTTGGCCACAAACAATAGCGATAAGAAAAGTAATGAAATGGTAAAGAACTAATGGGAATATAGTCCTTGACAAAAAAATCTTTTTTTTCGTGCCAAGTCGAAAACAATTTTTTTCTTTCAATTTTAGCATTACATATAGTGGCAGCTGAGGGTGAAACAAACATTTTTTTTTCTCAGAATAAAAAACAAATGATTTTTTTTCAAAAAAAAAACCATAGCCCCCCCCCCCCCCCCCCCCCCCCCCGAAAATCTAATGGTTGCCGCCTAATAGTCCTCCGACAGTTGCTATAACGTTTTTGGGGAAAACATATAGAAAGAAAGAAATCATCCATGATGTTAATAGACGAAACATTTTGTCTCAAGAGTTTTTCATGTTTATAACAGATAAAATGCAACTCAACAACTTAAAATATAACTTAAGAACATGTTTGCATTTTTAATACTAATTAAAACTTATGTAAGAATCCTTGGTCTTGATTGGTTGATAGCCAGAGTATTTTTCATCAATTTACTGATATCAAATGAATATCTTTCATTTTTTAATGCTGTGGGGGTATTTGCAAAAAGGATAAGCCTTTTTTACCCTCGTTTGACATGGTATTTGCAGAAACATACTCTATCCGTCTTGGCGCTTGTAACATCACTATCATCAATGCGTTTTTGAACATTAACATTAGATGTAATTAAATAGATATAGCATGTCATTGAGGGGTATTTGCGAAAAAAAAACACCAGTCTTGAGAATGAATTTTACATTCTCTCGACTCCTCCTTAACATGACACATCTGTTTAATATACTCACCAATAAGGTTTTGCATTTTTATATAGGTCAACTAGCCATCTACAAATGATAAACAAGTCACTATATATATACAATTATTATATGAGTATATATTTTCTGGTTTTTCCTTGGTGAAAAGCATGTAGGAAATCTTTATTGATAAAGCATTATTATATTCATATAAGAGGTTAATATAAGACACAATGTAAGATTTGGAACATCATCCATTTACCTGAAAATATATTTTTCAAAGAAACATCAATGATGTAGATTTATGACTTCATTTACATTCCTGTATTTTCTTTTTCTACTTGTTTTCTTTGTTTTTTTGTCTTGTGTTATTTTTCAATGTATTTTTTTTAGCAAACTTTACTGAATTATTAAACTAATGAATATTACCAACTTAAAAGCATATGATATATTTATTATAAAAACAGGAAGCTGTTTTAGTCGAGCCTGTTACTTTTGTCGCATAAGGAAAAAGACTACAAAATATATGGACAGATAATTTCATGTAGTCTGGTCCATAGTGAACTAGCACCAACTTTTTTTAGTGAAGATCTGTACAATGCAATGGCATATGGACCTGAAAATGTGCATCCAATTGTCAGATGTGTTTCAGATTATGAAATAAGATTGATTGTTGATTGCTTAACGTCCAGTGGCAAATATTTCATGCATATTCAGGACGAGAACAAGTTCATAATAAATACAATAAGTAGGTTGATACAATGGAGGCCATCTGGGATGATGGTCGGGAAAATGTGGACTGCCACTAGAAATTGAGGGTATATTGGATAGGGACAGAAACTGTGCCTTGCAACAGGCCACCTACGGACCCCTCAAAGAGTTGTTTCAATGGTTCTTAACGTCAAAGAGCGTGGCACACGAGGCATCGGATTTAAGGTTAACAATATGCACGTGTTTATTTACTGGTACCATTCCAAAGTTCTGTCTATGCGATATGGAACACAGAAAGCATAACTGGGAACCAGTATGTAAACCAAATTATTTTTCTACACTGTACACGATCCAATTTTAACTTTTAATACAGTTTTAACGTCAATTGCTGACAGAACTATTCCTAAGACCTCGGCAAATCCAAAACATCCCAGTAAACCATGGTTTGATGACGCATGTGATCAAGCCATAGGTGACCGTAAAAAATCTGAAAGACGGTTCAATCAACAACCAACGACGGAAAACTTGAGTATTTTCCGTATTTTTCGCGCTAAGGCACGGCGGACTTGTAGGCAAGCCCGACAAACATCCTGGAAAAATTTGTCTCGGAGATTACATCTCGCACTCCGATGACAAAAGTTTGGAATATGGTTAATAAAATAAAAGGTAAAAATTCTAAAGCCACTGTAAAACATTTGAAAGACGACAATGATTTATTAACATCTGAAAAGGATATTGCCAACAAGCTTGGTGAAACTTTTGCGAAATCTTCTTCGTGTAACAACTACACAGAAGATTTTAAAAAAGTTAAAAAACAAAAAGAAAAATTTAAATTAAACTTTAAATAAAAAAATGGTGAAAATTATAATAAACTATTTTCTCTTGAAGAACTTAAAACATCTCTGTCGAAAGCCCATGATACAGCTTGTGGGCCTGATAATATTCACTACCAACTCTTAAAACACTTGCCAGATTCCTCACTAGAAGCTCTCTTGCAGCTCCTGAATAACATCTGGGAATCTGGTGATTTACCATCAATCTGGAAGCTTGCAACAGTCGTGCCTATTCCAAAACCAAGTAAAGACCATACGGATCGGATCCTATTAATTATCGACCAATTGCTCTTACCAGTTGTGTCTGTAAAACACTCGAACGGATGGTCAATGATCGCTTTGTTTGGTTCCTGGAATCCAATCTAATAACATCAGTTACACATTGGCTTGAAAGTTCCTCGCCGATTTCTTCCACGGTGAGGACACCAAGGTATTGACTTCTGTCTCGAATGATCCCCTTACAGCTGTTCAAACTGTTATGAGGAGAGGCAGAAACAGGAAAGTTTGATATTGTAGTCATTGTTAGTAAATGTGTTGATTGACTTTTGTTGGAACATTCAACCAACAAATTGCCAGATCTCATTTTTGAAACTTTTTTGACAGTACCAGCAACGCTTTAAATTTGTTTGTGAATTACAAAGGGCGATATTTTTGAAATTGGTTTTTCTTCTGTTCCTTTTATTACAATAAATCCGGGCCAACTGTCATCTTCCCGACAGGGCTCTGAATCATCACATTTTCTTTTCTTATGTATTAAAGCTGATTTAGAGGGTTTGTTTTGTTGTGCCATATGAAAGGAGAAAGATTCATCATTCTTGTCATTTACCCACCTCGGAGTGCCTTCAAGGGCGATGCTGTGTTTCCGTGGCGAACCGGGATCAAGTGCTAATGCTGTAAAAGAGCTCCAAATATAATGTAGCTGGTCCTCAAAATCAACATCTAAGATCCACTGCGGAAAGCACCAAATGTTCCAAGAATAGTATACTCAAGCAGAGCGTATCCATCAAGCGAAAAAGAAAGCGTACCTCTTTATTGACCCATGAGCCATCGCCTTCTTCTAGAAATAAAGAAAGGAACCCGTGTACGGTTATGTAACGGAGCAAAGGGCATTATAACTGGCACAACTTCCAAGTTCAATTTCCTTCTGTATGATATTCAGCTTCAATCAGGCAAAACAGTAATAGAAGCAAGATATCGCTTTGATATAATTGAAAGTCAATCCCAGACTCCATTCTCCAATTTCTAATCACAGCAAACAACTGTAAATTCGTTGTTAAATAGCCCTGTTCTACAACAACCTAGAAATTCACAATTGGAATCAGATTTCCTTCTTGCTCAAATACTACAAAATGAAATTGAAGATGAATAGCCTGAAATTGAAAATGTAGAGCCTAAAATTGAAGATGTAGAGCCTGAAATTGAAACAGTTCAAACCACAAACATATCAAAACAGAATGAAAAATCTAAAAACTCAACAAGATTTGCTAATGCAAAGGTAGATGATGATGATATTGAAATTTTTTGTCAGGAACAAACAAATCAAAACATTAACAGAAAAACAGTTTCTGACATGAAAATTTTAAATGAGTTTATGAATTTTGTATATTAGACGACAAGGACAGGGGCCAACCCTGGAAATGTAAGAGACGTTCCACCCAGATCTTGAAAAAAAACCTAGAAGACCCCAGTACTTCCATACATCAAATTTAAAGAACTCAGGCCTACAAAATTTTTTTTGCATATTCAGACCCAGGCTGTCATAGTAAAAAGCAGAGATCAAGTACCCAGCTGCAGCCTGTATAAGCAATATAAATTCAATTAATAATTTCTGTTCTGACATGTGATTATACTTCTGTTTTAAAGGGGAGGGGTATACAGTTTTACCCTTGCTGTATGTGTCACTGTGTTTATCTCTCTATCCGTTCTTATCTCTGTCTGTCCATTTAAAAAACATCATGAACATGTTTCGTCATTTTTTTTCCTGCAACTTTTCATCACAGGTGCTTGATATTTGTTACAAGCCTCATATATGTATGCTTGATTGTGGGATACCTTTTTGTACTAAAACAACATCAACTTCCTGTTTGACGACTGTTGAATTTGCAACCTTGGCTTTTGACACCAACGTTTGAGGGACCTTGTATGAAAATTCATAATGTGACAATATTGGCAATTTTCTTTAGATAGATAAATCAGACACTGCGGATAGTGATAGTGATATTACAGTTTGGGAAATAAGTGATGAAAGTGACTCAGATATTATAGGCCCATCACCAGGTAAAAGAATATTAATTTTTCCACAAGCTGAAAAAAAAAATACTTGCTCAGAGCATGAATATACAGTTCTGAGGATTATAAAGGTGCATTTGCTTTAACATGAGATCTCACATAATTTTGTTGTTCATACCCTTATTATGAATTCAAAAACAAACTAGTCTTAGCAAATTATGAGTTTCCATTATATATCAGTGTTCCAGCTAGGTCGTTTTCAGACGGCGCGGCGCCCGTCCTTTTTTCAGTTGCGCCCTGTGCCTTTTTCGTTGCGCCCTGCCCTTTTTGAGATCGACGATGTTTGATTTTGTTCGTTTTGTATTATGATCCGCCTTTACAGATTAATGCGTCCTTGTCAACATTAAAAAGTTAAAAATAGATTTACCTGTGTGTAGATAACAGCTTATCAGTGTATACATAATATGTATGTAATATTAGAATCTATTAATTAGCAGTGATTTTAACTCATTAAATAAAAACCTTATAACATTCTGATTTTGTTTTTCTTGTCTTATTTACAATCACAATGCCTAAGCGTGAACGACGATTGAAAGAGGAAAGTAAACAAAATAAAGTGACGAACAGAAGTTTAGCCGACTTTTTTAGCACTACGCGAGTTTGTTATATTTTTAATTTTTAATAGTAACTTTTTCCATTTGATTGAAATTGATTCCACTGAAATATAATTATTTTTAAAACTCTTGTGTTAAGACGATACTTGAAAAAAATAACTGGATATCTTTTTTTTTTATTTTAAATTACTTCTTGGAAAATACGATAATGGGAAAAAATACTTTCAAAAAGATATTTTTTTCAGAAATAGTAATGGAAGTAGTGAAAATGAAAGTCCCAAAAAAACTGGATGAAAACTTAAAAAGAAAAAATGAAGAAAGTAGAACTTTTGAAAATACGGAAAGCCCCAATAAAAGAAGAAAACACAATAGTGGACATAAAACGGTTTTTGATTCAAAATGGCAATACGGTAGACCCTGGTTGAAAAACATAGATGATGTTATGATTTGTCAACTGTCAAAAGCACAGTTCAGTGGGTGTATGGAGTGACACTGGTTGCAAAACTATACGCTTAGATAAAATTAAAGAACATGAACACTGCTCTGAGCACTTGGCCTCTGTTAATCGTGAGTCTGAACAGGAAAATACTGATAAATGCAATCAAAAAATTAACCAAAACTCACGAAGTGCTATTAAAGATGCGATGAAGGTGATCTACTATTTGGTAGAGCAGAATTTATCACTTGATCTTTTTTCTAGCCTTGTTGATCTGATGTTGAACTTGGTAACCAAGTTAAGGTTCATCATAAGGAATTGAAAAATATGGCCGTGTTTACACCTCAAAAATTACTATGAGTACAGACAAACTGGTACATCCAGGAAAGTTTTAAGGCATGGCAGGAACTAGATATATAAAAGTAATACGAAGTCTACGTTTCAGATAATTAAAAACTTACCTGGATTTTCATGTCCAGTTTTTTTTCAGTCTGCAGAAGAAAGCAAAATAAACAAACACCTGAGTTTCATTTGATAAGGTCCACTCAGTTACACAGCTTAAATCACCTATTGTTTACAGGTGTTTATTGTCCATCCATTGTCCATTTAAATCAATACTACTCACAACATTGATTATATGAGGGGAGCTTCTCAATCTTTTTCACTACTTAGTTAATTTTTGCACCTTCTGCAGGCACGAAAATAACTGGAAAACAAAATCTAGAAAAGTTTATAATTTTCTAAAACTTAAAATGCATTTAAAATTGATATATCTAGTTCCTGCCATCCCTTAAAACAGTTGCAGGTGCATAGGTTTGTCTGTACTCAGGGTAAAGTTTGGGGTGTAAATACGGCCATTTTAGCCAAAAGGTTATGATGAACCTTAATGTCATTGTGTTTGTGATTGTATATATATGTTACCTATAATCAAAGGAATAAAACAATGTTTGGTTTACATCTTTATTAAAACATGCCTTTTTCAAATGATCTTTCACGCGTTAAATGTGCCCTTTTCAGATTTGACACCCCTGCCCTTTTGAAATCCTAGCTGGAACACTGTATATAAATTCATATAAAAATTGAGGGGGGGGTGTAGAAACCTTAAAAGATCCATGTATATTTATTTAATTGAAACCTTCTTGGAGACACGAAACTTCTATATGAATTGTTCATTCTGCTTAAATACTTTTATTACTCCTTTCCTATAACATTTCTATCATAAATGAGTGAAAGTTCGTGGGATTCACAACCATTGGTGACCAGAAACAATGATTGTTATATGGTGTTGGCTACAACTATCCTGTCTGTTCTTTGAATCAAAATTTTTTTTTGCAAGCACGGGAATAGCATATCAATCGATGAGAAATAGTACATGTTCAACACTCTAATGCAAGAGGAAATTAGATGAACTGTTATCTTACAGATGGGTGCGGTCCTAACCTGTACAGCTAGTTAACTTAATAAGCAGACTTTAGGACTGGTTAAAGTTAACTTAGGACCGGTTTTATGACTGCTCTTACCGGTCCTAGGACAGAATTTATGTTGACTTAAAAAGCAGACGGTTCTAGGACTGTTTAATGATTGTTCGAAAAGTTAACCTCAGGACAGATGTTGTGACGGAACTTAGTGTCCCTCGTCCCAACGACTCTCCAACCTATACATTTGACCAATACCAATAAATGTTGAACTTAATGCCTTTCAACCAAATAACCCTTCAGACTGTCATTGACAAATACCACTAATGCTGCAGCATCCCTTTTTGTTATTCTGGGGAAAAGCTCGGTAGTGCAAGGTTGGAATCTGCCTAACGACCATTGTAAAAGAATAAATAACGAGAACTCAGTTTTGCTGGAAGGAAAATGATGTTAGCGCAAACCTAATGATTCTCCTTTTATATGTCCCAATGAATACCTGCATGACATCATTTTCCCCCGTTCAAAACCGAGCCTCTCTGCAAATATAGTATTATGGTGCCAACACACTTGTTATCTTATAATATGCAAAATGCACTTATTTATTTTTGAAAAGCATTTGGATTATTAATTCTTTTAATTTAATAAATTAATATTTCGTTTGCACTCCAAATTCTGATCTTTAAAAAAAAAAAAGATAATTCAACTTTTAAATTCTAAATTTTATTTTGTGTATGTCATCATCGTACTCCAGCTTTTTGATTGGTTATTAATAACATTCCTATGTGCCGTAATGTATTACTGAATATTCATGATGCTGCACAAATTTTGATATCAATAATGCGGTATACTTTAGTGATTTGCCGTCAGGGGAGAACCTGACAGACTTGTATCATTGAAAGAGTCTTTTGTTGTAAAATCTTTTTTTTTTAGAAGCAGGCAATATGTGTGGCCAGACACATTTGGTTTGTCCTCAAAAAGGCTACTTACGGAAAAGTATATTAATTTACTGTCAATATAATTATCTATAGAATATGGTCGATTTCTAAAATTATCAACAAAAATATAAAATTTTAGGCAAATGTAGAAAAAATATTATTCTCCAATGACAGGTCTGTTTTTACGGTCAAAATAATCATCTATTGATTATGGTCGATTTCTAAAATTAATCAAAAAATTATCAAATTTACAGGCAAAAGTAGAAAAAATATTATAAAACCAATGACAGGTTTGTTTTTACTGTCAATATAATTCTTTATAGAACATGGTCGATTTCTAAAATTATTAAAAAAGTTACAAAATTTATAGGCAAATGTAGAAAAAATATTATTTAACCAATGACAGGTCTGTTTTTACTGTCAATATATTTCTCTATAGAATATGGTCGACTTCTAAAATAATCAAAAAATTATCAAATTAGTAGGCAAATGTAGAAAAAATATTATTAAACCAATGACAGGTCTGTTTTTACTGTCAATATAATTCTCTATAGAATATGGTCGATTTCTAAAATTATCAAAAAAGTTATCAAATTTATAGGCAAATGTGAAATTTATAGCCAAATGTAGAAAAAATATTATTAAACCAATGATAGGTCTGATTTTACTGTCAATATAATTCTCTATAGAATGTGGTCGATTTCTAAAATTATCAAAAAAATTATCAGATTTATAGGCAAATGTAGAAAAAAAATATTATTGAACCAATTACAGGTCTGTTTTTACTGTCAATATAATTATCTATAGAATATGGTCGATTTCTAAAATTTTTCCAAAAAATATCAAATTTTAGGCATATGTAGAAAAAATAATATTAAACCAATGACAGCTCTGTTTTTACTGTCAATATAATTCTCTATAGAATATTGTCGATTTCTAAAATTATCAAATTTATAAGCAAATATAGAAAAAATATTTTTAAACCAATGACATGTCTGTTTTGCTGTCAATTTAATTCTCTATAGAATATGGGCGATTTCTTAAAGTATCAAAAAGGTTATCAAATTTAAAGGCAAATGTAGAAAAAATATTTTTAAACTAATTATAGGTCTGTTTTTACTGTCAATATAATTATCTATAGAATATGGTCGATTTCTAAAATTATCCAAAAAAATATCAAATTTATTGGCAGATGTAGAAAACATATTATTAAACCAATGACAGGTCTGTTTTTACTGTCAATATAATTCTCTATATAATATAGTCGATTTCTAAAATTATCAAATTTATAGGCGAATGTAGAAAAAATATTATTAAACCAATGACAGGTGTGTTTTTACTGTCAATATAATTCTCTATATAATATAGTCGATTTCTAAAATTATCAAATTTATAGGCGAATGTAGAAAAAATATTTTTAAACAAATTACAGGTCTGTTTTTACTGTCAATATAACCATCTATAGAATATGGTCGATTTCTAAAATTATCCAAAAAAATATTAAATTTTAGGCAAGTTTAGAAAAAACAATATTAAACCAATGACAGGTCTGTTTTTACTGTCAATATAATTATCTATAGAATATGGTCGATTTCTAAAATTATCAACAAAAATATAAAATTTTAGGCAAATGTAGAAAAAATATTATTCTCCAATGACAGGTCTGTTTTTACGGTCAAAATAATCATCTATTGAATATGGTCGATTTCTAAAATTAATCAAAAAATTATCAAATTTACAGGCAAAAGTAGAAAAAATATTATAAAACCAATGACAGGTTTGTTTTTACTGTCAATATATTTCTTTATAGAACATGGTCGATTTCTAAAATTATTAAAAAAGTTACAAAATTTATAGGCAAATGTAGAAAAAATATTATTTAACCAATGACAGGTCTGTTTTTACTGTCAATATCTTTCTCTATAGAATATGGTCGACTTCTAAAATAATCAAAAAATTATCAAATTAGTAGGCAAATGTAGAAAAAATATTATTAAACCAATGACAGGTCTGTTTTTACTGTCAATATAATTCTCTATAGAATATGGTCGATTTCTAAAATTATCAAAAAAGTTATCAAATTTATAGGCAAATGTGAAATTTATAGCCAAATGTAGAAAAAATATTATTAAACCAATGACAGGTCTGATTTTACTGTCAATATAATTCTCTATAGAATGTGGTCGATTTCTAAAATTATCAAAAAAGTTATCAGATTTATAGGCAAATGTAGAAAAAATATTATTGAACCAATTGCAGGTCTGTTTTTACTGTCAATATAATTATGTATAAAATATGGTCGATTTCTAAAATTATCAAAAAAATTATCAGATGTATAAGCAAATGTAGAAATTTTTTTTTTAAACCAATTACAGGTCTGTTTTTACTGTCAATGTAATTATCTATAGAATATGGTCGATTTCTAAAATTATCCCAAAAAATATCAAATTTTAGGCATATGTAGAAAAAATAATATTAAACCAATGACAGCTCTGTTTTTACTGTCAATATAATTCTCTATAGAATATTGTCGATTTCTAAAATTATCAAATTTATAAGCAAATATAGAAAAAATATTATTAGACCAATGACATGTCTGTTTTACTGTCAATTTAATTCTCTATAGAATATGGTCGATTTCTTAAAGTATCAAAAAATTATCAAATTAGTAGGCAAATGTAGAAAAAATATTATTAAACCAATGACAGGTCTGATTTTACTGTCAATATAATTCTCTATAGAATATGGTCGATTTCTAAAATTATCAAAAAAGTTATCAAATTTATAGGCAAATGTGAAATTTATAGCCAAATGTAGAAAAAATATTATTAAACCAATGACAGGTCTGATTTTACTGTCAATATAATTCTCTATAGAATGTGGTCGATTTCTAAAATTATCAAAAAAGTTATCAGATGTATAGGCAAATGTAGAAATTTTTTTTTAAACCAATTACAGGTCTGTTTTTACTGTCAATATAACCATCTATAGAATATGGTCGATTTCTAAAATTATCCAAAAAAATATTAAATTTTAGGCAAGTGTAGAAAAAACAATATTAAACCAATGACAGGTCTGTTTTTACTGTCAATATAATTATCTATAGAATATGGTCGATTTCTAAAATTATCAACAAAAATATAAAATTTTAGGCAAATGTAGAAAAAATATTATTCTCCAATGACAGGTCTGTTTTTACGGTCAAAATAATCATCTATTGAATATGGTCGATTTCTAAAATTAATCAAAAAATTATCAAATTTACAGGCAAAAGTAGAAAAAATATTATAAAACCAATGACAGGTTTGTTTTTACTGTCAATATAATTCTTTATAGAACATGGTCGATTTCTAAAATTATTAAAAAAGTTACAAAATTTATAGGCAAATGTAGAAAAAATATTATTTAACCAATGACAGGTCTGTTTTTACTGTCAATATAATTCTCTATAGAATATGGTCGATTTCTAAAATTATCAAAAAAGTTATCAAATTTATAGGCAAATGTGAAATTTATAGCCAAATGTAGAAAAAATATTATTAAACCAATGACAGGTCTGATTTTACTGTCAATATAATTCTCTATAGAATGTGGTCGATTTCTAAAATTATCAAAAAAGTTATCAGATGTATAGGCAAATGTAGAAATTTTTTTTTAAACCAATTACAGGTCTGTTTTTACTGTCAATATAACCATCTATAGAATATGGTCGATTTCTAAAATTATCCAAAAAAATATTAAATTTTAGGCAAGTGTAGAAAAAACAATATTAAACCAATGACAGGTCTGTTTTTACTGTCAATATAATTATCTATAGAATATGGTCGATTTCTAAAATTATCAACAAAAATATAAAATTTTAGGCAAATGTAGAAAAAATATTATTCTCCAATGACAGGTCTGTTTTTACGGTCAAAATAATCATCTATTGAATATGGTCGATTTCTAAAATTAATCAAAAAATTATCAAATTTACAGGCAAAAGTAGAAAAAATATTATAAAACCAATGACAGGTTTGTTTTTACTGTCAATATAATTCTTTATAGAACATGGTCGATTTCTAAAATTATTAAAAAAGTTACAAAATTTATAGGCAAATGTAGAAAAAATATTATTTAACCAATGACAGGTCTGTTTTTACTGTCAATATATTTCTCTATAGAATATGGTCGACTTCTAAAATAATCAAAAAATTATCAAATTAGTAGGCAAATGTAGAAAAAATATTATTAAACCAATGACAGGTCTGTTTTTACTGTCAATATAATTCTCTATAGAATATGGTCGATTTCTAAAATTATCAAAAAAGTTATCAAATTTATAGGCAAATGTGAAATTTATAGCCAAATGTAGAAAAAATATTATTAAACCAATGACAGGTCTGATTTTACTGTCAATATAATTCTCTATAGAATGTGGTCGATTTCTAAAATTATCAAAAAAGTTATCAGATTTATAGGCAAATGTAGAAAAAATATTATTGAACCAATTACAGGTCTGTTTTTACTGTCAATATAATTATGTATAAAATATGGTCGATTTCTAAAATTATCAAAAAAGTTATCAGATGTATAGGCAAATGTAGAATTTTTTTTTAAACCAATTACAGGTCTGTTTTTACTGTCAATGTAATTATCTATAGAATATGGTCGATTTCTAAAATTATCCAAAAAAATATCAAATTTATTGGCAGATGTAGAAACCATATTATTAAACCAATGACAGGTCTGTTTTTACTGTCAATATAATTCTCTATATAATATAGTCGATTTCTAAAATTATCAAATTTATAGGCGAATGTAGAAAAAATATTATTAAACCAATGACAGGTGTGTTTTTACTGTCAATATAATTCTCTATATAATTTAGTCGATTTCTAAAATTATCAAATTTATAGGCGAATGTAGAAAAAATATTATTAAACCAATGACAGGTGTGTTTTTACTGTCAATATAATTCTCTATATAATATAGTCGATTTCTAAAATTATCAAATTTATAGGCGAATGTAGAAAAAATATTATTAAAAACGCATTCTATTTGAAAAAGAGAATTTCTATTTTATTCTCTTTTTTTGGTGGTTTCAAATTCGGTTGACGATGTGAATTGAAATAAACACTTTTTGTCAACAAATCTATAAGTTAATGGAAATGCGCTTACATGATTTTATCAAATTTGAGGAAATCTCCCCACTCAATGAAGAAAACTAACATTCTTGAATTGAAAAACGTACCAGTGGGGAAAATCCCCACATACACTACACATATAAAACCAATAACATTAGAATGGGGAAATATCCCCACATTCACATCTACAACCTAAAACATCAGAATGCCGAAATTCCCACGATAAGATTATTAATTGGAAAATACAAGCTTTAATATTGCTGACCATCAAATGGGGAAATTTCCCCATAATCTCATTATGTTCAAATCATAGAAAATATTGTTGACTATCAATTGGGGAAATTTCCCCATAATCTCATCATGTTCATATTAGATATTGTTGACTACAAATTGGGGTAATTTCCCCATAATCTCATCATGTTCATATTAGATATTGTTGACTTCAAATTGGGGAAATTTCCCCATAATCTCATACGATTCAAATTTACGGCAAATCAAATAATTGTATGTACTAAAACTGTCATCCCAAGTCGTGAAATTTAGACAGTGTTTAGACAGTTGACTACTTATGAAACAAATGTGTACCAATGAGACAACTCTCCATCCAGGTCCCAATTTGTAAAAAAAACAAACTTTATAGGTATAAAAAGGTCATCAACACGGAGCCTTGGCTCCTACCGAACAGCAAGCTATAAAAGGCCCAAAATGACTAGCGTAAAACCATTAAAACGGGAAAACATAAGGTATAATCTATATCAAAAACGAGAAACGAGAAACACTTATGAACCACATCAACAAACGACATCTACTGAACATCAGATTCCTGACAAAATGTTTGAATATTTTGTGGTTATCCGTATGAAGAAGGCAGAATGTTTTGAATACAGATTGCTTTTAAACACGAGGAGCTTACTTTAAATCGTCATCATTAGGAACAGACCTCCTTAAAAGAGAGGCAAATGATACCAGAAGAAAATTCAAACTCATAAGTCGAAAATAATCGGACAACGCCATGGTTTAAAAAGAAGACCAACAGACAAACAATAGTAAAAACACAACATAGAAAACCAAAGACAAAGCAACAAGAACCCACAAAAACACAAGGGATTGTTATATTCTTACGAAACCACAAAAACCACAAAACGCACACAAACAAGGAATTTAAATCTATGGTTGTTTAAAATGTAATAAGCAGACACTACCGACCGCACTACTAAAAATCAATTCCAATCAATTTGTTATACCAAATATCGATATTTTCAAATTTCAAATAGTTTTCCTGAAGCTGTTGATGTTCAGAAAATATCTATCCTGTATGTAAACGGTGGTTATGGTTTAGTGAATTTATAAAAGTAATTCTGTTAATGATGAAACTCAATAACTTGCACAAGTACATCATCATAAATTTTAATATGCTAGGATTGTGTTTACTAATTACTATAAAAAGTGCTCTATGACACATTGTTACATATTTTAATATTGCAACTATATTGAACAGCTTTATGTGCATAATGTTGTAACACACTTGGCGATTCTACGCACATCTATCTGTTGTTGATGATTTTTGCATACTTTTTCATCTATTTATTTTCGTCGTTGATGTTGTCTCATTGATGGTGTGATAATTACTTCTTATTCTACATACAGTTTGTCATATTAAATTACAAGCACATTCAGACCAAACAAGCTAATTATGTGAATGTTTGTTTTTTTGTCATTAAGATACCATGATAATGTCCCAATATAGATTAAATAACATATATAACCTTGTTCATTCTTGTATACATGTATAAATATATAGGATCATTTGACTGATGTTAAATGTCTTTTGTTCAAGGACAAGGAAATACAGCTTCCTTTTGTTGTTGATATTGTTTATTATATCCTGTTTTGAGAACATTATCAGATGACTTGTGAGTTTCTTGTAAGATCATATATATATGAAAGTGTTTTGTTAAACAAAACACCTTCAGCTGAATTCATCTCGATGTCTTTTGTCGTAGATTCTGTAGACCTAACACTCTTACTAAGTTGTCGTCTGCAAATACGACTTTGTAACCTGTAAAATAGAGACTATCCAATCAAAGGGACAGAAAACCAAACACAAATTATGCATATACAATTAGATCAAACATATATACATCTTTCCTTTCATATGATGTTTCCCTAGACTTTATCGAAATGTTGACTCCTTAGTGAGTCTTTTACTTCGAATGATATGTGCATTGTTTCTGTTGATTGGACATGTGATGCTCTGTGTTCTCTCCAGATACGCCAATTTTCTCAGCCAATAAATGCCAACGGTCATTTTTATATAAATTAGACCGCTCTTCGTTTTCCTGTTTGAATTGTATTACACTAGTAATTTTTTTGGGCCCGTTATAAAAGGTGTCAGACCACCAATTAAAAGTCCCTATCTGTTCAACCAAATTTTGTAATTTTCATAGATTTCTAAATTTTTTATCTTAAGTTTAACCTCTTACAAACCAGGTATGTCCTGAATCGTACAGGTATCACCTTTCTTCATTCCAATTTTCGACATACCTTTAAAGCCATATAAGAAAGAAGAGACCTTCCGAATGGATGTACCACTAAAAATAACCCCTGGTTTTCTTGAAATCTTAAATTAGTATACTATGGAGCGCATTAATCCTCAATTTTTAATTTCAACTCATAGACAAGTAAATTTGGGCTCAAAATGGTCTTAATATATTTCTCTTTCACCAAAAGTTTCATTTCTGCAAATTTGTTGTGTAGTTTAAGTAAACAATGACATCAAATGCACTATTTTTTGTCCCGAGTAGGCCTACTTTTACGTTCTAAATTTGAGGGAGTAATTGGTGGTCTGACACCTTATAGCTTGCTGCTTGGTATGAGCCAAAGCTCCGTGTTGAAGGCCATACCTTGACTTATAATTGTTTACTTTTATAAAAAAAATTAATGGATGGAGACTTGTCTCATTGGCACACATACAACATCTTCCTATATCTATGATTTGCCTAGAGTGCACAATGTGGCCTTAAACAACAACAAAAAAAACTACCTGACAATCAATCAACTCATTACTCATCGTTCTTTTGTAATCTCTCTATAATGTATATCATGGTTTACCTGATTTAGTTTTTTCTAGGACTGTTGCATTATACCATTTCTTCTCCAGTTTCCAGAAGCCCATTACTTTTTCGTTCATTGCGAAATCCTGAGAAAAAAATTTAAACAATGTAATCTTCTTTAGAATTTCACCTCTGTTTGAATGCTGCTTTTAATTTTATTAAAATGATATGTTTTAAACTAAATAGGAATACAAAGATGTGGTATGATTTCTAGTGACAATATCACATAGACGTAAATTGATTTGGATGTAAGCAGCTATATTTTACTGTACAATATTCAACAATAAGCAATCATATGCCGTAGTGTAAGCTTAAAAAATACGATTTAATATAATGTCAAACAAGAATGTGTCCATAGTACACGGATGCCCCACTCGCACTATCATTTTCTATGTTCAGTGGACCGTGAAATTGTGGTCAAAACTTAAAATGAAGCGAACGGACGCACGGACGAACGAACGGACGTACAGACCAGAAAACATAATGCCCCTCTACTATTGTAGGTGGGGCATACAAATTTAAACGTGAATATCAACGGCCGATAAATAGAAATGCTTCATAGATCACACACAGCAACCAAAACGACCACTAAATTACTGATTTGGGACAGACATTTAACATGTACAAATGTGGCCCAATTTATCGTCAAGTAAAAAACAAACAAATATTTCAATTAAGTGTGAAATCATTCCAGCAATGACACATTACTGGAAATAATTATTAGATTATTTTTGAAGTTCACAAAAAATGCAAATGTATCATGATGTTCCAGGTTTACACCCCCTCCCCACCTTTTCCGCGAACTGGATCCCAACCGGTTTTCCAAAGAAAGCTGAATTATAACACAACGTGCAAATCTGAACTTAAAAATAATATAAATATATGTTTTTGTTTTAGGTGCTTGTTGATATTTTGCGGAGACAGAAATATAACGGTTGATAGCTTAAAACTACATTGCATACACATGTTATATATTTCACTGATTCTCTTTGCCCAAGGCATTACAATTTTGTAATCTAAGTTTCAGTAAATTATTTCATAATCCACGACATGGGACTAGCAGAAACAAATAAAACATACTCATACTTCATACTCACATTTGTTACTTCCAATGATCTGATGTTTATCTGATTCTCAGGTATCTTCATTTCCTTTGAAAATAATTGAGTTTGTAAATCAAAGTAATCAGTGTTTTGTTTAATTGACTAACCACACATACTGAAACGTCTCGTCCGATTCACTAATCACTGATTTCATGTGGAAATTATTAAAGAATAAGCTCTAACTACAAGTATCACATAAACTTGACATTTTAAAATATGATGACAATGAGCATGATGAGGTGAAGGTCAGATAAATCCTGTCAGACAGATATATACACAGAGTTCGAGTCAGCCTTATCCGGCCATCTTTTAAAAATCAAATATCTCGAAATGAGCTCCATGACATTTCAATGTATTTAGCTTATTTTGAGGCTTATCTAATGCTCTTCCGGGTAATAGTAACAATCTTAAATTCTTGCTTTATTTAATTTCACCTAAGTTCATCCTCAACTTACCTCATTTGCATGTAAAGTTCTTGACTCGAGCTCAATTGTCATCTCTGTTTCCTATCAAAATAATATTTTGTTTTGATAAAAACTGTCACATTTTTACAAATAAAATCCTATTTTGAGGTTCAATTTATCATATTAAAAAGGTTAACCGCACAATCAGCAGTAAGCATACACTACAAACTGCTCAGAGTCTGAATTGACCAGTTTTTGTGCTCGACCAGTAAAATCGAGCACACATTTTACTCGACTAGTCTCGACATTGTCTCGACTGTACTTAACTGTACTTTAGTGTACTCGACTATGTCTCGACTTTACTTAATTAGTCTGATTCAGTACTTGATGATCTTTGTGTAGTCTGAAATGGTCTTGACCAATGCTCGACCTGTCTCGACATGTCTTGACTAGTCTCGACCTGTCTCGACTAGTCTTGACCTTCAAATTTAGTTTTGACTGGTGTAAATCAGCCCATCTAACTAAATTAAATATTGATCTTACAAAATTCAAGCTTATTAGGTAGTTTATTTTATTGCTGTGAAATGAAAGAATTTAATTTTACAATAGGTAAAAATTAAAATTATTATATAAATTCAGATAGGCATCTTTAATTTTTTTATAACTTTTTCAAATCAACTTGGATTTTCATCAAACTATGTAGCTATCTTAGATATATATTAAGCTTACTAAATCCCAGGTCATTTTATTTTTTCTTGTATTGCTGTCAAATTCAAGAATTAAATTAATCTATTTATTTTTATCTATTTGTGTTACTAAGGAAGCTACCATTTGATTTCTACATGTTCAATGACTAACAAATGAACAAAAGTCTTACCACGGATATGATTCCACGCCTTTAAGAAGGTTGATCTTGAAAATAAAGTCCCTTTGAACTGGTCTTTAAATAAGGATTTCTGTGTATCGAAATCTTTAAGCTGAACACTTTGAACCTCTCCATCCACTCCTAAAACCTGAAATATTCAAATAAGTCAACGAAATGTATTGCTTGACCCTTATAGGTGTAATTTTGCAATAAAGATTAGTATTAACAAAAACCATAAAGCCTTGAACCTGATCGCGTTCAGTTATATTTAGAAAAAAATATATGCTTTGCGAATTGATGTATATCATGTATTTAGGACGCCAAAATCTAGGACGCAATTACATCGGACATTTTAAGGGCAAACGTATCTACCCATTTCAAGGCAAATATTTGTAGTCAAATATAGTTAAAAGTACAATTGCATCAATGCCAATTTTACAACAACATAAATGAATTAATATCTTCCTTTTCTTAAAAATTGTTTCACCTTTTAAATTTTTCTAGCTATTATAGTTTTCAAGATTATAGGAAAAGTTAGCTTACTACCAATTTAATGCTTTGAACTCTGGTGGATAGCTTTCGCATTCGCATTTCCTTAAAAACGTAAAATATTGGTAAAACTCATCCTGTTACTGATAATTTGAGTATGTGTAACTTATGTGCAAATTGCGTATTGTTGATCATTTCTTGCTACATCTATTTTAGATGTTAAAATAATTGGCTATAACACAAAAGTCATTATTATATATCATGTATATAGTGCTATAACTAAGCTTCTAGATTTGATCTTTTCGGTAATGCATATATTGCCTTCATTATTATTTTTAATGTATCTTTTATAGTAGACTATTTTGAAACAAAATGAAACTAGAGGCTCTAAAGAGCCTGTGTCGCTCACCTCGGTCTATGTGAATATTAAACAAAGGAAGCAGATGGATTCATGACAAAAATGTGTTTTGGTGATGGAAATGTGATTGTACATCTTACTTTACTGAACATTCTTGCTGCTTACAATTATCTCTATCTATAATGAACTTGGCCTAGTAGTTTCAGTGGAAAATGTTAGTAAAAATTTACAAATGACTACTAAGGACAATAACTCCTTAGGGGGTCGATTGACCATTTCGTTCATGTTGACTTATTTGTAAATCTTACTATGCTGAACATTATTGCTGTTTACAGTTTATCTTTATCTATAATAATATTCAAGATAATAACCAAAAACAGCAAAATTTCCTTAAAATTACCAATTCAGGGGCAGCAACCCAACAAAGGATTGTCCGATTCATCTGAAATTTCAGGGCAGATAGATCTTGTCCTGATAAACAGATTAATTTTGCTCTAAATGCTTTGGTTTTTGAGTTATAAGCCAAAAACTGCATTTTACCCCTATGTTCTATTTTTAGTCATGGTGGCCATCTCGGTTGGTTGGCCGGGTCACCGGACACTTTTTTAAACTAGATACCCCAATGATGATTGTCGCCAAGTTTGGTTTAATTTGGCCCAGAAGTTTCAGAGGAGAAGATTTTTGTAAAAGTTAACGACGACGGACGACGGACGCAAAGTGATGGGAAAAGCTCACTTAGCCCTTTGGGCCAGGTGATCTAAAAAAGAAAACCTGTTAAATTCGTCAATTAAGAAAAATAAAATTTCTCGTTAACACATGACCAGTACTGAACCATTTCCGGTCATTAATGACGTTTAAAGTCTTTAACATTTCTAAAACAATAACTGAAACCAAGCAAAATGTACTTTCTTGAAAGTGAATTTTAATGAACTGTTGAAATTATAAGATTTATTGATTACTTGTTGGTGTTTAATGCAACTTTCATCACTTTTGGCTATAACATTATAGTGGATGTCAGCTTTTGATTGCCCAAACGCTAAAAATAATTGTCAATCAAAACTACAAAATGTATTGAAAAATGTAATTTTAAATTAGAAAAATGTGAAATTATAAAAAAAAATCGTTCTCGTTTTTTTCTGCATTGGCATAAGCCAAGACTAAGTTAACTTAAGCTACAGTACCTTTTAAAAAAATCCTAATCCTCCAGGTATGATATATTTTATTTTTCCCCATTTGAAACGTCCAAGCACAAGATAAAAATCACCACTGTTTAATACAATGTCCCAACTTGCCATAATGAATATCCTACCAATGAGTGTTTAATTAATAATATGTTCACACTAATTTATACTTCTCACCCTAGCCTGCATGTCAATCACAGTAAAAATTTGACCCTTCTCTTGAAAACAGCCGGTATTTGACACGCCCACATCGGTCTAGATGTGTACTTTGAAATAATCATCGATTTTATAATTCCACCATGGTTTTCCTAATTTAAAATGTGTTCTTTTTATTTCTTTCAATGCTTATGATATCCGAGCCGTATTTAGCGACAGCGAAGATGAGACAGAATAGGGACAGGTATGTATAATTTTATTTCAACTTATTTTCAAATTAAAATCGTTATCATGGCGAATGTACGCATAATATGATATACACTTTATGAAAAAAAAGCAATAAAGGTTACGTTCAAGTGCGTAAAACAAGTATTACCATTCCTTAAAACCACAAAGGAATTTCCAATATTGCAAACGTGTATTTCCAGCACATTTTTCATTCCACGCATGTATCTATTTTCTCCCCGAGTGTGATAGATATATGATATATGTACATTGTCGGAAAATATACAACTTATGTGTATGAGCATTCGAAACATTTTGGTATTTTGTGGATAGTTGTGTCATTGGTAATCATACCACATCTTCTTTTTTATATTCTCACTAAACATGCTCAGTATACAATATATGTTATTTCAATTGAACACAACACTACTGCACAAAAACAAATACAAAATAAAACCGCGAAGAGCCTTAGGCCGCCATCATCGTCATTGTATTTAACTAAAATATTTAAGTTATAATATGAAATCTACTTCAACATAATATGCTACGAAATGAGGCCTGTATGGTTTATTGCTTAGGGCTACGTAACGTTTTCCCTTGACCCAAAATTATCCAGTTATGCAGGGTTCTGTTCGAAGAATGAAACCAAAGTACTGAAATACTGAAAATCGGATGACCGCAAGTTCTTGTGAATGGTCCGAGAAGCACTTGTCTCAGAAAAAACCCCATATCTATACCTGAAAATGAGGTTTTATGTGCAGATATAATTTTTTTCTTGGACAAGTTCGTGCGTAGATAAATTAATGACAGGGAATTCATCCTCACCGTAATGACTATTATATTGAAATACGTGATACAAATCCGTATAATTACTCAGGTATATTATTGTTATATAGTATATTAATACTTCTATATTACAGTTACATGTATTTTCATTGTATATCATTCTATTCTTCTATATTAATAATAGTGCAGTGCTAGTGCATGGTTGAGTTATCGTTGCTTAAGATTGCAAACGTTCTTGAGATATTCTACCGCATGTGTGTGCATATTTATTTTGAAAGATTTTTCACTAAATGTTTATACGTATAACAAAACATTTTAATATTATTAATTTATCTTTTTAAAAAAAAGTATGTGATGAGTATTCATTGAAGAAATGGATTTTTAACAAGCGATAAGGAATAAAAGTTTGCACTTGATGATGTCTTCATCATGTTTATAGATCGGTTCAAAAAACCAAAACGAATATTACGTAATGGAAATCTAGGCGATAGCAATACACCGGAATGCCCTCATCCGCTGTAAAAATTGATAATTTACAACACCTGGCATTCTTGACCTTGAAATACATTTTAAAGAAACTAATTATTATATCTATACACACAGAAATACAAAAGTAGCTGTCAATCACAGCATGTATTCCGAGGATTTATTATAGGTGAAGCAATACGGCAAATAAGAAATATAAGTGGCCATAACAAATCAATAAACGATGTAACTTATGTCAAAGTGAAATTATTAGATAGGGGTTATTATAACGTCTAAATATGTGAAATAAAATTGAGAATGGAAATGGGGAATGTGTCAAAGAGACAACAACCCGACCAAATAAAAAAACAACAGCAGAAGGTCACCAACAGGTCTTCAATGTAGCGAGAAATTACCGCACCCGGAGGCGTCCTTCAGCTGACCCCTAAACAAATATATGCTAGTTCAGTGATAATGAACGCCATACTAATTTCCAAATTGTACACAAGAAACTAAAATTAAAATAATACAAGACTAACAAAGGCCAGAGGCTCCTGACTTGGGACAGGCGCAAAAATGCGGCGGGGTTAAACATGTTTGTATTTATATTGATGCTTTTTATCAATTGACGTAGTGAATTATTACAACAAAACAAATCGAAACAAAAAAAAATATTCGGTTTTAATGATCTTTAAAAACTAAATATAACCCATACATGTATACGTAAGATTAAGAAAAGTAAGTACTAAGTAAGTAAATTTTGTTTAGGGTCGGCTTATATATACACAATAACAGACAAAACATGAGCTCTGACTACTGATGCTAAATTTGGTTGATTATGATATAGGGAATTACTGAAGCAGGACCGGAGCGGGCCCCCTCTTAGGCAGTCAGTGGGCCCCGGCTTGTGAAAAATTCTGGATCTGCCACTGATCAATGGTATAGTGTTTCATGTATACAAACCTTTGAATATGGTAATTAGGTGCAAATGTCAAAATAATCGGATTTATAGCATCTATGACTAGCATCAGTGGAAATACTACATTAGAATAATAGAGATTAATTAGTTTGACAAATAGCTAATGCATTTACAAGTCGACTGTGGTCAAATTAACCGCATTAAAAATAAATACTGGCATCTGATTTGTTTCAGATACTTCTGATATTACCAAGCAAGTGATAATATGAACCCATAATTGATATTTGAATTTATCAACTATTATATATCATGTAGCAAGAAATTTTAACCTATTCCAGCGGCCCATTCCTGTCACTCATTGGATAGTAAGTGCCCCCTCTCCACCCCCGAGTAAACTTAAAGCATGTCTTATGATATCATTTTATTAATGATTTTATATTAGACATTGACCATTCATTTTTTGTGGAGGTGGAGGCGGCAAGAACTTTTTAAATAATTATTGTAGGTTCCCATTGAAAATAACAGGATTTAAAAACAAAATTGTTCATATTGAGGTAAAAAGTGAATGTCGAAAAAAATGATAGTCCGAGAATCAAAAATTCCTTAACACGCATGATAGTAATTAACTACTTTCACAACGAGAGGATTTCCCTCAATAATCGTGGTTAATCCATTAATAACAGATAGAAATATTAATATACCTATTCCAATCAAAATGTACAAATACATTAATTATTTTGTTTATATAAAAGCTTTAAGAAGTAGGCACTTCACATCGGTGTTAATATTTACGCACCCAGCGGCAAGTTATCATAAATCACGCACTATGAAGCTGGGGTTATAAAACGATTTTTTTTTTTTTGGCACAGACATTTTATGAAGATAAAGATAATATGGACAGGTATTCAAAATTAAAACTATGATTAATCTAATTGATCGATGTGTGCAGCCGATATGTTTTATTACTAGATGCTTCGTTCACTCTGCATTGTCATAAAAGGAAAATTAACATAGTTTACTCAGACCTAATAGGCCTCAAAAGAATTTTCTACTTTTTGCGTGATACTTTTTTTATTTCATAATTGATAGGCATGGGAGATACTTTTATTAAGTACAAATTGCGTTAAAAAAAAGCAACAGCAACCTATATTTTTTTTTACTAAAACATACTACAATTTTCTTTAAAACGGTTTCGTTCTTAAAATCAACATTCAAAGGCTCGAGAGAGAAAAAAGGCTACAGTACTATTTTACACGTTTATGACTGAGAAAATAAAATAGTTTGTCTTGTCTTGTCGTTTTATGGGAAAATCAATTGTTTGCCCCCCCCCCCCCCCGAAAATGAAATGGTTGCTGCCTAAGACATGTACTAAAAAAAATGGCGATGGTCAGTTTATTTTGCTGTTGAGCATAGTTTACAAAGTCATTGCATATCGGTTTTCTTTAATAAAATAAAATAAATATATTTGGGCTAGTGAACAGGATAAAGAAGAAAAAACGGATTACTTTTGAAAAGTCACAAAATACATTCTCATGTTGTACCGTTGTACCACTGTCCCAGGTTAGGGGAGGATTATGATCCCGCGAACATGATTACCCCCCCCCCCCCCCCACCCATTATGTATGTATGTGCCTGTTCCATGTCAGGAGCCTGTAATTCAGTGGTTGTCGTTTTTTTATGGGTTACATATTTGTTTTTATGAATTATGACATGTGAGAAGCAAAATGTATGTTTAACACGCATATTCATTAGAATATTTTTTGTATGGAGCGCGAGAGGGTCAAAAAGCGGAATTGAGTATTGTGTTATTCAAAATCAATTTCTCGACCATGCTTTCATGGCATCACTTAAGTATTTGCAGGCACACCAGCAGCTGCCCTTAGTCAATGCACTACTGTTGTGGCCACAAAAAACTTGTCCCGTGTTGACGTAAAGCGAATGTAGCGCTCCTCCCTTGACGATGGTTGTTTTTGGTCTACGACATATTGACCTATCCAGTGCTGTTGCAATTTGTTGATAACTGTTTTTTAGTCTATAAACTGTTGACTTATGCAAATTAAATCGATCCACTACGTCAGTAACACTCATGCAAGCATCAACCATTCCAAGAGCCATCTGACGGTCATTTTCGGAGAGGCCTGGTTGACGCCCCATGCAATTTTTTCAAACGTTTATGTGTTTTTCTTACCAATGGTGTGTTTCTGAACGTTAGTGCAAAAACAAATTAAATTTCGTCTTAAGAGTACAGGTGCAGAAGGTAAAACATCAATTACACGCGCAAAGCTAAAATGGCGCAAAATCAATCACCTGGAAAAAAGTTCGACTGCTTAAAAATACAGGTAATACTAAGGATTATATCAATGGTGTTTATTAAAAAAAAATCCAGAAACAACCAAAAAAAATTGTAAAAAAAAGTGTTGCTAAACTTTTTTGGCTCAGTATAGGTTAATTTAATTATTTAGGAATTGTTTAATCATGTCATTGTTTTAATGTCATTTACAATGATTATTTTATTTGACGACACATTTGTTCTGCTATTTTACACACGATTATCTCTGCCTTTGCCTTTACTTGTATTGATTTATTTGAAATAGAAAAGCATGTATTTCATAATCATAAATGATAAATTTATAGAAACCACCATTGCAGAGTGCTGGAATGTGACAAGAGATCAATGCCACCAAAAATTACAATTATAGATCACCACACAGCCTTCAACAATGAGTAAAATCAATGTCCATAATCAGCTATAAATATTACAAAACAACAATGCAAATATAGAACAATTCAAACTAGAAAATTTCAAATAGCCCTCAGTAGAAATGATCCGAAATAGTGCGATACACAGATTATCAGTTTTGTGCATACATAATTATATTGACTGAAAAGATTCACATTATGACTGACTAAATTATGCTATTACTAGATAGTAATATCTATTAAACCGATTATCTTTACTTTTCCACTTTAAGGATGAACTACATATTAAGTTCATGGTTAATCATGAAGAGACATAAAAAAAGAAATATCATTTTTTTTTTGGTTATCTGTTAGAAGTCAAGCCTACTAAAATGGTACAGCCTCGGTGGTTTAGTATTCTTATAGAATATTTTGCATTATAATTGAATATAAAATCTATGAAAAATTTATATGTGTTTACATGCATACGTATGTGTTTAAGTCGACTTCTGCGGGTGTCTGGGACATTCTTAATACAATGTATCTTGATATACAAAAAGCAACATGGATTTCAACCAATATTTTGTCTTTTCATAATTAATATCGAAGTTTAATTCGGTTATGTTACAAATATAGCATATACCATACCCCATCAAGAAGGGGGAAAACATTACAACTACGATGACAAAACAACTAAAAGCAACACGGTAGGGAGGAATAACACATATTGGTGTGTATGTTCATTGGACATACTGTACTTGCTAAGGCAGTATTATATACCTGCAATTATTTTAGTCAGCTACAGCTATTTAGTGGACAACAAACTCCTGTTTTGACACATCAAGTAATGAATGAGCAAGATAAATAAAATAACATGTTTAAGGTTTGAATTATAATTTTTGCAGGGTGGAACGTTGCCTCCAGTATTGTATATTCAAGCGGACAACTGCTGGCGGGAAAACAAAAATAAATATGTTTTATCGTTTTGCGAGTTACTGGTGCACATGAAAGTATTTCAAGAGGTAGACATTTGATATCTTATAGCCCACAGTAATCATACTACTGTTAGATAATAGAATTCCTATCTAAAAAAATTCAGGGAATACAATCATGACAATGGACACACGTATTTTTATGCCCCACCTACGATAGTAGAGGGGCATTATGTTTTCTGGTCTGTGCGTCCGTTCGTCCGTTCGTCTGTCCGTTCGTCCGTCCGTCCGTTCGTCCGTCTGTCCCGCTTCAGGTTAAAGTTTTTGGTCAAGGTAGTTTTTGATGAAGTTGAAGTCCAATCAACTTCAAACTTAGTACACATGTTCCCTATGATATAATCTTTCAAATTTTAATGCCAAATTAGAGTTTTTATCCCAATGTCACGGTCCACTGAACATAGAAAATGAAAGTGCGAGTGGGGCATTCGTGTACTGAGGACACATTCTTGTTCCTACTGAATTGATCGGTGATTCCTCCTACCATTTTTATAAGGGTCGTATCATTATGTATTAACATGAATAACTGTATCCAAATGAACATGAAGAATAAGATATAATAAAGCGAGAAAATATACCGACGGAGAATCATAATGAAAAGTCGATTAAAATAAATCATCTCAATATTCAACAGTAAAACAACTAAGACAAACCATTACATAAAAATATAAAGTAACTCCAATACCACCGGAAAACTCGGTTAACAGCTCTTCGAGGGACACCCGTCGTATTTTTAGACTAACTGAATCATGATATGGAACACCGTCCCTGAAATAATGTATCAAGTGTAATATATAAATACTCCACATACATCCACTATCATGACTGTCGCAATATTGCTTCAGAGAAATGTCAAAACAATTAGCAAAAGAATGCACATACAAGAATCGTAATGCGGACAGTTTTAAAATATAAATCAATATAAAATTTGATAGAATTTTTTATGAAAATATTTTTTTTTGCAGGTTCACCTTTCTTTTCTGTATGTTGGACACACACATGAGGATATTGACGCCGGTTTTCAGCAAAATAGTAGATTCCCTCCGTCGAAATGACGCAGAAAAAATCCCTGAGCTTTTGGATCTCTTACCAAATCCAAGCAACTTAATTTGGCAATACGATATTAGGAACTGGCTTCAACCATTTATTGCTGATGTACGGAAACATATCAAGCCATTACATTATAGATTTACAATGGATGAAGTATCTAATAAGATTAAACTGTGTTACAAATCCAATCATGCGGGGCCTTGGAAGATTTCAACAAGTGGAATGTTCATGTTTAACGATAAAGGTGAAGTAGAATTGCCAAAGGGTGTACCAAAAGTATCCACGCCAGTTTTTGACAAAATATTTATCGAAAAAAATTGAAAGTGGAATTAATGACTGGAAATGTCTCTTCACGGATCAAATGTCAAACGCGTTGTCTTTGCTTGCTAATATCACTGAGAAAACTAAATATTTATCTTCTTTTCAAATTAAATATTTTTCATTTGAGCAAAACATCTGGACGTTTTATTAGCAAACTCAACTCGAAATCGGTAATTGACTACTTTATAATATTTATTTGTTTTTCTTTAATCATCAACTAACAACATTTAAGGTCGAAATCAATCGTTGTTTTTTTATGTATTTTCAGGAAATACGAAGAACATGACAACTAGACGCACCATATATAGCTCATATGTATATGGCTATATATGTCAAAAGAAACAGATATTTTATTCTATAATACAGGAACTAATAGAACTCATTTTCTTTTTTGATTTGATTTGTTATATACATGAGGTATCATATTTGTTGTGGCTATTTTACCTAGCAGTTGAACAACATATGGATTCAACAGCAACAGTACAATTATGTTTTATTCAAAATAATGTGCATGCTTTAATATGTAATTTTCAAGAGTTTAAATTTTCTACTTGTGCTGTACTGACATTAAACAGTTTGTAATTATGTTTTCTCTTGAAAAAACATTGATTTCTATCTCGTTTACTTTCCTTTAATTTGATGGATACACGAATACGTGGTAGCGTGATCACCCCGAGTGCGAGAGGTCGTAGTTTGGAACCCAGCTGGATGAAAACGGAGACTTTAGAATTTGTATTTGTTGCTTCTCCGCTTAGCACGCAGCATGAAGGAGTTTAATCAAAGGATTGATTGGCTCGAAGTGATAATGCTATGTCCGTTTCGGTGGACTGTTATCTTATGAACAACGTGACGGTTGTCACATGTGAAGCAGTATTTTCTTCCCTTTCGGAGTTGCCGAGATCACCCCAAGCTTTTGGTGGGATGCGTGTTGCTTGTAGATTTTAATTTCTTTGACGTTTCTTCCTCACTATTGTTTGTCTTTTCTTTTGTAGCCATGGCGTTAGTTTACTTTCGATTTATGAGTTTGAATGTCCCTCTGGTATCTTTTACTCCTCCTTTATGAATTGGCTTGTTGAAAATCCGACTCTGCGTGTGGTTCAAGTGAAAAGTAAAGTTATTTTTCATGTTACATTAACTTGTTCTTGTCCTGAATATGCATATTTATTTCCCACTGGACAGTGCGAATCACCAAGATTCATCTTTTATTTCGTATTTGAATGTTTCAAAGTCATTTAAAGTCTTGCACATGTACATTAGTTAGTGTTAATTATGACCTTCAAATCTAAGGCCCGCTATCTAACTTTGCAAAAAGAATTTAAAGCAGTATTTTCATTAGCTTGACTTGTTTGCAATATATAAAAAAATCAGTCGAAAAGTGCATTGAGAATCACACTGCTTTTCCATGCTTCACCTGATAAATGTTCGTCATTTTTATATTCAAGATTGACATTTTTAGACGTAAAGTAAATCTTTGCAAAATGCTGTAGAAATGGATAAATACACATAATGGGGACATTTCCCCATTCCATGTATATTTTTTATTTCTTCGACATAGAAAATGACCAATTACACAGCTTGTTTTAAAGATTATTTTCATGTGGGGAAATTTCCCCAATATTGTTAAGTGTTCACGTATGTGTTATCTTCCTGTATGGATGTTTTCCCACTACTTGTAATTTAATGGGGAAATTTCCCCATTTCGTATTCTTTTATCACCATATTGAAAGTCATATTTAATTTGGGGATATTTCCCCACTTTATTCATGATGTTAATTACAGTTACTTACACATACTTCTCAAACTTATAATTATATTTGAAGAAAAGTGGGGATATTTCCCCAGTCTGAAGGTCTTTTTTCTGGGGATATTTCCCCAGTCTAAAGGTCATTTTATTCCGGGGATATTTCCCCATTTTCATTTTTTTTAAATTCATTATGATAATAGATGAGGAAAAATTTCAATGAGTTTCATCATTCTTTGTTGCTGCATGAATATAAAGTTAACATCAGGTGTAATTCTGGATAAATTTTCACTAATTTTTAGCACCTGAATCGCCTCGCTTCTTCAAATAAAGATGTTTTTTTACAATAAACGTTGACAATCTTTTTGTTTACCGAATTTGAAACCACACTAAAAAGAGAATAAAATAGATTTTCTCTTTTTCAAATAGAACGCGTTTAAACCAATGACAGGTCTGTTTTTACTGTCAATATAACTATCTATAGAATATGGTTGATTTCTAAAATTATCAAAAAAATTATAAAATTTTAGACAAATGTAGAAAAAATATTATTTAACTAATGACAGGTCTGTTTTTACTGTCAATATAATTCTCTATAGAATATGGTCGATTTCTAAAATTATCAAAAAAGATATCAAATTTTAGGCAAATGTAGAAAAAATATTATTAAACCAATGACAGGTCTGCTTTTACTGTCAATATAATTCTCTATAGAATATGGTCGATTTCTAAAATTATCAAAAAAGTTATCAAATTTATAGGCAAATGTGAAATCTATAGGCAAATGTAGAAAAAATATTATTAAACCAATGACAGGTCTGATTTTACTGTCAATATAATTCTCTATAGAATATGGTCGATTTCTAAAATTATCAAAAAAGTTATCAGATTTATAGGCAAATGTAGAAAAAATATTATTGAACCGATTACAGGTCTGTTTTTACTGTCAATATAATTATCTATAGAATATGGTCGATTTCTAAAATTATCGAAAAAGTTATCAAATGTATAGGCAAATGTAGAAATTTTTTTTTAAACCAATTACAGGTCTGTTTTTACTGTCAATATAATTATCTATAGAATATGGTCGATTTCTAAAATTATCCCAAAAAATATCAAATTTTAGGCATATGTAGAAAAAATAATATTAAATCAATGACAGCTCTGTTTTTACTGTCAATATAATTCTCTATGGAATATTGTCGATTTCTAAAATTATCAAATTTATAGGCAAATATAGAAAAAATATTATTAAACCAATGACATGTCTGTTTTACTGTCAATTTAATTCTCTATAGAATATGGTCGATTTCTTAAAGTATCAAAAAAGTTATCAAATTTATAGGCAAATGTAGAAAAAATATTTTTCAACTAATTACAGGTCTGTTTTTACTGTCAATATAATTATCTATAGAAATATGATCGATTTCTAAAATTATCCAAAAAAATATCAAATTTATTGGCAGATGTACAAAACATATTATTAAACCAATGACAGGTCTGTTTTTAATGTCAATATAATTCTCTATATAATATAGTCGATTTCTAAAATTATCAAATTTATAGGCGAATGTAGAAAAAATATTATTAAACCAATGACAGGTCTGTTTTTACTGTCAATATAATTCTCTATATAATATAGTCGATTTCTAAATTTATCAAATTTATAGGCGAATGTAGAAAAAATATTATTAAACCAATGACAGGTCTGTTTTTACTGTCAATATAATTATCTATAGAATATGGTTGATTTCTAAAATTATCAAAAAAATTATCAAATTTTAGACAAATGTGAAAAAATATTATTAAACCAATGACAGGTCTGTTTTTACTGTCAATATAATTCTCTATAGAATATGATCGATTTCTAAAATAATCAGAAAATTATCAAATTAGTACGCAAATGTAGAAAAAATATTTTTAAACAAATTACAGGTCTGTTTTTACTGTCAATATAACTATCTATAGAATATGGTCGATTTCTAAAATTATCTAAAAAATATTAAATTTTAGGGAAGTGTAGAAAAAACAATATTAAACCAATGACAGGTCTGTTTTTACTGTCAATATAATTATCTATAGAATATGGTCGATTTCTAAAATTATCTAAAAAATATTAAATTTTAGGGAAGTGTAGAAAAAATATTATTAAACCAATGACAGGTCTGTTTTTACTGTCAATATAACTATCTATAGAATATGGTTGATTTCTAAAATTATCAAATTTTAGACAAATGTAGAAAAAATATTATTTAACCAATGACAGGTCTGTTTTTACTGTCAATATAATTCTCTATAGAATATGGTCGATTTCTAAAATTATCAAAAAAGATATCAAATTTTAGGCAAATGTAGAAAAAATATTATTAAACCAATGACAGGTCTGCTTTTACTGTCAATATAATTCTCTATAGAATATGGTCCATTTCTAAAATTATCAAAAAAGTTATCAAATTTATAGGCAAATGTGAAATCTATAGGCAAATGTAGAAAAAATATTATTAAACCAATGACAGGTCTGATTTTACTGTCAATATAATTCTCTATAGAATATGGTCGATTTCTAAAATTATCAAAAAAGTTATCAGATTTATAGGCAAATGTAGAAAAAATATTATTGAACCGATTACAGGTCTGTTTTTACTGTCAGTATAATTATCTATAGAATATGGTCGATTTCTAAAATTATCGAAAAAGTTATCAAATGTATAGGCAAATGTAGAAATTTTTTTTTAAACCAATTACAGGTCTGTTTTTACTGTCAATATAATTATCTATAGAATATGGTCGATTTCTAAAATTATCCCAAAAAATATCAAATTTTAGGCATATGTAGAAAAAATAATATTAAATCAATGACAGCTCTGTTTTAACTGTCAATATAATTCTCTATAGAATATTGTCGATTTCTAAAATTATCAAATTTATAGGCAAATATAGAAAAAATATTATTAAACCAATGACATGTCTGTTTTACTGTCAATTTAATTCTCTATAGAATATGGTCGATTTCTTAAAGTATCAAAAAAGTTATCAAATTTATAGGCAAATGTAGAAAAAATATTTTTAAACTAATTACAGGTCTGTTTTTACTGTCAATATAATTATCTATAGAATATGATCGATTTCTAAAATTATCCAAAAAAATATCAAATTTATTGGCAGATGTAGAAAACATATTATTAAACCAATGACAGGTCTGTTTTTAATGTCAATATAATTCTCTATATAATATAGTCGATTTCTAAAATTATCAAATTTATAGGCGAATGTAGAAAAAATATTATTAAACCAATGACAGGTCTGTTTTTACTGTCAATATAATTCTCTATATAATATAGTCGATTTCTAAAATTATCAAATTTATAGGCGAATGTAGAAAAAAATATTATTAAACCAATGACAGGTCTGTCTTTACTGTCAATATAATTATCTATAGAATATGGTTGATTTCTAAAATTATCAAAAAAATTATCAAATTTTAGACAAATGTGAAAAAATATTATTAAACCAATGACAGGTCTGTTTTTACTGTCAATATAATTCTCTATAGAATATGATCGATTTCTAAAATAATCAGAAAATTATCAAATTAGTACGCAAATGTAGAAAAAATATTTTTAAACAAATTACAGGTCTGTTTTTACTGTCAATATAACTATCTATAGAATATGGTCGATTTCTAAAATTATCTAAAAAATATTAAATTTTAGGGAAGTGTAGAAAAAACAATATTAAACCAATGACAGGTCTGTTTTTACTGTCAATATAATTATCTATAGAATATGGTCGATTTCTAAAATTATCAACAAAAATATAAAATTTTAGGCAAATGTAGAAAAAATATTATTCTCCAATGACAGGTCTGTTTTTACGGTCAAAATAATCATCTATTGAATATGGTCGATTTCTAAAATTAATAAAAAAATATCAAATTTACAGGCAAAAGTAGAAAAAATATTATAAAACCAATGACAGGTTTGTTTTAACTGTCAATATAATTCTTTATAGAACATGGTCGATTTCTAAAATTATTAAAAAAGTTACAAAATTTATAGGCAAATGTAGAAAAAATATTATTTAACCAATGACAGGTGTGTTTTTACTGTCAATATATTTCTCTATAGAATATGGTCGACTTCTAAAATAATCAAAAAATTATCAAATTAGTAGGCAAATGTAGAAAAAACATTATTAAACCAATGACAGGTCTGTTTTTACTGTCAATATAATTCTCTATATAATATAGTCGATTTCTAAAATTATCAAATTTATAGGCGAATGTAGAAAAAATATTATTAAACCAATGACAGGTCTGTTTTTACTGTCAATAATATTCTCTATATAATATAGTCGATTTCTAAAAATATCAAATTTATAGGCGAATGTAGAAAAAATATTATTAAACCAATGACAGGTCTGTTTTTACTGTCAATATAATTATCTATAGAATATGGTTGATTTCTAAAATTATCAAAATAATTATCAAATTTTAGACAAATGTAGAAAAAATATTATTTAACCAATGACAGGTCTGTTTTTACTGTCAATATAATTCTCTATAAAATATGGTCGATTTCTAAAATTATCAAAAAAGTTATCAAATTTTAGGCAAATGTAGAAAAAATATTATTAAACCAATGACAGGTCTGTTTTTACTGTTAATATAATTCTCTATAGAATATGGTCGATTTCTAAAATTATCAAAAAAGTTATCAAATTTATAGGCAAATGTGAACTCTATAGGCAAATGTAGAAAAAATATTATTAAACCAATGACAGGTCTGATTTTACTGTCAATATAATTCTCTATAGAATATGGTCGATTTCTAAAATTATCAAAAAAGTTATCAGATTTATAGGCAAATGTAGAAAAAATATTATTGAACCGATTACAGGTCTGTTTATACTGTCAATATAAGTATCTATAGAATATGGTCGATTTCTAAAATTATCGAAAAAGTTATCAAATGTATAGGCAAATGTAGAAATTTTTTTTTTAAACCAATTACAGGTCTGTTTTTACTGTCAATGTAATTATCTATAGAATATGGTCGATTTCTAAAATTATCCCAAAAAATATCAAATTTTAGGCATATGTAGACAAAATAATATTAAATCAATGACAGCTCTGTTTTTACTGTCAATATAATTCTCTATAGAATATTGTCGATTTCTAAAATTATCAAATTTATAGGCAAATATAGAAAAAATATTATTAAACCAATGACATGTCTGTTTTACTGTCAATTTAATTCACTATAGAATATGGTCGATTTCTTAAAGTATCAAAAAAGTTATCAAATTTATAGGCAAATGTAGAAAAAATATTTTTAAACTAATTACAGGTCTGTTTTTACTGTCAATATAATTATCTATAGAATATGATCGATTTCTAAAATTATCCAAAAAAATATCAAATTTATTGGCAGATGTAGAAAACATATTATTAAACCAATGACAGGTCAGTTTTTACTGTCAATATAATTCTCTATATAATATAGTCGATTTCTAAAATTATCAAATTTATAGGTGAATGTAGAAAAAATATTATTAAACCAATGACAGGTCTGTTTTTACTGTCAATATAATTCTCTATATAATATAGTCGATTTCTAAAATGATCAAATTTATAAGCGAATGTAGAAAAAATATTATTAAACCAATGACAGGTCTGTTTTTACTGTCAATATAATTATCTATAGAATATGGTTGATTTCTAAAATTATCAAAAAAATTATCAAATTTTAGACAAATGTGAAAAAATATTATTAAACCAATGACAGGTCTGTTTTTACTGTCAATATAATTCTCTATAGAATATGATCGATTTCTAAAATAATCAGAAAATTATCAAATTAGTACGCAAATGTAGAAAAAATATTTTTAAACAAATTACAGGTCTGTTTTTACTGTCAATATAACTATCTATAGAATATGGTCGATTTCTAAAATTATCCAAAAAAATATTAAATTTTAGGCAAGTGTAGAAAAAACAATATTAAACCAATGACAGGTCTGTTTTTACTGTCAATATAATTATCTATAGAATATGGTCGATTTCTAAAATTATCAACAAAAATATAAAATTTTAGGGAAAGGTAGAAAAAATATTATTCTCCAATGACAGGTCTGTTTTTACGGTCAAAATAATCATCTATTGAATATGGTCGATTTCTAAAATTAATAAAAAAATATCAAATTTACAGGCAAAAGTAGAAAAAATATTATAAAACCAATGACAGGTTTGTTTTTACTGTCAATATAATTCTTTATAGAACATGGTCGATTTCTAAAATTATTAAAAAAGTTACAAAATTTATAGGCAAATGTAGAAAAAATATTATTTAACCAATGACAGGTCTGTTTTTACTGTCAATTTATTTCTCTATAGAATATGGTCGACTTCTAAAATAATCAAAAAATTATCAAATTAGTAGGCAAATGTAGAAAAAATATTATTAAACCAATGACAGGTCTGTTTTTACTGTCAATAATATTCTCTATATAATATAGTCGATTTCTAAAAATATCAAATTTATAGGCGAATGTAGAAAAAATATTATTAAACCAATGACAGGTCTGTTTTTACTGTCAATATAATTATCTATAGAATATGGTTGATTTCTAAAATTATCAAAATAATTATCAAATTTTAGACAAATGTAGAAAAAATATTATTAAACCAATGACAGGTCTGTTTTTACTGTCAATATAATTCTCTATAGAATATGATCGATTTCTAAAATAATCAAAAAATTATCAAATTAGTAGGCAAATGTAGAAGAAATATTATTAAACCAGTGACAGGTCTGTTTTTACTGTCAATATAATTACCTATAGAATATGGTCGATTTCTAAAATTATCAAAAAAGGTATAAAATTTAAAGGCAAATGTAGAAAAAATATTATTAAACCAATAACAGGTCTGTTTTTACTGTCAATATAATTACCTATAGAATATGGTCGATTTTTGAAAATTTAGACTAAGTGATCATTCCCTAGGCATTGAACTGGGTAGAAACAGAAACATTCCTAGAGCACAAAGATTATGAAAAAAATGTGGAGTCGTAGATGACGAATTTCATTTCTTTTTTTATTATAACATTAACAAAACATTTCGATAATTTTTTTCTCTCAATTTAATCTAAAAGATCAATGTAACATCATTTCAACATCTTGATGAATTTAATAAATTATAACATATTTTAAACCCCACCATTGAACTTGTTTGTCATATTTGAGTCTTCATTCAGCAGTCTTTAGAACTGAGGGGATCAGATTCATGTCAGATAAGTTTGTGATTGTGTTTTTTTCTTACATAAATTTATAAATTGAACTCTTTCTATTTTATTGTATCGTATTGTATTGTATTGCAATGTATTGTATTTAATTGTATCATTGTTTGTGTGTATTACTTGACCCTTAAGGGTGTAATTTTGCAATAAAGATATATATTTTTTACATTATGATAACAGCATTAATTTTACGTGAATTTTGTTTTTTTCGAAACGGTGCTTAGCTGGCTGATATGAAAAAAATATTGACTGCTTCCGGTTATTGTCACATGCCTTTCCGTAATGATTTTTATGATGAACAATGATTTTGTTATGAAATTTCATGAAAATGATCAGTGCTTGCATCAAGTTAACTGTTAGGCTTTAATGATTAATATTCAGACCTTCTTTTGTATATAAAAGAATAATTAGTAGCAATGGTGATTAATCTGTTCATCTATCATAAAATACTAGAATGCAAAATAAACAGTTCTGCAAATTATATGCAAGCAACTTCTTTCCTCCAGTCGGTTGTTTAAATGAGAAACTCGGCATGATAAGAATAAAATCTACGATAAAAGATGGAAATTGAACTGTTAGTTATTTATACGTATATTTTGACATGGACTTGAAGAATGAGAAAAAAGGAGAATGCATATTTTACTGAAACCCATTGTATGATGTATATTAAAGACTATTTTTTTTGATAAAATGCCCATGTAGACTATTTTTTCTATAAAACGCTCATGTGAGCAATCATTACTAACATGATTTTGTTTTTGGATTGGCACATGTGCAATTCAACCTGAAGTGAGCTTTTATATAACATATAAGGAAATGCTCATATGAGCTTCACGTGAGTTTTTTAACATGGAAATTAGGGTAGTTGCACGTGTGCAAATTTTGTTGCTCATATAATGCTCACCTAATTTGCATTTTAAAAACCTCATATGCAATTATTTCAGAGCAGCACGTATGCAAAATGTTAGCAGATTTTGGTAAGGGAATGGACAGAAATATTGCAATACAATAACAAATTTTTGTTCGCATAAAATTTCTGATCTTTTTAACGATTCAAGCTTTGACTATTCTTGAAGTTTTATTTCTTATTTTATTTTTATTTATTTCTGAATTATATGTAAGCTGTTTCTACAATGTTGGCCAGTTCCAATTCCTCTCCCCTAGATGGGAAGGTCGAGCACATTATCCTTTTGTAACGGCTACAAGCAATTATAAATTCATCTACGGACAAGTTCGTCATCAATAGGTCATCATTTTCTGATGTTTTTTTCTTAACGGGAATTTCATAATTTGGGATCAATAGGGAGTTTAAATTCACATCTTTACCTGTGATTATATTCTGTCTGATTTAATCACATTTGTCGCTGATAGATAAACCGGCACACCAAACGATTTAACGGAGCATACTGACATTATGTACGAGTCATTTTGGGCGAGACGGTTTGTTGACGGCCGTTTCGGCCATTGGGGTTGTCATAAAATGAGACGTGAAGGATGCTGCCATAGCTGACTGTAAATTAAAAAGTATTGACGTTTCTTGCAGCATACTCTGTCGGCTATTTACTTGATTAAAAGTTTGTCGACAAAGTTCTATTGTGTTTAACAACATGTTATTGACTTGGGCGGAAGCTGCCTCTTGCATATGCGCAGACGTCGGGGTATTTATGTCCAGATTAATTCGCGGCAATGAATTTGAAGCAGCATTTATATTTGACAAATATACACTATCTTCTATAACACGGTTGGAATCATCGTTTGCAGGAATATTTTCTTCAGTCTACAGAACTATTATTTGTGGCGATAATAGTTGGATTGTCTGATGAGTCGTGACTACTTTTGTACGTTTCTCCTTTTGTGTACATCGTCTAAATACATTTTTCTGATTGCACTATTATTCAATTTATTCGGAATGTTTATGCTCAATTCCTTTACCGCATTCTTTAATTGTGAACTTGTCCAATTGGCTGGATTAGAATTGTCAATATGGCTTCTGGTCCTTACACGTCTGGAGGCTATTATAAATCAAAATTATACAAAAGTTTCTTTCTGAACTTGCTAGCACATACTTGTATGTCAAAATAGACTGCAATCACGATTAATACGTTAAATCCAAATTAATGCTTCGGTACTGATAGTTATCAAAGGTACCAGGGGTATAATTTAGTACGACATACGCGTGTTTCGTCTACATAAGACTCATCAGTGACGCTCATATCAAAGTATTTATAAAGCCAAACAAGTACAAAGTTTTAGAGCATTGAGGATTCAAAATTCCAAAAGTTGTGCCAAATACGGCTTAGGTAATCTATGCCTTGGATAAGAAAATTCTTAAGACATGATTTAACAAACTTTATTAAAATTATCCGTTTAAAAATTTTGAAATTATTATAAAACTAAGGTTTCAACTCCCTCAGGCAAAGTTGACTTTAGATGAATTTGGCTATTTATTTTAGGTATTTTTTTACCAAAAGCTCTTCAACGATTTTCGGTACTTATCCATTTTCGGATTTCAAATGTTTGGCTTTGAGCGTTCCTGATGAAGGTAAATCCAGAAAAGCGCTTCGGACGCAATAAATTATTAAACGTTGAATAAATACAGTCGATGAAATTAAATTATAAATTTTCAAACGAGAACTATGCTCTGCACATGAAAGGAAGACAGAGTTTATAAAATCTGAGACGTCATGTATATTGTACAAAAGTGAGGCTGGAATGACCACGCGGATGAAATACCTTGAAAGGGGCACCAGGGGGTAATAACAGCTATAAACTATAAATCTGTCACCGAGGAAACTGGGTGACTTGTAGGGTTGTGTAACAAGAGCTTGAATGAATGGCCTCTTGTTACTGAAACTGTGTGATACACCTGATCACACAACGAACGATTGCTCTGAATAGTATTGATAACTCTGGAACTGAAACTCTGGTGAAAATAACTACTTGAAACTCTGGAACTAGCGATGAATAATCCAATAATTCAGCGTGGAATACTAATACTTTTATTGCAGATTGACTGTGTTCAGTGTAAAGTCCGGAGTCCGAATCTTCCTTATACAAATTGTAAACAAGTATTTAGACATAGTTGAATTGAGAAGTATAGACATAACAAATAACAACAAATTTGAGTAATATTGTTCACTGACAAAGATTGAACTCTTTTTGAACTTATGTTCATTCACTATATTGGTTTAATGTTTGTAAATACAAATATTGTATGGCAACATTTTACGAAATAATCATGTTTTAATTAACTTAGTACTACATTTACCTCTATGTTCTATTTTAGCCAAGGCGGCCATCTTTGTTAGTTTGCCAGGTCACCGGACACATTTTTAAACTAGACACCCCAATGGGGATTGTGGCGATTTTTGGTTAAATTTGGCCAGATTTTTGTAAAAGTTAACGGACGACGGATCAAGTTAGTTAAAAAAAAACATCAAATGAATTATTTAACATTTTTTACATACACATGTAAACATAATCTGTAGTAAAAATATTAAATTATAATCATTATATAAAAATTAAACTTTAAAATGAGATCAACTATGTAGATATGATATATACCGACACATCTTAAATTAGAAATAAATATAGGTTTATCTTCTGACATCAGACTCGGACTTCTCTTGAACTGAATTTTAATATGCGTATTGTTATGCGTTTACTTTTCAACGTTGGCTAGAGGTATAGGGGGAGGGTTGAGATCTCACAAACATGTTTAACCCCGCCGCATTTTTGCGCCTGTCCCAAGTCAGGAGCCTCTGGCCTTTGTTAGTCTTGTATTATTTTAATTTTAGTTTCTTGTGAACAATTTGGAAATTAGTATGGCGTTCATTATCACTGAACTAGTATATATTTGTTTAGGGGCCAGTTGAGGGACGCCTCCCAGTGCGGGAATTTCTCGCTACATTGAAGACCTGTTGGTGACCTTCTGCTGTTGTTTTTTTCTATGGTCGGGTTGTTGTCTCTTTGGCACATTCCCCATTTCCATTCTCAATTTTATTTTCATGTTTCACCTTGATAACAAAAAGTACTTCAAATTGGAAAACATTTACAAATATGTTTACATCATATACTTAAAATTCATTATTGCCTTTTAAATTATTTATGCTCCTGAGTTCATCTCTAGTTTTTTTTGTTGGGGTTCGTAATGCTTAGTCCTTAATCTTCTACGTTTTGTCTGTTGGCGTTGTCGGTTTATTTGCAATCTATGAGCTTCACTGTCCATCTTGTATCTTTTGTCCCTCTTTTGCTATTGTAGCATTGAAAGCCCGTAGTTATTTCTAATGAATAAGTTTCATAATATCATAGTTATGGCATATGGCGAAGACAAAATATATGCCATTAATCCACTTCTGCAATGCTTTATAGCCGGTTTCAGTTGATGGGTAATGTATATGTAAACATTTACAATGTACCCACCAACCGCAATCCTTCCTATTACAAGGAACCAAGTGGGACTCAAAGTTTGCCTCTATCGAGCATTGTCTTTTTTTCTGGCCGAGTTTCCTTGGGCAGGTGTTTCAATTGTCTTCAGAGGTGTGGGGACAGGAGTGCAAGTATTCTACTAAATGTTCCTGTGCCTGGTCCAGTCAAGGACACTGTGTTTTAGTCACCAGTCCAGTAAAAAAAATGCAACAAAATTCCGGGCAAATAGATATAGCTTATAAACAAAAGAAGCGTTTTAATGTACATGTATGTCATCCTTTGTTTTAAAATCAGAAAAACAAATATTACCCTTGATTTACCACCATGCCAGGTTGGAATGATGATGGTCTTCACATGAGCCCCAGTAATGTTGTATAAATCTCTGCTGAGCTTTACCAAGCTGGTTCAGCACGAATAATATGCATCAGCCCTTGCTTTTCCGTCTCTCCTAATGATGGTATCAATTTCTCCCTCTGACCTGAAATGAACCCTGGCATAGGGTTTAGATCTGGATGATGTTTGGCAAGGTCCCGTTGTCATGTCTCAAATTAAACCATCAGAAATTTAAACTTCATTAGGCATAAATGCGGAGAATTTGGCCGAAGGTGAGACTACTAATTTTTGTCCTTGTTTTTTACACAAGCAACAATCAGCAAGACTCTTGCATGTACTTTTGATGTTTATTAACTTCACTGATGGTTGACTCGATAATGTCTCAGAAGCAGGGTTCGACACTAACGCTAGCCCGAGACTAGTAACTTTTGTGTCGGGCTAGTAAATGTCCGAGGCGCGGTAGCCCGAGGGGCTAGTAAATTTTGATTGAACATCAATCTGTTGTACTTTCGGCAAAGTACAGTCTTAAACGCCGGTCATATCTGACAATAATGTATACACTGGTTCTGCAATCCGTTTATTTGACACTGGAAGGTAATTTTTTTTATTTATAGTCAACTCAGCCTTAGATTACTCGGACCGTATAATACGATTACTCGTCCCATTTAGTAAGAATACACGAAGTTATCAGTAAACCCGTTTTGAAATAAATATTAATTAGACTGCAATAACATTTTTTTTATTGTTTTTTTTTTTATTATTAATCATATAAAGATCATTAGTGTAGCAGAGTGATTTTTATGATCATATTTTCAGTCCAAATCTGACAAATCATGGAGGGAATTTGTTCCATAACAAGATTAACAAGTCCTGACGATTTAAAAAAAAAACTAATACTAGAAACTGATTGTGTATGTAACATGTACGCATATCTTATAAAACATATTATCTCAAAAAGTATTTGAACTAAGGTAAAATGTAATATATAGTCTCTGGGAAGTTTCTGTATATTATGAATACAAACACAGATAATCAAATTAACGGTCTAAAATGCACCCTTTGGGGCAAAATGGATAATTCTTTTTGTTCTAAAATAAATGGCAATTTGTATGTCCCATCTGATATAGTTTTTATGTTCTCTATCTTCCATGATCCTAGATCTGTCTGCCAGTTAAGAGGTACCATTTCTTGTTAAAGTGTCCGGTCAACGTAATTTTAAATGAAGTTTCAGTCACAACTTCTTAAAACTTTGCGAACATGTTTCTGTAAGAATTGTAAGTCGAAGTAGTATTCTGACCAGATTTCATTGTTCACTGAACATTGAAAAAATAGGTACATCAGTACTGTAAGGTATGAAATATTTCTGTTATATATCATTTATTTCTTTCATATTTATTTATCATTGTAGTACAAGATAACAAGTGTCTTTAAGATAACCAGTCTTGCAAAAAACAAAACTAAACAGCACAGCAGACAAAGCTTTTGAGGACAGTGTTTCTTAAGTAATCAACTGTATCAATAATCTACCAGACACACTTAGATCCAATGAAAAATTACGAACAAGGTTCAGAAAAAGAATGTACAACCAAAAAGAACATGAGAAAACCAACTGAGTATAATTATATAATATCGATTTAACAAGTGTATTTATATTCATGCTCCTACCACCAGGTCAAGAGAGTGTTGAGTTCAACCTTTGTCCGTACAAAAGGCCACATATGGACCCTTCAATTGATTGTTGGTTGCTTAACGTCCAGTGGCAAATATTTTATGTATATTCAGGACGAGAACAAGTCAACAATAAATACAATAGGTAGGTCTTGTCATCATAGAGACCATGTGGAATGATAGTCGGGGAAATTGGACGGGAAAATGAGGGTATATTGAATTGGGACAGAAATTTTGCCTTGCAACAGGCCACCAACTGACCCCTAAAAAAATGTTACAAAAGTTCTTAACATGCAAAGAGCGTGGCACCCTCTTTACACGAGGCATCAGTGAAAAAACTATGTGAATTAAGTTTTTTAATTTTTCGTTGAACTTTTGATGTCCCTCCTAATGTTGGTAGCATATAGACGAATTGCATTATCTGCTAGAATGTATATATGTAAACACCGAAAGATATCCCGAAAATTGTGATGAATCCTGAAACGTTTTCCTTTTTATTGATACTCAACTTTCACATGAAAATGATGCTCATAAAAGTCTTAAATTTGATAAAATTATGTGGAATATTGTGTAAATTAATCTTATGTATCATTTATTGTATACATCACTGTTTTTCTTAGTGGTTGGCATTTTTTAGGGTGATCGGTGGTAAAAAGACCTACCACATAATGACTTGACTATACATGTATTATTTATAATTGACAAATCATTTAAAAATTGTCTGTTTTCGAATATCATAAATATAGTTATGAAAATGAATAATCAGTCCCTTACTTTTATGAAAATGAAAAATATTGCTTCAATAGTGCAGACAATATAATCTGTTTTCTAAGCTTACAAAAATAAATAACCGATCAAAAACAAATTCTCCTCGATGTATGCATTAAACTTGAATTAGCCAATTACATACAGAAGGACACGCTGATTGATGGACTAATTGTAGCATATATTGCCAGTAATCATTCTGATATACAAATATTATCCATTTCTCTTAATAAATACACAAAAGAAGAGCTGACAAAACTAGTGCCTGGTTTAACCATCTCCGAAATCGATTGAGCTAGACCGCATGCTGCACTTTGTGGACCTGGTGATGTTGTTAAAAAAGAAGAGATTCATAGAGACACATTTACAAGAGCAAATATTGCCCATTTTAAAGAATTTTTGTCAACCCCCTACTTACTTTTAAAATTGTTTGTTTTAGATCAAAGGTAATCAAGTTATCTAACGGAGAAAAAGTCAAAATTCCTAAGTTTGAACCGTAATGGCGTATTTCAGCTCTATGATACATATTGTGAATCACAGTTTTTTTCTTCATTAATTAAGATCATTCCTTTATAAAATTATAAAATTGTGTGTTTCATCACAAAAGACTATCCTTCAAGGTATTGACAATACAATCGCTGATGGTATGAACGGGATTGATAATTTAGAGAAAAATGTACGTAAGCTGAACACTTTTGGACTTGATCCAACTTCAACCAAAGAAGTAACTCTATTCCTGTATAGGAAAAGTCAGCATTTTAAGTTTGACATTTTAATAGCATTATATATTTCAGTATATAACTGTATAAGGATAACTAATTCTTAAAAGGATAGTCTCCCCTTGTTTTCTTGTCTGAAATTTTAACACCTATGTATGGTGGTGGTAAACAATAACACATTGCAATGGCACTATAAAATGAAAATAAGTTTTTTGTTGGATCAATTCTTAAACAATTCGTACAGGTATTTGTGTTGCCTAATTATCACTTTATGAACTACAATTCCATCAAAGTTCATATTGCTTGCATTGCTTTAAAATGTGATGAAAAGGGATATCCATCAACCGAGGACTATAAAGTTTATACGGATTAAATTTTCCTACAAATTCAATTATTAATTCCCCAGAAAAGTGTCTATTAATAATTAATCTATTCAAGTTTTCAAGATTAAACATATTAAAATGTGTTGGCTAAACCTGCATTTTTAATGGGCAATCTTCAATAAGAAATGAATGTTTTTGTAATACCGACTTAATTGTAGATCTTGTCTTGCAGATCATTCTACTCTAATGATCTATTTATAATCTGCCCTTTAGACATGAAGGTTAGTCAAAATTGATGGACTGGATACATTATTTTCGAACTACAAAGATTTGTTATGTTATAACTAAGAAAGACATTTTTATATAGGGATGATACAAGTGCTGGAATGAGAACATTACCAGCTTAGTGTTTAGCAATAAGGGTCCGCACATTCAGCAAGATTTGATGATGAAACACCTCACGAAAAACTAGAAGGAGTCATAGCCATGGAAATGATATTGCCAACAAGCTTGGTGAAACTTTTGCGAAATCTTCTTGTAACAACTACCGGGAAGACTTTAAAAAAGTTAAAAAAAAAAAACAAAAAGAAAAAGAAAATTAAACTTAATAAATCAAAACATGGTGAAAATTATAATAAACTATTTTCTCTTGAAGAACTTAAAACATCTCTGTCAAAAGCCCATGATACAACTTGTGAGCCTGATAATATTCACTACCAACTCTTAAAACACTTGCCAGATTCCTCGCTAGAAGCTCTCTTGCAGCTCATGAATAACATCTGGGAATCTGGTGATTTACCATCAATCTGGAAGCTTGCAACCGTCGTGCCTATTCCAAAACCAAGTAAAGATCATACGGATCCTATTAATTATCGACCAATTGCTCTTACCAGTTGTGTCTGTAAAACACTCGAACGGATGGTCATTGATCGCCTTGTTTGGTTCTTGGAATCCAATGGGCTATTAGCCAATATCCAGTGTGGATTCCGAAAGGGCCGCAGTACTCTTGATTATCTTGTTCGATTCGAATCATTTGTCCGTAATGGTTTTTCGAAAAATGAACATGTGGTGTCGGTCTTTTTCGACCTTGAGAAGGCCTATGCTACTGCATGGAAATATGGTATTTTAAAAGACCTATTTGATATGGGGTTGAAAGGCAATATGCCTAATTTTATTTCTAATTTTCTCTCTAACAAACAATTTAATGTTGAAGTATGACTTTTCATCAACGAACAAAGCACGCTATGAAGTTCTGAATTGTCTTAATGTAACACAATTAAGGTAAAACACAAAGTGCCTTAATCATGTAAAAATCAATCATACTGAGTTTAATTGCTGTGTATAATATTTTTAATGATAGACAAATTTTCTAACGGAAGAAAAAATTGACTTTGAAATATAAATATTATTAATTTTAGATATTCTGGAATGCACTTTAATTTTCAGCTAAGAATAAGGACGAAAAGATTTGGGTAGAGAGTGTTAACCAGCGGTATTTTCTGGCTAAGGTATACGCCAATGCCATTACATATGAGGACATTGGTTAACTCAACGAACACAGTTGGTTAACTGACAAATGTATTCATTTACCTGTAATAGTTATAAACATAATGTGTATAAATAATATGTACATAATTAAAAACTTGTCCGAAATGACACCTCGGTCTTTCTTATAGACAGCATCGTCTTTCAATTTCAAATACCAAACTGAGGACAGAGTTAAAAGAAAACAGAGAGGATGAAGAAGACTAGACTGCTACAAGAGCTCACCAGAATTGGTGGAAATTTACAAATACACGAGAAAGAACCTATGAAGTGTCTTATTATTATTAAAAACAAAGCTACAAGCAGGGTTAAAAATATGTGGGCTTTGGAGATGTGTGTCATAATTTTGAGAACGGCTTGCAATCAACCAAACATTTCAAAACGCCAGAAATATACTTTTCCGGAATAGGGTTACTTCTGTGTTGAAGTAGACAACAGAAATTGAAAAGCTGAAACCAAATAAGTATCAATTTGGATTTATTGCCACACAAAATCTACAAACAACATCTAGCAGTAGCAACAAGTTGACTTGAAGACTGCATACAACAACAAGTTTCCTTTAACCAAATATCATCCAACTTTTTTTTAACAGTGTTCAGACATATATACAACAGAATAAAGCAGGAGAAGAGATTTACAATTAAAATCGCATGAAAAAGAAGGGCCAACATTTACTGTGAAAATGTAGGGCGAGAAATACCAAATACCATTTCCAGTGAGGGAAACGAGCATACGACTAAAAAATATCGAAGTCATAACTATAAAGGACAAATGGAAGGAAACTCAACATCACTAAGTGAAATAGAGGTTTATATTTTTAAAATGCGTTAGATTTTAGTCTAATTGCAATTGATGACAGTATCAAAACTAATAAGAAGGACAATAGAGTATGAATAAGAATATCATTTTGTTTTCAACGACAATTTATATCAATATCTAATGAAAAGTATAAAAAATCTTTCAAAATTTCATGTGTATGAACTGATCCTCTAGCTTGCTTTGAAATGTGTTTATATATATGTCTATCTAGATGAAGATTATTTAAATAGGGGAACTACGGGGAAGACAAGTACATTGTTAGCTATTTGGTGATGTAATCTGACAGTTATATTGCAGGTGATAGAATAACACCAGCTGTAGCAAGAAGAATACTACGAGAAGATACATTTAATTTTGCGAAACTTGGAGCATATGGTAATGCATTGCTGATATTTGCTTTGTCAAGCATATTGAAGTGCAGCTTATTTGCAATTTATCCACAAAAAGGAAACCCAGTTGTCAGGAGTCGTCTTAACAGAGTGGTTTGCCCAAGGATGACCAAATCTAGTGATGTTGTTTATGGGGACAAGTACAAGAACAAAGGAAATGAGACATGAGCACTGGATCCCAAATCATTTTGTGCCTGTTTTGCCTTTACAAAGTAATGATCAGGAAAAAAGAGACAATTCATTAGTGGAAAATAGTCATGACTCAAGTACTAGCGTTGACCTCGACTTGGATTCCTTTTCATTGTGTTCATTGGAGATGCTAGTAAACCAAATTGATATTGATTTGATGCAGCCTGAGACCATACTCGCAAATGGTGTCAAGGGAGAGCCGAAAATTGAGTTCCTGAAATTTTCATCCCAGACGGGAATAGATGTTTACTAATTTCCCATGATTTTCCATGTACCCTATCAGGATCATCAAGTTCATCATAATGAATTGAATGACCAGATAATGCATGCCCCGACAGCTATGAGAGCTAAACATCTTGCCCGACACATTGTCCCCACTACAACCTGGCAAAACAAGAGAGTGACAATGATGGCCAACTATTCGCTCACAAGTTTTACAAGTTCCATTCCGTCAGCAGCTCATGACCACCATTTGGTACATCGACCATCCGGTTCCTGATTCGTTTTTGGGTTCCATTTCCAGGAAACAGCTTCCGCTACAGAACACCTTTGGTTTGTTATTAGCGCAGCTGCGTAACTAGCATAGACGTCCATCGCCCGACAAGAAGACCTTGCTAGTCCTTGGCTACATTTGTCGCCGATCCGTCACATCCGTTTGCGTTCACTGCGGCCTTTCAGCATCTGTTTATTTTCATGGTAAGTCTGGTGCCAAACTTGATCGATTACTTGAAGAATCGAAAGTCTCTACATCAATATCAGCCCTCTGTGATTATGTTGCAGTTGGGAGGTAATGATATAAGCATGCAATCGTTCGAGTTAAGTCTGTTTGAAATCTCAATAGATGCTTTCACGTCGTATTGCCAACCGGTTGGTTGCCACCGATAGTTATAGGGATTAGGAAGCGACTTCGGTGCAGAGGTACCACCGTTGACGAGTACAATTAGAAAAGGGAGTCCGTTCACAGAATGCTCAACTATAAGCAACCTGCCAACGTTCTGTCTTGTTTTATCCAGCTCGACGGGTCAAAGGAAAGACTTCTGGGCAAAGAGGTGTGATATCACATAATACATAATATTGTACTATATTAACTTTAAGGCCTTTGACAGCTCCTTGCCGAGGCAGAGGTAGCAGTCGCTGAAATGATGAACCCCTATCTGTGGACCCTCGAGGCACAGCCGAACCTGCCATCGGTCCATACGAGGAACCAAAATAACCGCAAAAAACCGCAGCTAAGTGTTTAGACCCTTGATAGAAGTCTCGGGGTCCGTCCGAAGGCATCTAATACGAGTAACGGACCAAAAACGTAGAGGCTTATATTTTTGAAAGGGCCATGCCAATGCCATAGAGGTATATTATGGATAAATACAGCGACCCTGCCTGCATCTGCGGTTGTGATGTATTGCAAATTGTCGGCATTCCTATTGGGACAAACTGTGCGCCTCTTCTTGCCGACCTCTTCTTATTTTCACATGAATCGGAGTTCCTCCAGACACTTGTCAAAAACAAGAGGATCAAAGAAGCCAGATTATTTAATTTCACTTTCAGATATATTGATGATGTTCTTTCCATAAACAATCCGAACTTTTCTGATTGGGTTCCACTAGAGATTAAAGAAACAACAGACACAGCTTCATCCGCCTCATTTTTAGACTTATATCTCGAATTTGACTTACACAGTCATCTCAGTACCAGGATCTATGACAAACGAGACGATTTTAATTTTGAAATTATAAATTTCCCCCACCTTAGTAGCAATATACCAACTTCACCTGCATATGGGATATATATTTCCCAACTTATTCGATATTCAAGAGCTTGCAGCTCCTACTCAGACTTTGTAAAACGTCATCAGTGTCTGAGTAGAAAGTTGATGAACCAGGGATATGTCAAAGAACGTCTCGTCCTTTTTCTAAAAAAAGTTCATCGGAAGGTATCAAGACCTTGTTGATAAATATTCCGTATCAACTTCTCAAATAATTCACGATGGTCTTGATGTATAGATTCTGCGTACTGATGTTGTTTATCATCTTAACAACATGTTTTATTGTTCTTTCATTTGTCTTTGTTCTATTATTAATATTACTTTTACGTGATATCAGTTTGACGTGGCTTGGTACTTGTACATCTCGTCAATGTGTTTGTATTGGCTTTCATTTTTTTGTGGTTTGTTTTGTATATGCGACTTTTTGTATTTCTTTTGTTCTTATTACGTGACTCTGTAATTTAAAAGATCCCGTCAGTATTATATTGGTCTATTATATGTCATTATGATATATTTCTATTATGAAATACTATATACTGTAATGTTTTTGCCCTATCATAGATTTGAAATACTCATTTTTATATAGTTTTATAGTAATTGTGTTAAGCTCATTCAGTGCTAGTGAAATTTCATCAGAATTTTTCTAGATTTGATATATTTAGTAGTAATTGCTATATTTAGATTGATCTCTTTGTTCTCAAGGAAACATGATAAGTTAAACCACATGTTGACCTATTAACCTAAATTGCTGGTGCAACTGAGCCCTTATTATGGTGCCCGGTTGCCCTGTAACTGCTTAGTCAGCAATTATTTGCCCTAATAAAGTTTATATAATGATGCCCTAGAGCCCTACTAAAATGATTACTCAGCAATAATATGCCCTAGTAGGGCATATCTTTATGTTAGTTATGTAACTGGGCAGAGTATGGTATAAAAGGAAAGAGAGAGTTAGTGCGAGGGGAGAGAGAGAAATAGAGAGTCCGATTAGTGGTTGTTCGTTATATCTACTATGTTGTTGTATATACTTTACATGTGTTTTTAATACAGTATTGAAATTTATCAGCGACTTTGTGTCTTTATCTGCAATCTAGTTTATTGAGACTACACAAGGATCCCGTATTTTTCAAGGATATACTTATTGTATTCCTTGTTCTTGTAACCAGGATTTCCTTTAAGGAGGCGCTACCAGTTTTTATCCATTGGGAAATCCTGTTTCGAAGGTGCATCACTTGTATTCGTCGTCTTGTATGCTATATCACTGGCATCTCGTCGTTATACTTATCCTGCACATTCCTTAATTGTACACTTGCATTTTTTTCCATTCGTTACATTTGTGGCAGCGGTGGGATTCAATAAGTGTGACTTCAAAAACTGTATTGTAAATAAGAAGATACATTCATTCTTGTGGATATTGCAATGGAAACACCTAGGATTGTTAGAGGAAGAACACCAACTCGGACTCCAATAAATTCGGAGGTAAGACATTATCATTATAGAAATAGATTATTCTCCCCAGATGACTCTGGGTTTGGCAGATCCCCTGCCACTGGTACTCCCAGGGACATCCACACGGAAACAATGCGAGGCATGCCGTATAGACGGAGAGCCGGGCAAAGTTCGCCGAGGGATGCTCCAGGTAGAGACGTCCAGGAGGATAATCATATGACGGAGACAGTTATAGATAAAAGGAATAGCTGGAGAAAATTTTGGTTAATTTGGGTTGGTCTGCTCTCTGTTTGTAGTGGGCTGGTAGCAGTAGCCTGGGCCTATTTTCCTAATAATAAAGTAGTCCAGAGATCACAAGAATATGTGATGTCCGGCTTGTTAGTAATCATTGGACTTATTGTCTTTACTATTGTTTTTAAACTAATTTGGCATTATGTTTTTGGCACTCATGATATATATGATACCCCTCCAGCACGGTCCGAGAACATGCGAGATCCTAATTATGGGTTTAGCGGTTACCCGGATAATGTTGGGGAAGATTAACTGGGAAACTCCTCGAAACGTGGGCAACTATATAGTCCTAAGATAACGTCCGAGGGTCCGACGGAATGGAATGCAAGATGCACCATGAACGGGCACAGGCAACCTCCTGTTGGGCTTCCCGGACAAAACTATGGACAATGTAATAACTCGCACAGGGCAACAGATGAGTCAGGTTTTTCTAACCGGACCTATATCTCGCCCATGATAAAACCTAAAATGGAGAACACAGCCATGCATGAGGACGAAGGACGTGGAACGATGCAATTATTTAACCAACCTGAAACTGCAGAGGTTGATAATAGGTATTGTAACCAGGGTAAGGAACCCGTTTTGGAAAATATTCCTCATACACAAGAGTACTCTGTTCGAAGAACCTTTTCTGGGACGAGTACAGACGTGTGGAATGACTTCCTTCAATATTTTGAAAACCTGGCTGGTTTAAACAGGTGGAATGCCGAAAAGTCCAGAAGGGTCCTTTTAAGTACACTAAGAGGACAAGCTGAGACTTATGCCTATGGAATTCCATTAGTGATACAAAGAGATTGCAATAGTCTAAAAGAAAAGATGGGAGAGAGATTCGGACATTCAGCTATGAAACAACGCTATGTAACTGAGGCCAAGCTGAGAAAAAGGCAACCTAATGAGTCGTTAAGAGACTTTGGCCAGGCAATTGAGGATTTGTATAGGAGGGCGTACCCTAGTAGTCCTGAAATAGTAGAAGAAAGCGCTATAAAATCTTTTCTAGACAAATGTGGTCAGGCAGAAGATTTTCGTCTAGCCGTTAAGCGGACTAGACCTAAAACCCTGCAAGATGCCGTTTTGAGTGCAATGCAGGAAGAGTGTTTGCGGGCAGGAGAAAAAGATCTTGCTAAGGACGGCAAGATAGTAAATCGACAAATTTATGAAGTAGATGATGGGGGAGACATACAAGATGTAGCTACTAATGGGAATTCCCGAACTATAGGTTCAACAGATCACGAGGCGAATAATAGAAGTATAGAAAAGTCCCCCCATAGTTACCCGTATGATTCCGGCAGGGGTACCGAGGGCGACCCTACAGCCGAGGTAATGCACGCGGAAGAGGGAGATACCCTAAATACGATAACCGTTCACAGAATTTCCGGGGACGAGAGGAACCTCGTAGCGATTTTGATGCCAGACCGTTAAACTAGAAGGGGCCGACACCGGAGGCCAGGTGTCGGTCACTCGTGAGCGGCCTAATGGGAATGGTGGATTTAATGGTAAACGTAAAAGGAGAAAACAGAAGAGGAGGAGGCTTAAAGAGGGTAAGCCTCTTTTAAATAGTAGTAGTAGTAGTAGTAGTGATAATAATACGTCTGGAACACTTGGCCCTAAAATTGGAGCCTCGGATAATCCGGCGGTCGTTGCATCAGATGTCCGTGTAAAAGGTGTTGGATGTATGCTGATACGGGGGCAGATAGAAGGAGCCCTTGTTATATGGAAAATTGATACAGGAGCTAAAAGCACCTTTATATCTAAGAGTACTTACGATATGATGGTTGATAAGCCAGCACTTCACCCAGTGGGTGGGAATTATGTTGCAGCTAATGGACAAAAGTTGGATTGTCTTGGCAAGGCCAAGATGATTTTAACTTTTCATAACCAAGTGTTTGAACACGAGGTTGTTGTTGGCGGTGTAAGTTGTAATTTAATAGGTGAAGATTTTATATCCACATACAGATGTGTATGGGATCATGATGAGGCTAGTTTTATTATTAAGGGCAGCCGAATACCCCTAGAAGGGGGCGATGTTAGTAATAGGCCCGGGAGAGTTATAGCCCTGAAAAACATGTTAGTGTCGGCTGGGCATGAAGCTATAATTACGTCAGGTGTGACAAATCGGGCAGGTATTACAGAAGAGAGCAGTTTAATTGGTATTTTAACACCAGAAAGACCATTTCTGGAGAAATATGGGTTAGCCATCGCTAGGACTTTAGTCGATGCAGCTAATGATGCCGTTTATACCCGAGTATTTAACCCTGGACCTAATGATGTTGTGGTTTACAAACACACCCATATGGCTTTGTTTACTCCAGTTAGTCGAATAGGACATACTTTTAATTTGAATAAGAGTAAAGATCCAGTTCTACAGGTTAACGTGGCTCCTATTAGTAACATGGCAGCCACGATACCTGAGCATTTGAATGCAGTATTAGAAAGAGGCTGTTCACACCTAAATGAAGAACAGAAAATTAAATTTAAGAATTTTCTTTTAAAGAATCAAGAGTGTTTCGCTAAACCTGGTGAAGTAGGGCGTACTCATTTACTCAATTGGAACAACGGGGACTAATAGAAAAGTCATCAAGCCCATGGTCATCACAGACAGTTATGGTCCAGAAGAAGGACGGGACTTGGCGCATGTGTATTGACTACCGGAAATTAAACGAAAAGACCATCAAAGACGCCTACCCGCTTACACGTATTGATGAGAATCTAGATGCTTTAGATGGGGCCGAATGGTATACGTCACTCGACCTCGATATGGCCTACCATCAGGTACCAATGGAAGAACCAGACAAGGAAAAAACAGCATTTGCAACACCTAGAGGTGGCCTTTATCAATTTACCACCATGCCGTTTGGGCTATGTAATGCGGCGAGTACGTTCGAAAGAATAATAGAGAAGGCACTTGCTGGACTACAGTGGCAAATAGCTGTTTTATATTTAGATGACATAGTCGTTTTTGGTAAATCGTTTGATGACCATTTTGTTAATTTAGAGAAAGTTTTGAGTAGACTGTCGGAAGCAAGTTTGAAGTTAAAACCTAAAAAATGCAATTTCTTGCAAAAAGAGATTTCCTTTTTAGGCCACATTGTCTCAAAATCTGGTATAAAGACTGATCCAGAAAAGATAAAAGCAGTAAAAAGTATGCCAAGACCCAATACCGTGACTCAGATGCGAAGTTTTCTTGGCCTGACTTCATATTACAGGAAGTTCATAAAAGACTACTCCAAAATTGCCAAGCCTCTATTTGATTTGACTAAAAAGGAAAAGACTTTTAATTGGGAAGAAGCTTGTGAAACAGCTTTTAAAGACCTCAAACTGAAGTTGATTACAGCACCCATACTGGCATATCCCCGGGCAGAAGGGTCCGAGTTTTTTCTGGATACTGATGCCAGCGCCTATGCCATCGGGGCAGTATTATCACAAGTACAAGACGGTAAAGAGCGCGTTATCGCCTATGGTAGCCGCAGCCTAGATAAACCAGAGAGGAACTACTGTGTAACCAGAAGAGAGATGCTGGCAGTAGTCTACTTTACAAAGTATTACAAACATTATCTCCTTGGGCGTCGTTTTAAATTAAGGACAGACCATGGTTGATTAACCTGGTTGCAGAATTTTAAAGACCCGGATGGTCAAATACACAGATGGATACAACAACTGAGTCAGTTCCACATGGTAATTGAACATAGACCTGGTGCCCGTCATGGTAATGCCGACGCTATGTCTCGACTTGTAACACAATCAGGAGAAATTTGTAAACAATGTGAAATGCCCTGGAATTATGTATATGATGGACCAAATGAGTTTGAAATTGAGCATATGAAAGAAGGTAAAGAAAGTAAGACTGTAGGAATGGTTTCAGACGATGATGATTTGGAACACAGATATTTAGAGGACCCCGAAGCAAGTTGCCCTAGTCCACGACGTTTGCCCGACATTTCAGACGGCGCTACGCCCGGATTGGGTAACGATGTTTCCGGAGAAACACCAACTCTAAGAAGGGGGAGGAAGCCTAATAGACCAAAACCAGCAAAGAATAAAGATGAACCTAGTATCGATTTAAGTCTAAATTCAATTCGTGAAAAACAAGAAGCAGATGGTACCTTGAAACAAATTTTAGATTTTAAAATGAAAGATGAAAAGCCTAAATGGGAAGAGATAAGTCGAGAAGGTACGGCTTTAAAATTCTGGCTAGCTAGATGGGAAATACTTGAGATAAAAAATGATGTTTTGTGTATGTACTGGGAAGATAATACGGAAAGTGCTAGATGGAAAATCTGTTTGCCTAAAATTTTGGCTGAAACAGTTCTTTGGTACTTACATGATAACAAAACTGCTGGACATGTAGGGATAAAGAAAACTTGTGAAAAAGCGAAACTTTCACCGTTTTATTGGCAAAATACGCAAGAGTCCGTGAGGAACTATGTAAACAAATGTGAGATATGTGGAGAACGCAAAAATCCGCCTAATAAGAAGCGGCATTTCATGAAATCATATGTAGTCGGTTCCCCCTTTGAGAGAATCGCTACAGATATTGCAGGACCTTTTCCTATAACTGACCAGAAGAACAAATACATTTTAGTCATAGGGGACTATTTCTCCAAGCTAACAGAGGCATATGCAATACCCGATACGCTAACCACAACTATCGCGGACATCCTAGTGCGAACTTGGGTTAAGAGATATGGTTGTCCATTGGAGATACATTCCGATCAAGGCAGGCAATACGAGAGTGCAATGTTCAAAGAAGTGTGCCAACTATTAGGAATAAATAAGACCCGAACGACTCCTTTACATCCTCGTTCAGATGGGATGATAGAACGGATGAACAGAAGTATCAATGATATGGTCTCCAAATACATAAAATCATGCCAAAGAGACTGGGATTTATATTTGGACTTTCTCACTATGGCTTACAACTCTACTCCACATGAGAGCACCGGGATTAGCCCGCATAAATTAGTTTACGGTCAAGAGAAACGCCTTCCTTTAGAAATAATCACGGAACCTATAGACGAAAATACGGAAGAACCCCAATTTGCGTCTGATTACGTCCAAGAACTAGAAGAAAGATTGAGAAAGGCGCATGACTATGCGAGGCAACATTTGAAAATTTCGGCAGAAAGACAGAAATTATTATACAATGCCCGTGTGAAACCTAAAAATTATGAGGTAGGTGATTTAGTTTGGAGGAACCAGAAAAAGAATACACCAGGACTTAAATTAAAAATTTCTAGACAATGGACTGGCCCATGGGCAGTTGTTGATAAATTTAGCGAAGTTATTTTTAAAATTCAACATTCACAGAAATCACCGCCGGTTATTATACATGGAGACAATTTAAAACCATATAGAGGAAATAAGAAACTCGATTGGGTTGCAAAAATTCCGAGAAAGCAAGTCCCGGCAGTTTTTCCAACCCTATCTCGTTTCATCGAGGATAAAGTAGACCAAACGGGAAAACAACACACGGAAAAACAAGTAGGAGGTGAAATTCCGACCAGTCCATTAATTGAAAACAAAGAAAAGTCTGAGTTAAATAATTCTCCAGATGTTGATTATGCAATAAGTCCAAACGATTCGGGCACCAGCCCTAGTACAATCCGGAGTCCGGGCGTGCTCCGGACACGTGTCCGATACTTATGTAAACCTTTGCGCGGGAAAATTACTGAACCAGAACATAAACAACAAACACGCAAAGAAAGAGCAGTTAAAATACCAGCGAGATTCAAAGATTTTATACACTTGGTAGAGGAAAACGAAGCAAAGATGGATAACAATAATAATTAAAAGCATATTTGTGAGGACTGTGGGCAACAGTATGCAAACAAGAGGAATTTAAGGAGGCACAGGAATCAGGTGCATGACGAACAGGTCAGTTATGTGAAGTGCCCAGAACTCAGATGTAACAAGTTCTATTACCGAAAAGAATACTTAGCCCTTCATTTAGAGTGTGCCCATGGTTTCGGCCACAATGGAGCTAAGGAAAAAGTGAGGCAAACCAAGATGGAGAAAGGCAACAGGAGTGAACTTGAACCACGCCGCAAAGTTCGGAAGATGAGCGCTACTTGCACTAGCGCAACACTAGGGGTGTCTGTTGATGGGCCCAGTTCTATCGACAATACAGAAGGGGCCGTGGGAGGTGAACCGCCAGCACAGTCAAAGGTGACAGTTGAATCAGTCCAGTGTGTTGATTTTCTTGAAGTACATGCTGACAGTTCTGAATTCGACGATGAAAAATCAAAGTCAGTAAACTCTGTTGAACAAGAGGGTGAGACATGTTTAGAACTTTTGGACAGTTTAAAGGAATTGTCAGATAACTACAGTTCAAGTAGTCACGTGACATCTGACCCTGTTGATGAGACCCCTATAACTTCAGGGCCGTCCACATCTGTACGTATTCACCCAGAAGATGAACAAGTTGCTGGCTCGTCTGGGTTATCATATGGAGAAGTGTACCAGTCAGAAAGTGAAGATGAAGCTGATAATGAAGAGGTCGAAGAAATTAGTGACTATTTTGAAACTGTAGAGACAATATCTATAACCTTAATCACAACAAAACACTTTCAAGGAAGTACCGGCCATTTACTTTCAGAAAGAAGAGAGCCTAGGTTTGGGTCGTCATTACATCACGACCCAAGAAATTTAGACTGGGACCGCTTCTTTGGAGATGTGCAAGAGGAAATAATTAAACACGCTCAAGAGGATCATCGTAGAGAAGCAGAGGTGAAGGAACTATCAGATGACAATGCTGAGGCCGAGTAACAGAGAACAGGATTACCAAGGGAGGAGAAAGACACTTTTCGAATTGCAATGTACTTTTATGTAGACAATTTTTGTTTGTTTGTTTGTAATTTTTTTATTATTCTTTTTGTTTCCATACTCTATTTTATAAGAAGTGTTTGATATGTTCGGGCATGTATTTTTATTGAATTTGGTGTCCTGTAACCCTTTCATTTTTGGTGTTGCTAGACCCTTCTCTTATTTTATAGTTTGTTTAGTAACGGTAAATATGGAGGTATTTAACGCTTTGATCCCTGATAATTTTGGAGATCTCAAGCCCTTTTATTTTCGTACAGATGTATATATTATATTGCTCCGTCCTGGACCATAATTTTGTTCAGAGTCCCAAATGTGCCATTTTGGTACCTTGTTAATGAATAGTAGCATTATGTTATATGTAGTTTTTTTAAATGGGATTCTAGTCATAAAATACACAAGTCAGTATTATATTTTGTTTTATTTTTATTGATTTTGTATTGACCTTGGGGACAATCAGTTTTCTTATTGTTATATGTATTATTTTAATTGATAATTTAATAATGTTGGTGCTTAAGACCCTTAATATTATTGGTGTCTAAAAACTAAAGCCCTTTTTGGTCATTTATCTTAAATGTGCATTTAAAAGTATGACTGTATGGAGGTTGTTTGTTTGGTTTTTTTTTGTTACGTATATCTATGCATAATATTAACTACATGAGTTAGGATTTATTAAAATGTTGTTTATTTTATTTACATGCATGTGAACCAAGTTTTATATTGGTTTTTTTTTATGAGATTTATAAGGTGCTTTCTATGATATTTTTGGTGTTAAGTACTGAACAGTGGAGGTTCAGTGTTAAGAGGGGGGGGGGGGGGGGGGGGGGCTGTGTAATGTTTTTGCCCTATCATAGATTTGAAATACTCATTTTTATATAGTTTTATAGTAATTGTGTTAAGCTCATTCAGTGCTAGTGAAATTTCATCAGAATTATTCTAGATTTGATATATTTAGTAGTAATTGCTATATTTAGATTGATCTCTTTGTTCTCAAGGAAACATGATAAGTTAAACCACATGTTGACCTATTAACCTAAATTGCTGGTGCAACTGACCCCTTATTATGGTGCCCGGTTGCCCTGTAACTGCTTAGTCAGCAATTATTTGCCCTAGTAAAGTTTATATAATGGTGCCCTAGAGCCCTACTAAAATGATTACTCAGCAATAATATGCCCTAGTAGGACATATCTTTATGTTAGTTATGTAACTGGGCAGAGTATGGTATAAAAGGAAAGAGAGAGTTAGTGCGAGGGGAGAGAGAGACATAGAGAGTCCGATTAGTGGTTGTTCGTTATATCTACTATGTTGTTGTATATACTTTACATGTGTTTTTAATACAGTATTGAAATTTATCAGCGACTTTGTGTCTTTATCTGCAATCTAGTTTATTGAGACTACACAAGGATCCCGTATTTTTCAAGGATATACTTATTGTATTCCTTGTTCTTGTAACCAGGATTTCCTTTAAGGAGGCGCTACCAGTTTTTATCCATTGGGAAATCCTGTTTCGAAGGTGCATCACTTGTATTCGTCGTCTTGTATGCTATATCACTGGCATCTCGTCGTTATACTTATCCTGGACATACCTTAATTGTACACTTGCATTTTTTTTCGATTCGTTACAATACGTTGAACCACAAACGTCAAAATCATTCAATCGCGTAGTGGTATTAACTATTTTTGGATTCTCATAAATCCTACCTATACCTTTTGGACTAGTTTAAATATAGGTCTATTTCTGTAATTTATTCTTACATACTTTTGACTTTTTAACCCTGTATGCTTACATTGCCTATGTAAATTTTAAAACTGTATGCACATTGAACGACAAATTTATGTGACGTATAAAATTTTTTGACGTCAGACACTCAAATCAATTAATGTGTTCGTAGATAGAAGATGTTTTTGTGTTTGGTTAAATTGTCCCCTTTTTAAAATTGTTATCCGATTATGACTGATGTACCCTTATTTTGACTATTTTATCAATTGTGACTGTTTATTTAACGCATCATGTAAATATAACGGAATTTGATGAGACTGTCATTAAAGTGAGAGGGTTAGCGCTATAAAACCAGGTTTAATCCACCATTTTCTACATTTGAAAATGCCTGTACCAAGTCAGGAATATGACAGTTCTTGTCCATTCGTTTTTGATGCGTTTTCTTATTTGATTTTGCCATGTATTATGGACTTTCCTAATTGATTTTCCTCTGAGTTCAGTATTTTTGTGATTTTACTTTTTGCAAGGTAATACGACATAAAAAAAATTTCCAACCCCTACCCCATGCCGGATAACCAGGCAAAAATATTGACCATAATGAACCCTTTATCTTATATAATTTTTTTTCTACATTTCACTATAACTTTGACTACTTTTTTTTTTATATAATCGGTCATTTGCTCCAGATAGTTATCTTGAATGTACTGACAGTTGTTTTAAATGCAAACTTGGACCAACTCGAGTTTATTGAGAATTTTTCATGATTTTCAGTAAATTTTTATTTAATTTATTTGGTGTTATCTTAAATCGGTCATTTGATCAAGATAATATTTTGATGTGTACTTGCAGTTGGATCAGATATGAACAATGACAATTATATAGAAAATTGTTTGCAATGGAACAACAAACCTGCCATCGGATTATACATATTTTTTTTCATCCCTCTATAAATTTGACCACTTTTTTGATAATTGAATTTGATGGTATCATAAATCGGTCATTGGTTTAAAATAATTTCTTAAGATGTACTGACAGTTCTGTTAGATAAATTGAATTTGATGGTATCATAAATCGGTCATTGGTTTAAAATTATTTCTTAAGATGTACTGACAGTTCTGTTAGATAAAATTTGAACCAAGCACAGTTTTAGTGAAAATATTACATATTTTAATTAAATGTGTTCCCTTTTTGGATAAGTGTTTTCAATGTTACCTTAAATTGACTTCTTATTAAAGATTATTGTATATAATGAAACACCAAACCTGCAATCGGTTTATTTATGTTTTTTTTTCCTTCATTTCACTTTAAATTTGACCACTTTTTTCATTATTGTATTTGATATTATCTTAAATCAGTCATTTGTTCCAAATAATTTTCCAGAATGAACTGACAATTGAATTAGATGTAAACATTTACTTATTGGTTAATAGAACAAGATGAAAAATAAATCGACAATATTTTTTAGATACTTGTATGCAATGGAACACCAAACCTGCAGTCGGTATATACATATTTTTCTTCCTTCCACTGTATTTAACCACTTTTTAGCTCACCTGGCCCGAAGGGCCAAGTCAGCTTTTCTCACCACTAGGTGTCCGTCGTCGTAGTCGTTAACTTTTTACATTTTGAACTTCTTCTAGAGAACCACTGAAAGGAATGAAACCAAACATGGCATGAATGTTCCTTATGAGGTGCTTACCAAGTGTTGTTACTTTGTAAGATTTCGTCGTTGGTAACGTCATGATTTAATGATTTATTGCCCTGTACAAAATTGGAATTTATTGCACGTTAAAATATTTTTCATTCCTGTTAATTTTAATAAGAATAGATAATCTTATAATGAACATAAAAGACATTTGTCGCAGGGCATAAACATTCAAATACAATTATCTTTTTAATATGACATATAACAGTACTATGGTAGAATTGATTGCTCAATTAATAGTACTAAAAGTATTAATATAACTATTAATGTGTGGTTCTTGAGAGGTCAAAAGTAGTGAGATAAACTGGCTGGCTTAGCATCATTTTCATTCATTTATTTGATAACAATTTTACATTTTCAGTTTATTAACCAATTTTTGTATAATTGAATGAGAGGACACTTCTGATCGATCATAATTTGTAGATAATTGTATAGAATGTAACACCAAACTTGCCTACGGTTTTTAATAATGATTTTACTGTAAAGGAGAAGGTATGATAAGTGGCGTTTTTACCCCCTCTCCAAAGAAGCCTTAATCCGTACCATTGCTAGCCTTGGTAAACAAATGATTTTTAATGTTCCGGTAAAAAGAAGGTTGCCTAGAAACCGTTTTCATTTAGCAACCAGCTAAAACAGAAATATTCCCTAGCAACAGTGATTTAAAGGTGATTTTGGTCCTCTTAAGTATGCATATGACACTGTTTGTGTTCATATAATGGTGCTACATTATAATACAATGTGTGAGTAATCCTTATCTGTTTTACTATGTTTATATTGAGCCTAGCAACACAAATGTTGCTTAGCATCAACTATTAAATTAAAGCTAACTTAAATGAAGTAGTATTGTACTAATATATATGAATGCGAAAAGAGAATGCATGTTCAAGAATAACAATTAGTAAGAAATGAAAATGTCAGTTTACTTGTAGCTCTATTGTATAAATGCTTGACAACAATGAAGCAACAAAAATGGCGCATAGCAACGGTTAACAATTTATAAGATACTAGTATGTTACATGTCTTTTTAGTCACTCTCTTTAAAAGATCTTTTCATAGATCAATTTTTCTCACAAGAACAGTTTATTGCTTTGCAACAGATTTTACTGAAAACCATAAAAGGGGGACGAAAGATACAAAAGGGACAGTCAAACTCATTAATCTAAAACAAACTGACAACGCCATGGCTAAAATGAAAAAGACAAACAGAAAACAATAGTACACGTGACACAACATAGAAAACTAAAGAATAAACAACACGAACCCACCGAAAACTAGGGGTGATCCCAGGTGCTCCGGAAGGGTAAGCAGATCCTGCTCCACATGCGGCACCCGTCGTGTTGCTTATGTGATTACAAATCCGGTAAATAGTTTAATTCGGTAGGTCAAATTCATGAAAGGGAAGGGGATTGTAGTTACGACGTAAGGAACATATCCGATATCATTTGTGAAAGTTATTCCATAACGGTCAACCAACTCGTGATGGCGTCCGTAAAATTTTCGAAGGGATGGTTTCAACTTCATCATTTGGAACTCTTGGTTTAATAGCTTCCTTGTGAGCAGTAAACCTCTATCAAGAAAATCATGATAGGAAATTGAAGCACGGGAATATCGTATCAATTGGCAGATATATACCACGTATGCAGGTGCTGCTGGAATGATGCTACTTAGAAATGGAAAGTTCACAATTGGAAAGCTGAAGTCATCTCTTTTGTCGAAAAGTTTTGTCTTCAACCGACCCTCATTGTCAATTTATAGATGTAAGTCAAGATATGAAGCCGACTTTTAGAAGAAAAATTGAAACAACCACAGCTTTATTTAAAAATTACACCATTTTCTCAGTAACCCTTTTTCAGTAATTTTTTTACTTTTTGATATTCATTCAGATTTGACCTTTAACGATAATGTTTTCAACATTTTACTGTAAATTTGACATTTTTTGGATAATTGAATACGATGTTACTTTAAATTGGTCATTTGATCAAGACAATTTTCCAATATGTATTGACAAATGTATTAAAAAATAAAATTGAAACAACTACAGATTTATTTAAAAATTGCAACGTTTTCTCAGTAACATTTCTTTAGTAAATTTTCCTACTTTGTTATATTCTTTAAGATTTGACCTTTATTGGTAATTTTCAACATTTTACTGTTAATTTGACATTTTTTGGATAATTGAATACGATGTTACTTTAAATCGGTCATTTGATGAAGACAATTTTCCAATATGTATAGACAAATGTTTTAGAAATAAAAAAATTGAAACAACTACAGATTTATTTAAAAATTGCAACGTTTTCTCAGTAACATTTCTTTAGTAAATTTTAATACTTTTTGGATATTCTTTCAGATTTGACCTTTAATGGAATGTTTTAACATTTTACTGTTATTTGACTTTTTTTTTATAATTGTATACGATGTTTCTTTAAATCGGTCATTTGATCAAGACAATTTTCCAATATGTATTGACAAATGTATTAGAAGTAAAATTGAATCAGCCACATCTTTATTTAAAAATTACACCATTTTCTCAGTAACATTTTTTCTGTAATTTTTCCTACTTTTTGATATTCATTCAGATTTGACCTTTATTGGTAGTTTTTCAACATTTTACTGTTAATTTGACATTTGTTTGGAAACTTAATACGATGTTACTTTAAATCGGTCATTTATGACAATTTCCTAATATGTATTGATAAATATTTTAGAAATAACATTGAATGAACCACAGGTTTATTTAAAAATTGCAACGTTTTCTCAGTAACATTTTTTTAGTAAATTTTACTACTTTTTGGATATTCATTCAGATTTGACCTTTATTGGTAATTTTTCAACATTTTACTGTAATTTGACATTTTTTTGGATAATTGTATACGATGATACTTTAAATCGATCATTTGATCAAGACAATTTTTTAATATGTAATGACAAATGTATTAGAAGTAAAATTGAAACAACCACAGCTTTATTTAAAAATTACACCATTTTTTCAGTAATTTTTCTACTTTTTGATATTAATTCAGATTTGACCTTTAATGGTAATTTTTCAACATTTTACTGTAATTTGACATTTTTTTGGATAATTGTATACGATGATACTTTAAATCGATCATTTGATCAAGACAATTTTTTAATATGTATTGACAAATGTATTAGAAGTAAAATTGAAACAACCACAGCTTTATTTAAAAATTACACCATTTTTTCAGTAATTTTTCTACTTTTTGATATTCATTCAGATTTGACCTTTATTGGTAATTTTTCAACATTTTACTGTTAATTTGACATTTTTGGATATTTGAATACGATGTTACTTTAAATCGGTCATTTGATCAAGACAATTTTCTTATATGTATTGACAAATGTTTTAGAAATAAAATTGAAACAACTACAGGCTTACTTAAAAATTATACACTTTTTTCAACATTTTACTGAGATTTGACATTTTTTTTTTATAATTGTATACGATGTTTCTGTAAATCGGTCATTTGATCAAGACAATTTTCCAATATGTATTGACAAATGTATTAGAAGTAAAATTGAAACAGCCACAGCTTTATTTAAAAATTAAACCATTTTCTCAGTAAAATTTTCTACTTTTTTGATATTGATTCAGATTTTATCTTTATTGGTAATATTTCAACACTCCACTGTTAATTTGACATTTATTTGGATGATTGTATACGATGTTACTTTAAATCGGCCATTTGATCAAGACAATTTTCTGATATGAATTGACAAATGTTTCAGTAATAAAATTGAAACAACCACTGGTTTATTTAAAAATTGCAACGTTTTCTCAGTAACATTTTTTTAGTAAATTTTACTACTTTTTGGATATTCATTCAGATTTGGCCTTTAATGGAAATTTTATAACATTCTACTGTAGCTTTGACATTTTTATGGATAATTGTATCAGATGTTATCTTAAATCGGTTATTTGATCAAGATGTATTTCTTATATGTATTGACAAATGTATTAGAGGTAAAATTGAAAATCCCATAGCTTTCTTTAAAAATTACACCATTTTCTCAGTAACATTTTTCCAGTAATTTTTCTACTTTTTGATATTCATTCAGATTTGACCTTTACCGATAATTTTTTCAACATTTTACTGTAAATTTGACATTTTTGGGGATAATTGTATACGATTTTACCTTAAATCGGTCATTTGAAGAAGACAATTTTTTTTATATGTATTGACAAATGTATAAGAAGTAAAATTTAAACAACCACATCTTTTTTTTTTAAATACACCATTTTCTCAGTAATTTTTTCTACTTTTTGATATTCATTAAGATTTGACCTTTATTGGTAATTTTTCAACATTTTACTGATAAATTGACATTTTTTGGATAATTGAATACGATGTTACTTTAAATCGGTCATTTGATCAAGACAATTTTCCAATATGCATTGACAAATGTATTAAAAAATAAAATTAAAACAGGCACAGCTTTATTTAAAAATTACACCTTTTTCTCAGTAACATTTTTTCAGTAATTTTTCCTACTTTTTGATATTCATTAGGATTTGACCTTTATTGGTAGTTTTTCAACATTTCACTGTTAATTTGACATTTTTTGGATAATTGAATACGATGTTACTTTAAATCGGTCATTTGATGAAGACAATTTTCCAATATGTATTGACAAACGTTTTAGAAATAAAAAAATTGAAACAACTACAGATTTATTTAAAAATTGCAACGTTTTCTCAGTAACATTTCTTTAGTAAATTTTACTACTTTTTGGATAGTCTTTCAGATTTGACCTTTGATTGTAATTTTTCAACATTTTACTGTAATTTTACATTTTTTTGATAATTGTTTACGATGTTTCTTTAATTCGGTCATTTGATCAAGACAATTTTCAAATATGTATTGACAAATGTATTAGAAGTATAATTGAAACAGCCACAGCTTTATTTAAAAATTACACCATTTTCTCAGTAAAATTTTTTCAGTAATTTTTCCTACTTTTTGATATTCATTTAGATTTGACCTTAATTGGTAATTTTTAAACATTTTACTGTTAATTTGGCATTTTTTTGGATAATTAATACGATGTTACTTTAAATCGGTCAATTATGACAATTTTCTAATATGTATTGACAAATATTTTAGACAAAAAATTGAATCAACCACAGGTTTATTTAAAAATTGCAACGTTTTCTCAGTAACATTTTTTTAGTAAATTTTACTATTTTTTGGATATTCATACAGATTTGACCTTTATTGGTAGTTTTCAACATTTTACTGTAATTTGACATTTTTTTGGATAATTGAATACGATGTTACTTTAAATCGGTCATTTGATCAAGACAATTTTCCAATATGCATTGACAAATGAATAAAAAATAAAATTGAAACAGCCACAGCTTTATTTGAAAATTACACCATTTTCTCAGTAACCTTTCTTCAGTAATTTTTCTACTTTTTGATATTCATTCCGATTTGAACTTTATTGATAATTTTTCAACATTTTACTGTTAATTTGACATTTTTTGGATATTTCAATACGATGTTACTTTAAATCGGTCATTTGATCAAGACAATTTTTTAATATGTATTGACAAATGTTTAAGAAATAAAATTGAAACAACTATAGGTTTACTTTAAAATTACACCATTTTCTCAGTAACTTTTTTCAGTAATTTTTTTACTTTTTGATATTCATTCAGATTTGACCTTTAATGGTAATTTTTCAACATTTTACTGTTAATTTGACACTTTTTGGCATAATTGAATACGATGTTAATTTAAATCGGTCACTTGATCAAGACAATTTTCCAATATGTATTGACAAATGTATTAGAAGTAAAATTGAAACAGCCACAGCTTCATTTAAAAATTACACCATTTTCTCTGTAACATTTTTTCAGTAATTTTTCCTATTTTCTTTTATATATATTCAGATTTGACCTTTATTGGTAATTTTTCAACATTTTACTGTTAATTTGACATTTGTTTGGATATTTAATACGATGTTACTTTAAATCGGTCATTTATGACAATTTTCTAATATGTATTGACAAATATTTTAGAAATAACATTGAATCAACCACAGATTTATTTAAAAATTGCAACGTTTTCTCAGTAACATTTTTTTAGGAAATTTTACTACCTTTTGAATATTCACTCAGATTTGACCTTTTTTATTGGTAATTTTTCAACATTTTACTGTAATTTGACATTTTTTTGGATAATTGTATACGATGATACTTTAAATCGGTCATTTGATCAAGACAATTTTTTAATATGTATTGACAAATGTATTAGAAGTAAAATTGAAACCACAGCTTTATTTAACACCATTTTCTCAGTAACCTTTTTTCAGTAATTTTTACTACTTTTTGATAATCATTCAGATTTGACCTTTAATGGTAATTTTTCAACATTTTACTGTTAATTTGACACTTTTTGGCATAATTCAATACGATGTTAATTTAAATCGTTCACTTGATCAAGACAGTTTCCAATATATATTGACAAATGTATTAGAAGTAAAATTGAAACAGCCACAGCTTTATTTAAAAATTACACCATTTTCTCAGTAACATTTTTCAGTAGTTTTTCCTACTTTTTGATGTTCATTCAGATTTGACCTTTTTGGTAATTTTTCAACATTTTACTGTTAATTTGACATTTTTTGGATAATTGAATACGATGTTACTTTAAATCGGTCATTTGATCAAGACAATTTTCTAAAATGTATTGACAAATGTTTAAGAAGTTAAATTGAAACAACCACAGCTTTATTTAAAAATTACACCATTTTCTCAGTAACATTTTTTCAGTGATATTTCCTACTTCTTGATATTCATTAAGATTTGACCTTTATTGGTAATTTTTGAACATTTTACTGTTAATTTGACATTTTTTTGGATAATTAATACGATGTTACTTTAATTCGGTCAATTATGACAATTTTCTAATATGTATTGACAAATATTTTAGAAATAAAATTGAATCACCACAGGTTTATTTTAAAATTGCAACGTTTTCTCAGTAACATTTTTTTTAGTAAGTTTTACTTTTTTTTTTGGATATCCATACAGATTTGACCTTTATGGGTAATTTTCAACATTTTACTGTAATTTGACATTTTTTGGGAAAATTGTATACAATGTTACATTAAATCGGTCATTTGATCAAGACAATTTTTTAATATTTATTGACAAATGTATTAGAAGTAAAATTGAAACAACTACAGCTTTATTTAAAAATTACACCATTTTCTCAGTAACATTTTTCAGTAGTTTTTTCTACTTTTTGATGTTCATTCAGATTTGACCTTTTTGGTAATTTTTCAACATTTTACTGTTAATTTGACATTTTTTGGATAATTGAATACGATGTTACTTTAAATCGGTCATTTGATCAAGACAATTTTCTAAAATGTATTGACAAATGTTTAAGAAGTTAAATTGAAACAACCACAGCTTTAAAAATTACACCATTTTCTCAGTAACATTTTTTCAGTAATATTTGCTACTTTTTGATATTCATTAAGATTTGACCTTTATTGGTAATTTTTCAACATTTTACTGTTAATTTGACATTTTTTGGATAATTGAATACGATGATACTTTAAATCGGTCATTTGATGAAGACATTTTTCCAATATGTATTGACAAACGTTTTAGAAATAAAAAAATCGAAACAACTACAGATTTATTTAAAAATTGCAACGTTTTCTCAGTAACATTTCTTTAGTAAATTTTACTACTTTTTGGATAGTCTTTCAGATTTGACCTTAGATGGTAATTTTTCAACATTTTACTGTAATTTTACATTTTTTTGATAATTGTATACGATGTTTCTATAAATCAGTCATTTGATCAAGACAATTTTCCAATATGTATTGACAAATGTATTAGAAGTATAATTGAAACAGCCACAGCTTTATTTAAAAATGACACCATTTTCTTAGTATTATTTTTTCAGTAATTTTTCCTACTTTTTGATATTCATTTAGATTTTACCTTTATTGGTAATTTGTAAACATTTTACTGTTAATTTGGCATTTTTTTTTTTGGATAATTAATACGATGTTACTTTAAATCGGTCAATTATGACAATTTTCTAATATGTATTGACAAATATTTTAGAAATAAAATTAAATCATCCACAGGTTTATTTTAAAATTGCAACGTTTTCTCAGTAACATTTTTTTTAGTAAATTTTACTTTCTTTTTGGATATTCATACAGATTTGACCTTTATGGGTAATTTTCAACATTTTACTGTAATTTGACATTTTTTGGGAAAATTGTATACACTGATACATTAAATCGGTCATTTGATCAAGACAATTTTTTAATATTTATTGACAAATGTATTAGAAGTAAAATTGAAACAAACAGGCTTTATTTAAAAATTACACCATTTTCTCAGTAACATTTGTTCAGTAAATTTCCTACTTTTTGATATTCATTAAGATTTGACCTTTATTGGTAATTTTTCAACATTTTACTGTTAATTTGACATTTTTTGGATAATTGAATACGATGATACTTTAAATCGGTCATTTGATGAAGACAATTTTCAATATGTATTGACAAACGTTTTAGAAATAAAAAAATTGAAACAACTACAGATTTATTTAAAAATTGCAACGTTTTCTTATTAACATTTCTTTAGTAAATTTTACTACTTTTTGGATAGTCTTTCAGATTTGACCTTTGATGGTAATTTTTTAACATTTTACTGTAATTTTACATTTTTTTGATAATTGTATACGATGTTTCTATAAATCGGTCATTTGATTAAGACAATTTTCCAATATGTATTGACAAATGTATTAGAAGTATAATTGAAACAGCCACAGCTTTATTTAAAAATTACACCATTTTCTCAGTAACATTTTTTCAGTAATTTTTCCTACTTTTTGATATTCATTTAGATTTTACCTTTATTGGTAATTTGTAAACATTTTACTGTTAATTTGGCATTTTTTGGATAATTAATACGATGTTACTTTAAATCGGTCAATTATGACAATTTCAATATGTATTGACAAATACTTTAGAAATAAAATTGAATCAACCACAGCTCTATTTTAAAATTGCAACGTTTTCTCAGTAACATTTTTTTAGTAAATTTTACTATTTTTTGGATATTCATACAGATTTGACCTTTATGGGTAATTTTCACCATTTTACTGTAATTTGACATTTTTTTGGATAATTGTATACAATGATACTTTAAATCGGTCATTTGATCAAGACAATTTTTTAATATTTATTGACAAATGTATTGGAAGTAAAATTGAAACTAACAAGCTTTATTTAAAAATTACACCATTTTCCCAGTAACCTTTTTTCAGTAATTTTTCTACTTTTTGATATTCATTCTGATTTGACCGTTAATGGTAATTTTTCAACACTTTACTGTTAATTTGACATTTTTTGGATAATTGAATACGATGTTACTTTAAATTGGTCATTTGATGAAGACAATTTTCCAATATGTATTGACAAACGTTTTAGAAATAAAAAAATTGAAACAACTACAGATTTATTTAAAAATTGCAACGTTTTCTCAGTAACATTTCTTTAGTAAATTTTACTACTTTTTGGATAGTCTTTCAGATTTGACCTTTGATGGTAATTTTTCAACATTTTACTGTAATTTTACATTTTTTTGATAATTGTTTACGATGTTTCTTTAATTCTGTCATTTGATCAAGACAATTTTCAAATATGTATTGACGAATGTATTAGAAGTATAATTGAAACAGCAACAGCTTTATTTAAAAATTACACCATTTTCTCAGTAATTTTTCCTACATTTAGATTTGACCTTAATTGGTAATTTTTAAACATTTTACTGTTAATTTGGCATTTTTTTGGATAATTAATACGATGTTACTTTAAATCGGTCAATTATGACAATTTTCTAATATGTATTGACAAATGTTTTAGAAATAAAATTGAATCAACCACAGGTTTATTTAAAAATTGCAACGTTTTCTCAGTAACATTTTTTTAGTAACTTTTACTATTTTTTGGATATTCATACAGATTTGACCTTTATTGGTAGTTTTCAACATTTTACTGTAATTTGACATTTTTTTGGATAATTGTATACGATGGTACTTTAAATCGGTCATTTGATCAAGACAATTTTCTAATATTTATTGACAAATGTTTTAGAAGTAAAATTGAAACAAACAAGCTTTATTTAAAAATTACACCATTTTCTCAGTAACCTTTTTTCAGTAATTTTTCTACTTTTTGATATTCATTCCGATTTGACCTTTATTGGTAATTTTTCAAGATTTTACTGTTAATTTGACATTTTTTGGATATTTGAATACGTTGTTACTTTAAATCGGTCATTTGATCAAGACAATTTTCTAATATGTATTGACAAATGTATTAGAAGTAAAATTGAAACAACTACAGGTTTACTTAAAAATTCAAAAATTTGAACTCAAATTCAAATTTTATGAATAAATTATACTTACCTGACATATGTACTTAAGGATTTCAATCTCGTTGGTATTAGACTCGAGCGGAAGTTCAAAACGCGCGGGAACCTGATGTTATGCTACATCCGGTTCACCATGAACTATCAGTTTTCTCACGGCGACTTGAAAGACCCCGTTAAGAAAACTTAAAAACTTCCTAGGGAGGAAGGGTGGGTAGTACATATGTCAGGTAAGTATAATTTATTCATAAAATTTGAATTTGAGTTCAAATTTTTGAATTTTATATCATAAATTAAGGTACTTACCTGACATATGTACTTAAGGATTTCTTTTGATTACAAAGCAATAATTTGTAGTAGGAAGTTTTGACCAAAAGTTTTCTTACAGTACTTCTTCCCATAAACCCTGAACTATACAATATAAAATATATACATATACAACTTAATATACATGGTAATACATACCCTTACTATGTAGTTCCAAAAAGTTTATATATTTCAACATTGTTGAAAATCATCTGATTATACAGATTGGCCGTTAAAAACCTGTGTTTTAAAAACCTCAGGCAAACTGTCATCTATGTGCATTTAAAAATCCACCACCATTCCCACATAACGAAAAAAAAAAACAACATATATACACACTCCCTCCGCGACTCGCCGAGGAAGAACTCATTCTTCATCCTACAAATTTAAAAAATTTACATTAACATCTTTTAAATAAAACTTAGTAAAAGTTGTGGATTTTGCCCAATCAGCACTATCCAACACATTTTTCATACTGGCTCCTTTAAAAAGTGCCCATGATGGTCCAACTGATCTAGTAGAATGACCTCTTACTTTGCCTATTTGCTTTTTATTCTGTTTGTAAGCCATCTTGATAGTTTTCACTATCCAATGTGATATAGTTTGAGCTGTTACTGGTTTGTGAGGCTTGTTAGTTGATAAAAACAATTTAAATTCTTGTTTTTCCCCATTTTGTCTCAGTTTATCTGTTCTTTTCAGATACATGTAAAGAGTTCTTTTAGGATCTAGTAATTTACTCTCTGGAAAAGCAGGTATGAAAATTTTTGAATTGTCATGATTAGCTCTATCTTGTTTAGCTAAACCATGTCTCAAGAAAGTAACTCCTTTTTCTTGAATATTTACAGAGCCTTCGCCCAATTTTAAAGATTGTAAGTCACTACACCTTCGAAAACTTGTAATAGCTATTAAAAACGCTGTTTTCCAAGTAAGATGTTTAAGGCTAGCAAATTTCATTGGAGCAAAAGGAGGTTTCTTAAACATGTCCAGAACAAGTGGTAAATCCCACTCTGGCAGTAATTTACGCTCAGGAGGTCTACTGTTAAACACCCCTCTTAAAAGCCTGATAATGTAAGGATGTTGTCCCACTGGTGTTTTATCAACAGGAGCTAACACAGAAGACAACATTGACCTGTAACCCGCAATTGTTCTATATTTTAACCCCTTATCAAATAAGGATGCTAAAAAATTTGCACACTCCTCTAAAGTTGCAACATATGGATCAATTTTCCGTTGATCACACCAGCTACTGAATTGTCTAAATTTACATTTGTAGTCTTTGTGTGTACCAGCTCTCCATGACGCGGACAATAATTTTCTAGTGTTTTCTGAAAAGCCTTTTGTTTCAAATTGTTTGTCGATATTCGCCATGCAGTCAGGCTGAATATCTCTGGATTTGGATGAAATATTCTTAATCTTCCCTGACCTTGTTCTAATAGATTTTCCCATTGAGGTAATAGAAGGGGTTGTGCTATCAGTAACTGTATTAACTGTGGATACCACCATTGTTTTGGCCAAAAGGGAGCTATCAGAATCATTTCGCATTGATAATCTATCATGTGTTGCAACACTTTCGGAATTAAAGATAGAGGTGGGTAAGCATAAGCAAACATCCTGTCCCATCCGATTGATAGAGCATCCTGTGTCAGTGCTGTTGGATCTTGATCCCAAGCACAGAACACTGGACACTTGCGATTCTGAGCCGAGGTAAAAAGGTCTATTGTTGGTGACCCCCATTCCAGAAAAATTTTGTTCAATATTGCCTTGTTCAGAGACCATTCTGTTGGTTTCACTTTGATCCTGCTTAGTTGATCTGCTAGAATATTTTTTACCCCCGCAATGTGGGCTGCTTTGATTACAATTTTGTTTGTCAAAACCATATTCCAGAGATTCCACGTCTGACTGCAAAGCTGAATCGATTTTGTCCCCCCTTGTTTGTTTATGTACTGTACTACTGTTGTATTGTCTGAACGAATTAGTACATGTTTGTTTGTTAAGATAGGAAGGAAATGTTTGACTGTTAGGAATACTGCTTCCAACTCCAGATTGTTTATGTGATTGAGTAATTCCAATTGATTTGTCGACCACAGACCCTGTACTGTTCGTGTCCCTAAATGTCCCCCCCCCCCCCAACCTGTCATTGAGGCATCTGTTGTGATTGTTACACTTGTTGACTCCTGAAATAGAGACCGCCCTTTCATTGTATTTGCTCGACACAACCACCATGCTAGATGAGCTTTCAGCTCTTGTGTACATGGGATTTGATATTCTAGACTCATTTTGGAGGGTCTCCAAACTTGTAACAAGTGCATTTGAATTGGTCTCATGAACAGACGACTGTTGGGAATCAATTCTAAGCATGATGCTATTAAGCCCAGAACTTTCAAATAATGTCTTGCTGATATCTGACCTTTCATTAACTGAATTATTGTTATTTTCAAATTTTTGATTCTCTCTGGAGTTGGATACACTAGTCCTAGATCTAGTCTGAATAATCCTCCTATATATGTTATTGTTTGTGTTGCCATTAAATCTGACTTTTCTGTGTTTATTATAAAACCTAGAGAAGTAAGGAGAGTGATGGTTGTATCTCGATTTTTTACAAGTACGGATTTTTGTTGATCGACTATAAGCCAGTCGTCTAGGTATACTGCTAATCTTATCCCTTGTTTTCTCAGGTGTGCTGCCACCACTGAGATTATCTTTGTAAATACCCGAGGTGAGCTTGTTGGACCGAAACATAGTACTTTGAACTGATACACTGTTTCGTCTATTGCAAACCTTAGGTATTTTCGATGTTTTGGAAAGATTGGTACATGTAAATAAGCATCTTGTAAATCGAGAGAACAAGCCCAGTCTCCTTTCTTGACTAGATTTAAGACCTTGGTCATTGTATCCATTTTGAAGTGTTGTTTCTTGAGATACTGGTTCAGTGGTCGTAAATTTATAACGGGTCTCAACTTCCCGTTTTTCTTTTCTACTAAGAAAAGTGTGCTGTAGAAACCTGTCTGAATATGTGTTTTTTGCACAATTTCTACAGCATCTTTTTCTAATAAATTTTTTACTTCTTGTTTTAAAAGTTCCAAATTTGTGACATTTACAAAAGTCTTTTTGACTCCTAAAAAGGGAGGTTTTTGTAAAAATTCTAGTTTGTAACCATTTTGAATTATAGCCAAAACCCATTTGTCGTTTGTAATTTCTTCCCATTTTGGAAAAAAATGAACAAGACGACCACCTACTGGTATCTCCGGAAACAACACTATTCTCACCTTGTCATTTTCTATAGGACTTCCCTCCTCTAGCCGGAAAGGGAGTCTTCTTGTAACCAGTGTCTGGTTTGGAGAATTTTCCATCATCTGTCTTTTTGATGAACTTTCTATTTCCTGTGTTGGAATACACTTTTGGGATACGAAAATTCTCTGAAGTCTTGTCTTTGTTCTGGTCTGACTTCTCTATTTTAGACTTCTTAGCTTTACAAGAATCATCTGTCAAAGGTGTTTTTCTTTTCCTATCTTTTGGGAATATATCGGGTAACAAATCATCAAGAGTTTTATCTTTGTCTTTTCTCGCTTTTAAAGCAGAAACTAAATTGTCACCAAAAACACCTTCTCCAGTAAGAGGCAGGTCTGAAATGTCTCTCGAATCATGGAGAAGAAACATGGATGTATCTGTCATACACATTTGACGTCTGATAATATGGTGAAAAGCACCTGCTCTACCAGCTTGATCCAACTCTTTCGTGGACATGGCAAAAATGTCCCTTACTTGTTGAATTGCTTTGTCAATGTTTGGTGTTTCGTCTGTTAATAATTCTAATAAATTACCAAGACTCTGTTGCATGTACATGCAAATGACAATACCCATAAAACTTGCCTGCTGCCCTCTGTATGCTATTCTTTCAAGCATTTTGTAAGGTTGTGAATGTAAATTCTTTCCTTTAGAAAAAGAGGCTTTACTGCCATGTCTTTTAACTAAACAATTTCCAATGAAATCATCTAAAGTTGGTACCTGTAGGAATTTTTCTGTTTCCTCATCAACAGGAAAAAGCTCTTTAGTTTCCTCAGCAAAGGCTGATACTAAATTTGGTTTGAGTGCACGCCAGTGACCCATTAGAACCTCTTTTTGAGAATCATCCATGGTAATGCCAATTTTTTTCTCAGTTTTCTTGGCAATGGCATCCTCCCCAAAAATATCAAACAAACATTTTTTTGCTTTGCTTGACAAATGTTCATCATTAGAGCCTTCATTGTCAGACTCTGTGCCAGAACCCAAAACTTCGTTTTGACCTGGTTGTAATGACATTACATCATCACGTTCATCAGCAGATTCACTATCAGAATCTCTAGACCTACGTGTCTGTCTTTGTGACTGACTTGTAGAAGAACCTGACTGTCTTTGTGACAGACTAGGAGTAGAACTGGACTGTCTTTGTGACAGTGTATTTCCACTTTCAGACGTATTTTTGTCCCCATTTGCGGTACTTGTCTGTCCCTTAATAAAATCAAACATACTGTCCAACTTACTATTAAGGTTTCTAAATTTTGCGTTCCATTTTTCTTCTAGTTGCGTATACTTGGACCTGGACTTCCTCTTCTTCGTAACTACTGACGAAGTTGTAGGTGCACGTGGCTTCTGCCCTTCACCATCACGAGAGGAATCCTCCAACGTATCTTCTAACGGAGAAATATCTACGTGTCCACTTACCTCTGCCATCTCAAAACGGCAGAATTATGAGTAACTAAAAAACACGACTGTCTTTCAAGTCGCCGAGAAAGAAAACTGATAGTTCATGGTGAACCGGATGTAGCATAACATCAGGTTCCTGCGCGTTTTTAACTTCCGGTCGAGTCTAATACCAACGAGATTGAAATCCTTAAGTACATATGTCAGGTAAGTACCTTAATTTATGATATAAAATTACACCATTTTCTTAGTAATCTTATTTCAGTATTTTTTTTACTTTTTGATATTCATTCAGATTTGATCTTTAATGGTAATTTTTCAACATTTTACTGTTATTTTGACACTTTTTTGGCATAATTGAATACGATGTTAATTTAAGTCGGTCACTTGATCAAGACAATTTTCCAATATGTATTGACAAATGTATTAGAAGTAAAATTTAAACAGCCACAGCTTTATTTAAAAATTACACCATTTTCTCAGTAACATTTTTTCAGTAATTTTTCCTATTTTTTTATATATATTCAGATTTGACCTTTATTGGTAATTTTTCAACATTTTACTGTAAATTTGACATTTGTTTGGATACTTAATACGATGTTACTTTAAATCGGTCATTTATGACAATTTTCTAATATGTATTGACAAATATTTTAGAAATAACATTGAATCAACCACAGGTTTATTTAAAAATTGCAACGTTTTCTCAGTAACATTTTATTTGTAAATTTTACTACTTTTTGAATATTCACTCAGATTTGACCTTTATTGGTAATTTTTCAACATTTTACTGTAATTTGACATTTTTTTTTTGGATAATTGTATACGATGATACTTTAAATCGGTCATTTGATCAAAACATTTTTTTAATATGTATTGACAAATGTATTAGAAGTAAAATTGAAACAACCACAGCTTTATTTAAAAATTACACCATTTTCTCAGTAATTTTTCCTACTTTTTGATAATCATTCAGATTTGACCTTTAATGGTAATTTTTCAACATTTTACTGTTAATTTGACACTTTTTGGCATAATTCAATACGATGTTAATTTAAATCGGTCACTTGATCAAGACAATTTTCCAATATATATTGACAAATGTATTAGAAGTAAAATTGAAACAGCCACAGCTTTATTTAAAAGTAACACCATTTTCTCAGTAACCTTTTTTCAGTAATTTTTCTACTTTTTGATATTCATTCCGATTTGACCTTTATTGGTAATTTTTCAACATTTTACTGTTAATTTGACATTTTTTGGATATTTGAAACCGATGTTACTTTAAATCGGTCATTTGATCAAGACAATTTTCTAATATGTATTGACAAATGTTTTAGAAATAAAATTGAAACAACTACAGGTTTACTTTAAAATTACACCATTTTCTCAGTAATCTTTTTTCAGTATTTTTTTTTACTTTTTGATATTCATTCAGATTTGACCTTTAATGGTAATTTTTCAACATTTTACTGTTAATTTGACACTTTTTGGCATAATTCAATACGATGTTAATTTAAATCGGTCACTTGATCAAGACAATTTTCCAATATATATTGACAAATGTATTAGAAGTAAAATTGAAACAGCCACAGCTTTATTTGAAAATTACACCATTTTCTCAGTAACCTTTTTTCAGTAATTTTTCTACTTTTTGATATTCATTCCGATTTTTAAATAAAGCTGTGGCTGTTTCAAATTTACCTTTAATACATTTGTCAATACATATAAGAAATACATCTGGATCAAATAACCCATTTAAGGTAACATCGTATACAATTATCCCAAAAAATGTCAAATTTACAGTAAAATGTTGAAAAAATTATCGATCAAGGTTAAATCTGAATAAATATCAAAAAGTAGAAAAATTACTGGAAAAATGTTACCGAGAAAATTGTGTAATTTTTAAAAAAAGCTATGGTTGTTTTAAATTTTACCTCTAATACATTTGTCAATACATATTAGAAAAATGTCTTGATCAAAGACGAATTTAGTGTAACATCGTATTCAATTATCCCAAAAAAAAATGTCAAATTAACAGTAAAATGTTGAAAAATTACCACTAAAGGTCAAATCTGAATGAATATCAAAAAGTAGGAAAAATTACTAAAAAAATGTTACTGAGAAAATGATGTCATTTTTTAAATAAAGCTGTGGCTGTTTCAATTTTATTTCTAAAACATTTGTCAATACATATAAACAAAATTGTCTTCTTAAAATGACCGATTTAAGGTAACATCGTATACAATTATCCCAAAAAATGTCAAATTTACAGTAAAATGTTGAAAAACTTATCGTTAAAGGTCAAATCTGAATGAATATCAAAAGGTAGAAAAAATTACTGGAAAAATGTTACTGAGAAAATGGTGTATTTTTTAAATAAAGCTATAAATTTTACCTCTAATACATTTGTCAATACATATAAGAAATACATCTTGATCAAATAACTGATTTAAGGTAACATCGTATACAATTATCCCAAAAAATGTCAAATTTACAGTATAATGTTTAAAAAATACCTATAAAGGTCAATCTGAATGAATATCAATAAGTAGAAAAAATTACTGAAAAAATAATACTGAGAAAATGGTGTAATTTTTCAAAAAAGCTGTGGTTGTTTCAATTTTACTTCTAATACATTTGTCAATACATATAAAAAAAATTGTCTTCTTCAAATGACCGATTTAAGGTAACATCGTATGCAATTAACCCAAAAAATGTAAAATTAAAGGTGAAGTGTTGAAAAAAAATTTCGTTAAAGGTCAAATCTGAATGAATACTAAAAAGTAGAAAAAATTTCTGAAAAAAGGTTACTTCTAAAACATTTGTCAATACATTTTAGAAAATTGTCTTGATCAAATGACCGATTTAAAGTAACATCGTATACAATTATCCAAAAAAGTGTCAAATTAACAGTAAAATGTTGAAAATTACCAATAAAGGTCAAATCTGAATCAATATCAAAAAGTTACAAAAAAAAATTACTGAGAAAATGGTGTATTTTTAAAATAAAGATGTGGTTGTCTCACTTTTACTTCTAATAAATTTGTCAATACATTTAAAAAAAAATGTCTTCTGCAAATGACCGATTTAAGGTAACATCGTATACAATTATGTCAAATTAACAGTAAAATGTTGAAAAAATTATCGTTAAAGGTCAAATCTGAATGAATATCAGAAAGTAGAAAACATTACTGAAAAAAAGGTTACTTAGAAAATGGTGAAATTTTTAAATAAAGCTGTGGTTGTTTCAATTTTACTTCTAAAACATTTGTCAATACATTTTAGAAAATTGTCTTCTTCAAATGACCGATTTAAGGTAACTTCGTATACCAATAAAGGTCAAATCTGAATCAATATCAAAAAGTAGAAAAAATTACTAAAAAAAGGTTACGGAGAAAATGGTGTAATTTTTAAATAAAGATGTGGTTGTTTCAATTTTATTTCTAAAATATTTGTCAATACATATTAGAAAATTGTCATAAATGACCGATTTAAAGTAACATTGTATTAAGTATTCAAGCAAATGTCAAATTAACAGTAAAATGTTGAAAAATTACCAATAAAGGTCAAATCTGAATGAATATCAAAAAGTAGAAAAATTACTGAGAAAACGTTGCAATTTTAAAAAATACACCATTTTCTCAGTAACCTTTGTGAGTAATTTTTTCTACTTTTTGATATTGATTCAGATTTTACCTTTATTGGTAATTTTTCAACATTTTACTGTCAATTTGACACTTTTTTAGATAATTGTATACGAGGTTACCTTAAATCGGTCATTTGAAGAAGACAATTTTCTAAAATGTATTGACAAATGTTTTAGAAGTAAAATTGAAACAACCACAGCTTTATTTAAAAATTACACCATTTTCTCAGTAACCTTTTTTCAGTAATTTTTTCTACTTTTTGATATTCATTCAGATTTGACCTTAAGCGATAATTTTTTTCAACATTTCACTGTAAATTTGACATTTTTTGGGTTAATTGCATACGATGTTACCTTAAATCGGTCATTTGAAGACAATTTTTTTTATATGTATTGACAAATGTATTAGAAGTAAAAAAAATTCAGTAATTTTTTCTACTTTTTGATATTCATTCAGATTTGACCTTTATAGGGATTTTTTAAACATTATACTGTAAATTCGACATTTTTTGGGATAATTGTATACGATGTTACCTTAAATCGGTTATTTGATCAAGATGTATTTCTTATATGTATTGACAAATGTATTAGAGGTAAAATTTAAAACAACCATAGCTTTATTTAAAAATTACACCATTTTCTCAGTAACATTTTTCCAGTAATTTTTTCTACTTTTTGATATTCATTCAGATTTGACCGTGAACGATAATCTTTTCAACATTTTACTGTAAATTTGACATTTTTTGGGATAATTGTATACGATGTTACCTTAAATCGGTCATTAGAAGAAGACAATTTTCTTAATATGTATTGACAAATGTTTTAGAAATAAAATTGATTGATTGATTGATTGTTGGTTGCTTTACGCCGCATTAGCACAAAAAGGCTATATCGCGGCGAGAGCTAATTCGAATATTTTTACAATTTAAAGCATATTTTTAAAATAAGACAAAAGGTCCTTCAATACACTAAAATTCTTGACTAAAGCAAATTGATTATATACAAATAAAAATCAACAGTAAAATAACGTGATAAAAATTAAAATCGATTTAAATATAATAACATTTTTATATTTTATAATAAATTCCAATTTCTTTTAAAAAAGCAACAATATTTGTAAATGGAACATTATTAAATAAATCATACATATTATTGACATTGAAATGCTTCTTACGAATATCAGCAAAGTCAATACAATTAATTAAAACATGTTTAATAGTATACTTGCAGTTGCAAGGAACACATTGTGGTTCATCTTCATTTTTTAAAAGATACTCGTGTGTTATTCTAGTATGACCAATACGACATCTAGTAATAACACACTGATCTTTTCTGCACATAATATTATCAAAAGGTTTGCCTAAATTAGGTTTAATTTCATGCAATTTATTATCGTCTTTTTTACTCCATTTATTTTTCAATATATTAAAAACATATTCTCTAATATTAGATTTAAAATCAGTATATGGTATATCACAGTTAGATAGAGGGTCACCCAGGGCATTCTTTGCCTCAAGGTCTACAGCTGTGTTTCCAAGGATTCCAACATGACTCGGAACCCATAGAAATATTATTTCTTTCAGAAGAATTTTTAAATTCCTCATTACATATAAAATTTTCAGGATTGTTGGGTTTTTAATTTTAGTATTTCGTATAGCTTGTAAGCATGAAAGTGAATCCGAACATATAATAAATTTGGATTTATCTGAAGAAGCAATAAATTTCAAAGCCAAAATTATTGCTTCTGCTTCAGCAGTAAAGATGGATGCATCAGATGGCAAACGGAGGGTTGCAGCTCTGTCCCTGAAGACAGCAGCAGATGCAACTCTATCACCATCTTTTGATCCATCAGTATAGACAGTTGAAAAATCGAGATAATCGGCTTTAATTTCAGCATAGTGTTGCTGAATTAAATAGGATTTGTTTTATTTTTATTGTGTTCACGGAGATCAAATATCATTTTTGGTTTGGGAAGTTCCCATGGAGGACATTTGCAAGTTTGAACTTGAGCAACAGATTTTAAATCAAAAGAAGCTAAATGTGGTTTTAAACGTAAACCTAACGGAGGAATTTTATTTTCATGTTTTGCAAAAATATCTTCATAAATCGGATTAAAAACACAGCTGTAGGCAGGATTATCTGAATGGGCTTTTAGTTTGACAGCATATTGAAGTCCAAGCTTCAAACGTCTGTCAGTGAGTGAGTGCTCATCAGCCTCTACATACAGACTCTCAACTGGTGAGGTTTTAAATGCGCCAAGACAGAGACGCAAACCTTGGTGATGCACAGCATCGAGAATCTGTATGTAGGACTTCCTTGCAGAGCCATACACTATAGAGCCATAATCTAGTTTAGATCTAACAAGAGATCTATATAAATTGAGTAAAATGTTGCGATCAGCACCCCAGTCAGTGCTGTCGACAACTTTTAAAATATCTAAAGCTTTTAAACATCTCGCTTTTAACATTTTGATATGGGGTAGAAAGGTTAACTTTTTATCGAAAATTAACCCAAGAAATTTGGTTTCATCAACCATTTTAATTGGGTTGCCGTACAAAGTTAGTTCTGAATCAAGATGCAATTTTCTTTTGTTACAAAAATGCATCCCGACCGTTTTTGAAGTGGAAAATTTAAAACCATTTTCCGAGGCCCATTTTTCAATTCTTCCAAGACATAATTGTAATTGTCTTTCAATGTTATTCATATTTTTGCCTCTGTAACATATTAAAAAATCATCAACGTACAATGAACCTTCAATATTACTTTTTAAAACTTCAACAAGGCTGTTGATTTTAAGACTAAATAATGTAACAGATAAAATACTGCCCTGAGGGACACCCATCTCTTGATCATAAAGATCAGACATGGTCGAATTAACTCTAACATTAAATTGTCTGTTAGAGAGAAAATTAGAAATAAAATTAGGCATATTGCCTTTCAACCCCATATCAAATAGATCTTTTAAAATACCATATTTCCATGCAGTATCATAGGCCTTCTCAAGGTCGAAAAAGACCGACACCACATGCTCATTTTTCGCAAAACCATTACGGACAAATGATTCGAATCGAAGAAGATGATCAAGAGTACTGCGACCCTGTCGGAATCCACACTGAATATTGGCTAATAGCCCATTGGATTCCAGGAACCAAACAAGGCGATCATTGACCATCCGTTCGAGTGTTTTACAGACACAACTGGTAAGAGCAATTGGTCGATAATTAATAGGATCCGTATGATCTTTACTTGGTTTTGGAATAGGCACGACGGTTGCAAGCTTCCAGATTGATGGTAAATCACCAGATTCCCAGATGTTATTCATGAGCTGCAAGAGAGCTTCTAGCGAGGAATCTGGCAAGTGTTTTAAGAGTTGGTAGTGAATATTATCAGGCCCACAAGCTGTATCATGGGCTTTTGACAGAGATGTTTTAAGTTCTTCAAGAGAAAATAGTTTATTATAATTTTCACCATTTTTTGATTTAAAGTTTAATTTAATTTTTTCTTTTTGTTTTTTAACTTTTTTAAAGTCTTCCCTGTAGTTGTTACAAGAAGAAGACTTTGCAAAAGTTTCACCAAGTTTGTTGGCAATATCCTTTTCAGATGTTAATAAATTATTGCCGTCTTTCAAATGTTTTACAGTGGCTTTAGAATTTTTACCTTTTATTTTATTTACCATATTCCAAACTTTTGTCATCGGAGTGCGAGATGTAATCCCCGAGACAAATTTTTTCCAGGATGTTCGTCGGGCTTGCCTACAAGTCCGCCGTGCCTTAGCGCGAAAAATACGGAAATTACTCAAGTTTTCCGTCGTTGGTTGTTGATTGAACCGTCTTTCAGATTTTTTACGGTCACCTATGGCTTGATCACATGCGTCATCAAACCATGGTTTACTGGGATGTTTTGGATTTGCCGAGGTCTTAGGAATAGTTCTGTCAGCAATTGACGTTAGAACTGTATTAAAAGTTAAAATTGGATCTTGCACAGTCTCAAACATCTTTGACTGAAGTTCCGTTCGACAGAGATTCTCAAACAAAGACCAGTCCGCCTTGTCAAGTTTCCAACGTGGTACTCTCTGTTGGGCAGAATTAATGTGATGTTACCTTAAATCGGTCATTTGAAGACAATTTTTTTTATATGTATTGACAAATGTATTAGAAGTAAAAAAAATTCAGTAATTTTTTCTACTTTTTGATATTCATTCAGATTTGACCTTTATAGGGATTTTTTAAACATTATACTGTAAATTCGACATTTTTTGGGATAATTGTATACGATGTTACCTTAAATCGGTTATTTGATCAAGATGTATTTCTTATATGTATTGACAAATGTATTAGAGGTAAAATTTAAAACAACCATAGCTTTATTTAAAAATTACACCATTTTCTCAGTAACATTTTTCCAGTAATTTTTTCTACTTTTTGATATTCATTCAGATTTGACCGTGAACGATAATCTTTTCAACATTTTACTGTAAATTTGACATTTTTTGGGATAATTGTATACGATGTTACCTTAAATCGGTCATTAGAAGAAGACAATTTTCTTAATATGTATTGACAAATGTTTTAGAAATAAAATTGAAACAGCCACAGCTTTATTGAAAAAATGACATCATTTTCTCAGTAACATTTTTTCAGTAATTACTGCCGGTTGGAAGAAGACTAATAGTGGAAGATATTAGCAGGCAAAATCGAGGGAATTGTGCAAATGATGATACAAGCATGAAAATTACCACAAAGCATCATTATTATAAACTTTTCAAGAAACAACTGCTGGCCATTAAAAAAATCACTGTTTCAAGATGGCCACCGCCGTTTTTTAAAATGGCTTTTTTTTCAGTTTGAAAATACTGTTTTTTTTCTTAAAACCTTCGTTTACCTTCTTTTAGTGCAAAACAGCTTTCAGGTTTGGTAGCTACCTTCCTTACAAGTGAATATTTCACTAGACATGAGTATTTGATATATACAGGATTTGCGCATGCGCGAAAATGAAACAAAATTCATAAAAAAACATTTCAACTCTTTACTATAAAATAAGTGATTTGGGATTTTCAATGATATAATGATTTGATTTGACAACATTTTTCAAGGTTATGACACACATGATTTAACAATATTGCGCATGCGCAAACTATTTTATAGACATGAGTGATTTGTATGCACTACCAGGGCAAACTGGTATAAATCGTAGTTCATAAAAAAAAGAATATATGGTATGATTGCCAATGAGACAACTGTCCACAAAGGACCAACATGACACAAACTTTAACAGCTATAGGTCACCGTACGGCCTTCAACAATGAGCTAAGCCCATACCGCATAGTCAGCTATAAAAGGCTCCGATAAGACAATGTAAAACAATTCAAACGAGAAAACTCTCCGGTTTATATGATCCGTTCATCCTATAATGACTCTTCAAACTCAAGAGTTTATCTAAAAATGAGGGTACTTTTTCTAAAAATGAGGATACTCTTTATATGGCCTTCAAAATACCGTTTCGATCCCTAACATCACTGAGGAGACAATTATTGTCGAAATCCGGATCTGGTGTACTAAAATATATTGACACCGTATGTTTGTGGCATAACATCGCGGCCACAAGTTATAAAAGTTTTTCTGTTTAGTATTAAGTTTATTTTAAGATATATTTTGTTACATCTTGTGATCAATTTTATTTGGCAATCGCCAATTGCAGTCAGCAGGGTCAAAGAACATCAGTTGTTCGACCTGTTAGTCAAATGCGTTTTGTTTAAATATACTTTTTCACTTTTTTGGTCTTTAGGAAAATGTTGTTTGTGCTGTTTTTAGACCCTTCTTCAACGAAATTTGTTTAACATGCACACGTATGAAAATTGCGGTTTTTGTCCAACGCAATCATAGGTTTGAACGTAGTTTTCAATTTAGACTCGTTTATATTTTTTTGTTTGGGCTTTGTATCATATTTTCCCTCCGGTTTATATGATTCGTTCATCCTATATTGACTCTTTAAATTCAAGAGTTTATCTAAAAATGAGGGTACTTTTTTCTAAAAATGAGGATACTCTTTATATTGCCTTCCAAATATCGTTTCGATCCCTAACATCACTGAGGAGACATTTATTGTCGTAATCCTGATCTGGTGTACTAAAATATATTGATACCGTATGTTTGTGGCATAACATCGCGGCCACAAGTTTAAAAAGTTTTTTTCTGTTTAGTATTAAATTTATTTTAAGATCCATTTTGTTACATCTTGTGATCAATTTTATTTGGCTATCGCCAATAGCATTCAGCAAGGTTAAAGAACATCAGTTGTTCGACCTGTTAGTCAAATGCGTTTTGTTTAAATATACTTTTTCACTTTTTTGGTCTTTTGAAAAATGTTGTTTGTGCTGTTTTTAGACCCTTCTACAACGAAATGTGTTTAACATGCACACGTATAAGAATTGCGGTTTTTATCCTACGCAATCATAGGTTTGAACGTAGTTTTCAATTTAGACTCGTTAACTTAAATGAAATAACGGTACACAAGCAGAGAATAACACAAGAAGGTCATAACAGGCACAGAGTTACAACTATTATGCAATGGTTATAACTAATGCCGCATTAAGAAATATCCACATGTATAATAGTCCCGGTATAAGATTCGTAATAATGGACTACGATAGGTTATTATTATGTCAAATATAAATAAATGGATGAAAGAAAGACATTTTAAATTATAGTCCATACTTATCATATAGACTGATTATAACGTTAATGATAATACAAACTGGTTCATCAGTTTATGTTCATGTTTTGTATTTCTATGTTTTCCCCTCAATTTGCCTACCGTCAGCAAGACTGCATTTTCAAGTATATCCGCAAGCTGATGGCGTTGCCTTTCCTTCCAGCAGATCACATCAGACCAGCTTTCAAAACCTGAAAGACCTACAGACAGACCCACTTCATCGTCTTGTTAAGTATGTAGAAGACACATGGATCAACAGTACCGTTTGGCCCGTGGAATCGGGGACAGCCTTCGGCCAGCCGACACGTACACACAACGATTGTAGAGGGGTGACATAGGCGCATCAACAAGAAATTATCAGAAGAGAAGAAGCCCTTCTTCTTACTGCTACCAAAACTTAAAGAAGACGCTGAATTGCTGCCTAATCAGCTGGTGAGGTTACAGGGTGTAAATACATAAAATATACGTAACAAGACATATAAACTAGAGGCTCTCAAGAACCTGTGTCGCTCACCTGTTACTGTATTTACTGATGTCGGTCATCTTGGTTGGTAGATGGGGTCATTAGACACTTTTTTTAAATAGATACCCTAGTAATGATGGTGGCCAAGTTTGTTTAAATTTGGCCCATAGTTTCAGAAAAGAAAATTTTTGTACAAGTTACAAAAATGACGAAAAGTTGTTCAATATTGACTATAAAGGGCAATAACTCCTAAAGGGGTCCTCTAACAATTTTGATCATGTTGACTTATTTGTAGATCTTACTTTGCTAAACAGTATTGCTGTTTACAGTTTATCTCTATCTATAATAGTATTCAAGATAATAACCAAAAACTGCAAAATTTCCTTAAAATTAACAATTTTAGTGCAGCAACCCAACAACGAGTTGTCGGATTCATCTGAAAATTTGTGAGGGGAAAGATCTTCTTCTGATGGACATTTAAATCTTGAAAGATTTGCCCTAAATGTCTTAGTTTCAAATATATAATTCAAAAACTGCATTTTACCGCTATGTTCTAATTTTAGCCATGTCAGCCATTTTGTTTGGTAGGCGGGGTCATCGGACACATTTTTAAAACATTATACCACAATGATAATTGTGGCCAAGTCTGGTTAAATTTGGCCATGTTGTTTCAGAGAAGAAGATTTTAGTACAAGTTACAAAAAATGACGAAAAGTTGTTAAAAATTGACTATGAAGGGCAATAACTCCTTAAGGGGTTGACTGACAATTTTGGTCATGTTGACTTATTTGTAGGTCTTACTTTGCTGAACATTATTGCTGTTTACAGTTTATCTCTATCTATAATAGTATTCAAGATTATAGACAAAAACTGCAAAATTTCCTTAAAATAACCAATTCAGGGGCAGCAACCCAACAACAAGTTGTCCCATTCGTCTGAAAATTTCTGGGCAGATAGATCTTGACCTGATCAACAATTTTACCCCATGTCAGATTTGCTCTAAATGTTTTGGTTTCAAAGATATAAGCCAAAATATACATTTTACCCCTGTGTTCTATTTTTAGCCATGGCGGCCATCTTGGTTGGATGGCCAGGTCACCGGACACATTTTTAAAACTAGATACCCCAAGGATGATTGTGGCCAAGTTTGGTTAAATTTGGCCCAGTAGTTTCAGAGGAGAAGATTTTTGTAACAGTTTACGGACGACGGACGACGGACGACAGACGACGGACGACAAGTGGTGAGAAAAGCTCACTTGACCTTTGAGGTCAGTTGAGCTAAAAAGAGGAAGATGTGTCCACAAAAGACCAAAATGCCACAGAAATAAATAACTATAAGTAATCGTACTGTCTTCAACAACGAGCAAAGCCCATACTGCATAGTTAGCTATAGAAGGCCCGAAATGACACCTCAAAACAATTCAAACGAGAAAACTAACTGCCATATTTATATAAAAAAATGAACTAAACCAAAGATGAAACACATCAACAAACAACGTTTCCAACGCAATATTCAGTAAAAAAATATCTTTTTCTAATGTTCTATGAAGCGAGCACACTTTGACACTTGAGGATTGTTTTGGATATAAATCCTATCAGCAGATCAGCTAGAAAATGAATAAATATGAAGCCTTACAATGTTAAATTTTTTTTTTCGACTAACACGGAAAAAAAGACGTGTATGGATCTACAAAATAATAAAATATGCGCCTTAGGGTGTACTTGGATACTTCAGGGTGTTTTGAGGTTTGTGTGTTGCGTCTTCTATACTAGTATTTGTCTGTAACACTTTTGTTTACGACAGAATGGCCAAAAGCGTTTGAAGGCAAAATCACTACACTTTTTTTCTGGGATCCTTTTTTTCATTTTGGTAATTTGTAAACGTAGATTTTTTCTCTTTTTAGAGAATCGTGCAATTTCCAGCTCTTTCATTCTAATAGTCTTTAAATAATCCTTTGTACAATCACCAAGATGTTTAATTTTCTCCTAGATCTAGTCTATTCTAAATTCTTGTAAGATAGATAATTTAAAAGATCCCGTCAGTATTATATTGGTCTATTATATATCATTATTATATTGGTCTATTATATATCATTATGATATATTTCTATTATGAATTACTATATACGTTGAACCACAAACGTCAAAATCATTCAATAGCGTAGTGGTATAAACTATTTTTGGATTCTCATAAATTCTACCTATAACTTTTGGACTAGTTTTAATATCGGTCTATTTCTGTAATTTATTCTTACATACTTTTGATTTTTTAACCCTTTAATTCAATGTCTTGATTGCTGTTATAGTATTTTCAAGACTTATATTAAAATATTTTTTAAACTTTCTGATGCGTAATATAAAATCTTGACTAGTATGTCAGATCACAATGGACTATTGTTTGCCACTAAGTATGGGTACAGATGCTCAGGCTATTGATTAGTTGATTGTTGGTTGCTTAACGAGGACGAGAACAAGTTCTCAATAAATACAATAGGTAACTTGGTACGATAGAGGCCACCTGGGATGATGATCGGGGAAATTTGGACTGCCACTGGGTGTAGTCAATTTTTTATATGTTGTAGCCATAATTGTTGTGGTTTTTTTTTTGGCACAAAATAAAATAATAAAAACATTAACCATCAGTGTTTTCTTTATTTTTAGCATATATACAGATAGAGATGGTTTGCCAGCAACTGCAACTCTATTTTATAATGTGACAGACATTTTAAATTCTATAAAAGGGTAAAAAAAACTTGAGGATAGAAGAAATAGTATTTACGAATGTTTTACTGTTCTCAGTAAAAAACTAATTAAAAAATGAACATCAATTTCAGAGTTGCTGCTCAAAAGGAAGCAATTAAACCAAGAGTTTCAAATGGTGAAGTTGAAATCATCCCTTCGTATATTTTACGGACGCCATCACGAGATGGTTGACAGTTATGAAATAACCGTTTACAAATGATATCGGATATGTCAGTGCTGTACAACTTTGTACCTTTTTCACCTTCGATCTTGTATATCTAGGCGTTATGTATTCAGGTTTAGTTTTCTGTAATTAGTTAATACTTCAGTTTCTTTGTGTATATCTCTTTCATATTCATTTGATAAAATTTACTGTTTGCAATAGCATGAATTGTTCTATATAATAAGAATGTTCTTATCCCGGGCATAAAAAACAATGCCGTATTTGGCAAAACCTTTTCAATTTTTGATCTTCAGTGCTGTACAACTTTGTACTTTTTTCACTTTCGATCTTTTATATCTGGGCGTCACTGGTGAGTCTTGTGTGGACAAGGCGCGTTTTTGGCGTATTGAATTTTAAACCTGATGCTTTTTGTTATCTATTAATCATGTTTTTCTTTGTCTAATATGTTCTATTTATTTGTATTGTAGTCCTGTAATATTATGTTGTCATTTCAATGTTATATTTAACTTTGCCATTAAAGTGCGAGGTTTGGCATGTCATAAAACCAGGTTCAACCCACCACTTTTGTTCCTGTTTAAAAGTGTCCTGTACCAAGTCAGGAATATGGTCATTGTTATATAATTGTTCGTTTCTCTGTGTGTTGCATTTTAACGTTCAGTCGTTCGTGTTTTCTCTTATATTTGAGATATTAAGATAAGACGTGGCACGGTACTTGTCTATCCCAAATTCATGTATTTGTTATTCTCGTGGTGTTTTGTCTGATGCTTGGTCCGTTTCTGTGTGTGTTGCGTCGTTGTTCTCTTATATTTAATGCGTTTCGCTCGGTTTTGGTTTGTTACCCCGATTTTGTTTTTTGTCCATGGATTTGAGTTTTGAACAGCGGTATACTAGTTGCCTTTATTTATATGTTCCTTGCGTCGTAACTTCAATCCCCTTCCCTTTCATGAATGTGACCTACCGAATTAGACTATTTCCGGATTTGATTGATTGATTGTTGGTTGCTTAACGTCCAATGGCAAATATTTCATGCATATTCAGGACGAGAACAAGTTCACAATAAATACAATACGTAGGTTGATACAATAGAGGTCATCTGGGATGATTGTCGGGGAACTTTGGACTGCCACTGAAAAATGAGGATATATTGGATAGGGACAGAATTTTTGCCTTACAACAGGCCACCTACGGAACCCTGAAAGAGTTATTGCAAGGGTTCTTAACGTGCTCTCTTTACACGTCCCTCTTCTGACCGGATGTGACTGCGAACTTGATACATCCCGCACAGCCAAACGGACGCACCACTTCGGCAAGTGTTTTATTGCCGGTCTGGGGAAGACCAAGTGACCCTTGGGGATTACCGAATTTGATTTACATGTGCAACACGACGGGTTCCACACGTGGAGCAGGATCTGCTTACCCTTCCGGAGCAACTGAGATCACCCCTAGTTTTTGGTGGGGTTCGTGTTGTTTATTCTTTGGTTTTCTATGTTGTGTCATGTGTAGTATTGTTCGTTTTTTTCATTTTTAGCCATGGCGTTGTCAGTTTGTTTTAGATTTATGAGTTTGACTGTCCCTTTGGTATCTTTCGTCCCTCTTTTTCAGACTGATTTGTTATGTTAATAAAGCAATTTCTCGTAATTTCTGATTACTTTGATTTTTACGAATGACACCATGAATATTTCAAATTTTCAAAAATGTTAAAAGTCGAAATGTTATACCAGTCATAAGATAAAAATTCCACTATAATATATTTTCCAAAGATGATTTATTATGTAATAAAACTTCCTTTTGGGATTTATTTTTCTTTCTTTTTATTATGCTTCTAGAATATGTGTCTCATAACATGCATCCCAATAGCTAAGATCGGTAGCTACGTCACTTATTTGTTTATGAATATTCATGTATCGGTCACGTGACAGCACATCATGCAAACAAAACAGAATAACAATGGCATCCACTCAAGATTTTATGAAAATAAAATTAACTGATAACGATATTCCAGGGGCAAAAATAGATTTAAATGATTTTCAGGACAATTGTAATATCCAACCAAAGAGATGGTTACAGTGCAGTGGTATTAAAATGTCTGGAAACAAACCAGAACTTATTCAAAGGTGAGTGACCTGTAACGATACGCTCATTTCTTTTGTTGTCATGTTTTATCTGAACTACAAATAGTCAATCCTCTTAAATATAGCAAGGTTAACTTTGTCACCGAGCAATGATTGGTAGTTGACAGTTAAATAACACACCTTTTCATGTGACACAGTGATAATTATGGAAATCATATACAAACACGCACGTATTAATTCCTTTGTTTACATTTAGGCAAAACACGTGCTCTTTAAAAGTCTTTCACTTATGAAGTGTTTTTTAAGAAATATTCATTGATCGAAACTATTTTTAAATAATTAATAAAAAATAACGGATTTGAGAGAAGTCACTACCCTCCATGGATAGAGAAACATATTAAATATTCTTGTTTATTATAGATGTAAAGATGTAATAGCTGGCGGAAAAGCAGATCATATTAATTTCAGCGTCGATGATGGTAAATGGTACGATATTAAATATGAGTCTGTAAAAATAGAAACTTCTGCAGAGAAAAAAAAAAGAACCCAGCACTACCCCCCGTTTTAGGCTGGAAACAATTTCCTAATAACCCAATTCCAACTATGGACATATATATCATTACCTACTAGAAAGTGTTGTCCTGTTGAACGAAGATGGAGAAAAAGAGGACACTGATTTGTCACATATGAAATCAAAACCTTTAACCAAAGGGGAGCAGTATGTCAAGAGTGGCAGTGTCACCAATATCATGGACACAGTCAAAAGAGGCCCATGCTATTACTTTTTGAAGGCTAAAGTTGATGCATCAAAGAAAAAAAACCCAGAGGAATGTACATGTGACTGTCAAATGTCAGTGGTGCTGTTCTTGATGCAAGCTGCACTTGTCCAGTCTCAGCATTAGGGCGTTGCAACCATGCTGCAGCTGTACTTTTATTCATCAATAAACATTTTAGGAAGAAAATGGGTATGATCCCCTTGCTTGCACAGCAAAGACTTGTGAGTCGAAACAGGGGGAAAAAACTAAAAATCTAAAGTGATCTGTCGGGTAATGACTATCAATAATGACGACTTCAGTATATATATTAAAGGAACTTATCCTGTTGAACTGTTGAATCCAAAATTAGTGATGCAATATATTTATCAAATAAACAAAAGGCAGTAAAACTTTGCGACTGTCCCACGACCTCAGCATATGAGACTAGTTACATACGATGCAGAATAGAACTTGTGAACGAATTCAAATATTATGGCCTAAATGAAGGTAAATCGTCAATGTGGGAAAGTCTCCTCAATGCCATCATTACATATGACAATTAAGATCTTGATGAGGAACGTCAAATTATGCTTCAAAACTTAACTTGGACTTTTTTTTGTTAAAATCAATCGGGCCCAGGACCAATCCAGTATATCTTATCATAATCCTTCGTTTTTAAATCAATTTCCTATGTGCATACATTTACAGTAATTAAGAGCTAGTAAACTTAGTGTATGATTAATATTTCTGGTTATGAAATACATTCGTCCGCATTTATTTCCATATTTTTCTAGACAAGTTTTGATAAATAAAATATTTTACTTTAAAGTTAACATAGCCAAAGTTTTATTACATTCTATTACAGTTTGTTTTGGGTCATCAAAATATATAGGTCTTGGCAAAATTGCTGAAACTATTATCCTTAAAGAAGGAAAAACATTGCAAATAGAATCAATTAAATTATTATAATATTGAATAATCAATTTACTGGATAAACCATTCCCAACATAATTTGTGCCTACATGCAATATTGATTGATTGTTGGTTGCTTAACGTCCAGTGGCAAATATTTCATGCTTATTCAGGACGTGAACAAGTTCACAATAAATACAATAGGTAGGTTGATACAATAGAGGCCATCTGGGATGATGGTCGGAGAAATTTGGACTGCCACCGGAAAAGGAGGGTATATTGGATAGGGACAGAAATTTTGCCTTGCAACAGGCCACCTACGGACCCCTCAGAGGGTTGTTGCAAGGGTTCTTAACGTGCAAAGAGCGTGGCACTCTCTTTACACGAGGCATCGGATCTACATGCAATAAGAAATATGTGTATTTTCTTAACAATAAAAGTATTAAACATTTGAATTTTGAAGACAAACATCAAGCCTAAATTGATGCTGATGCTGTTCATCTTTCTTTTTTGGGAAATGATATTTTCATCGATACAATTCAAACTGCAATTCAAAAAAAGAGCTTTCAGTGGGCATGTGTTACCTTTCCACGTCAGTTTTAATCTAGCGGCGTACTACAGTACATGATATATAAGGCATGAAGAATGTCCATCCTCTTCTATTAACTTATCCTGTCTTAATTAAAGGCAACAGCAGTAGTTCAAAACTCGTAAATCCATAGAAAAAAAACAAAATGGGGGTAACAAACTAAAACCGAGGGAATCACATTTAATGTAACATAACAACGACACGACACTGAAATGCAACACACACAGAAACGGACCGAGCATCGGACAAAATCCAACGAGAATATCATATATAACAGCAACACCAAATACATTGATTGATTGGTTACTTAATGTCCAGTGGCAAATATTTCATGCATATTCAGGACGAGAAAAAGTTCACAATAAATACAATGTAGGTTAATACGATAGAGGCCATCTGGGAAATTGGGACTCCCACTCTAAAATGAGGGTATCTTGGAGGGGGACAGAAATTTTGCCTTGAAACAGGCCACCTACGGACCCCTTAAAAGAGTTGTTGCAAGGGTTCTTCAAGTGTAATGAGCGTGGCACTCTCTTTAAACGAGGCATCGGCCTTCTGATACATTCCGCACAGCCAAATACTTCGGGAAGCATTGTACTTTCGGTCGGGAGAAGACCAAGTGATCATATTTCTATACCCCAGTCAACCTTGAGGGTTAAACCAAATACATAAATTTGGGATAGACAAGTACCGTGACACGTTTTATCGCAATGTGAATATACACTCAAAAATATGAGAAAACAGAAGACGCAACGTTAAAATGTAGCACACGCAGAAAACAAACAATAACATAACAATGGCCATCTTTCTCACTTGGTACAGAACATTTTTAAAGGAAAAAATGGTGGGTTGAACCTGGTTTTGTGGCATGTCAAACCTCGCACTTTGACGGCAATGTTAAATAGCAATGATAAATATAACATTGAAATAACAACATATAATACAAATAAATAGAACATATTAGACAAAAAAAAAACACATGATTAATAGATACAAAAAAACATCAGGTTTAAAATTCAATACTCAAAAAACGCGTCTCGTCCACACAAGACTTACCAGTGACGCCGAGATATAAAAGATCGAAAGTGAAAAAAATACAAAGCTGTACAGCACTGAAGATCAAAAGTTGAAAAAGGTGTCAAATACGGCTAACATGGTATATGGTAAATATTTCAAGACATTTTCGTGTATCTTCAAACATTGATCAACAAGTATCTGGCTTTTTCTCCTACCAAATTTGTGACTTACTGTCTAACGACTTTCTGGTGGTTTTTTTTAATCCAGATCAGCTGTAGAAATGAACTAGTTGTTGTTACAACACTTTTTAATATGGTTTATATTTAACAATTGTTTAGAGTTATTATGTCATTAATAAAAGTTCATTTCAAACAAACAGATGTTTCCTTCCTTATTAATTTCAATTTTGACTGTTTTTGAAAATGAGTCTTTACTGGATCTCTTCATACTGTAAACGACAAGTTTATTTTCCATTACGTTTTGAAAACAATTGTTGCATCGATCACCAAATTACGAATAGGTCAAGGATAACGTTATCAAATATTGTTCAGTTGTCAAAAGCAACCTATCTTTCTCATGCAACGGAAAGTAAATTTCATGATGTTCATGTTTTTTTCTTAAAGTTAACTTATTGTTATGAGTCAAAGCAAAGAAGGTTTTTATTAGCAACTTTTTAACGCTTTGTGAGTGTATCTCTAAGTAACGTCTTTATTGTTGATCGTGTTAAATTCATGAGGACTGCAAGTTAGAAGACATGAAGTGACAATTACTTTTTACATCACACAGGTAATGGAAAATAGTTTTGTCGTTTTCAGTATGTAATAAATCCTGAAAGCAGTGTGGGAAGAGTATTGTAGCAGAAACAATTCTGCCCAAGATTCGGGGATGCGGACCACATCAATTTCTAGTTTGTATTAAAACTGGTGTGTACGGAAAACGACTGATGTCAAATGTGATGCGCTATAATATATATATATTTTAATCATCAAAGTACAACAATTATCATCTTAGGCCAAAGGTAATCAGAAATGGAGCATTCAATATCTTCAAATTATTCGTACTTAGAAAGCATGTAGCAAATGCACTAACGTACTATGGAGGCATGTAGCAAATGCACTAACGTTTTATGGAGGCATGTAGCAAATGCACTGACATACTATGGAGGCATGTAGCAAATGCACTAACGTACTATGGAGGCATGTAGCAAATGCACTGACGTACTATGGAGGCATGTAGCAAATGCACTAACGTACTATGGAGGCATGTAGCAAATGCACTAACGTACTATGGAGGCATGTAGCAAATGCACTGACGTACTATGGAGGCATGTAGCAAATGCACTAACGTACTATGGAGGCATGTAGCAAATGCACTAACGTACTATGGAGGCATGTAGCAAATGCACTGACGTACTATGGAGGCATGTAGCAAATGCACTGACGTACTATGGAGGCATGTAGCAAATGCACTGACGTACTATGGAGGCATGTAGCAAATGCACTGACATACTATGGAGGCATGTAGCAAATGCACTAACGTACTATGGAGGCATGTAGCAAATGCACTAACGTACTATGGAGGCATGTAGCAAATGCACTAACGTACTATGGAGGCATGTAGCAAATGCACTAACGTACTATGGAGGCATGTAGCAAATGCACTAACGTTTTATGGAGGCATGTAGCAAATGCACTGACATACTATGGAGGCATGTAACAAATGCACTAACGTACTATGGAGGCATGTAGCAAATGCACTAACGTACTATGGAGGCATGTAGTAAATGCACTAACGTACTATGGAGGCAATTGTTTGAAGTATTTACGGTAGTTTAAACGGGTCTCATTAAAAAGTATCGTGCATGGTGAATTGTTTAAACAGGGTCCCAGATAGCTTCAACTGGTTGAAAAAGTTGCGTAATTTTAGAACTTATCCGGAATGGAATAAATAGCGATTAGGTTTATGAGGAAAACCATTGTACACAAAAACAACAAAATAATTTAAGACACTTCATTTTAACTACTGACATAATCATACCCAATATAAAGTTGTTTCTTGTATCAAAATAGGGAGGTATAAAGCTTTGAACGGTAGAGTCATTAAATATACTAGATAAGTTGATAAAATAAATACCTCTGCTAATATATTTGATTTAAAAAAAGACGTTTATGATCTTCAGGTGCGTCAATACGTAGGAACAGCTATGGTGGCAAAATGCTGTTTTTATACGCGAATATTCATACAGTGGGCTGAAGAATGAGATGGTGTCACACTCTTTGAAAATATCGTGGAATTTACTAATCGGTATTTGTCCCAGTTTACATAATAATTGATGCCGACCATTACTTTTAAATATAGATACGATATTATCAAGTGTATAATTTATACGATGTTTAACTCGTTGATTTCGATTGATGCGTTTCCCATGAGACCTATTATTTCGTTGTTTATAATCAATAATATTCATGATATCAATAGAGAAATTAGCAGAGGATTCTGACTTTCTTAAATCAAGTAAGTTATATAACTGATGACTGTACAGATAGAACTCCTTTGTCCTGTGTTGATTTAAAAAAATAACTTGATATACAACTTATTTATTTTTCACATGTGTGGGTCATTTAAAAAAAAAATGTCCAATTTAGAAATTGATTGATTGATATATAGGGCCGTTAGTTTTCTCGTTTGAATTATTTTACATTGTCATATCAGGGACTGTTAAAGCTGACTATGGGGTATAGGCTTTGCTCATTGTTGAAGACCGTACAGTGACCTGAAGTTGTAAGCAGCAAGAATGTTTAGTAAAGTAAGAACTACACATCCCATCACCAAAACACATTTTGTCATGAAACCCATCTGTCCTTTGTTTAATATTCACACAGACCAAGGTGAGCGACACAGGCTCATTAGTGCCTCTAGTTACAAATTGTAATTTGGATGGAGAGAGGTCTCATTGGCACTCACACCACATCTTCTAATATATATGTACTTAAACACTGTTTCCCAACATATCTATTCTCGGCCATTCAAGAAAAAAATATAAATGATAGTTTATTGATCAAGACGAGGCTTTTGAAAATTGAATACAGATATAATATTATATACTGACATAAAACATAATTATCCAAATGTTACTGAATTTCAAATTATTTTGTAAATTTAAATTAAAACATTACCCAATTGACGACTACATATACATAAATAAACAAAATAAATAATTACAGATAGATAAACAAACAAATGCCTACCGATCATACATACACACATAAGGTTGCATGAGACTGATAAGTGAACTGGTAACACTATTCTCATCACCACCTTTATGAGTTGCATTTGGAGTGTCCAAAAGACAACGGCGACAAGCCTACACACGTTGTCGCCTCAAAGCCTTGTTCACCTTGTGAAGTTTTTCAATATATTGCTGTATACTGGAACTTTGTTTGTCTTTCATAATGCAATCAGCACAGTTATTGTTTGAATGAAGTGAGTCAATTGGTTGAAGATCAGTTAGTTCTGTAAAATTTGATAGAGGATTTGTAGAAGTAGATGTTGAATTATTGGAAGCTGGTATGTCATTATTGCTCATTATAACAGGTCTTGAGGTAGATGTGTTAACATGCATGTAAGAAGACTGCTGACTATAAGTTGACATATGCAAGGGTGACACAAAGGAATGAGAATCCGACATGAGAGGTGGAAGGAATGATGGAACATAACTATTAGATGCTGAGACTTGCTTATAATGCTGATTGAGATAAGGATGCAACGGCTCTGCTGTGTAGGACAAGGGTACTGCACATGAAACATGGGTATTAACAAGTGGAGTGCAAGTAGGTTGCTGACTAGTAGTTGCTATGTAAGGAAAGGGTGCAGAAGAGGTAACCTGTGTGTTAACTAAACCAGGATTGAAATAAAAATGTTATGTGGTGGTTGACTGGTTACTGCTGGTGGAGGCATATGAGTTAAGGAATGAACATTAGTGTTAGGCACAGGTGATGGTGAAGGGACATGCATGTTAACTGGGGAAAGAGGGATGGTAGTAATGTTATGTGGTGGTTGACTGGTTACTGCTGGTGGAGGCATATGAGTAAAGGAATGAACATTAGTGTTTGGCACAGGTGATGAGGAAGGAACATGCATGTTAATTTGGGCAGAGGGGGTAGGCACAGTGGTAGTGCAGGACGCATTATTATTCTGTTGATTAAAGTCTAACATGCCAGTATTTGTAGGTGTACTACAAGTACCTACACTTGCATTCAGCATGCAGCTCTTGAAAATATCACTAGCAATTTTTTTTTGCTGTCTCCTGGCGTTTCTTTTCTGTGCTTTTCCCTATGCCACTTTTAAAAATCCGATCCTGTAAAGTTACAAAAATAATTAGTAAATCAAGTAAAATATCATACACACTTGCTATTTGCTTTAGCAGGAACCCATACTAAATGCAAAGGAGCATGTCTCTTACAAGGCCCAATAGGTGGAAGCAATAGCTGTGTATATTGTGGGTAGTTCCTCACACAATGCTGCTGAACTGGTCTTTAGCATTGCATTTCCTATCATGATTTTCTTGAGGGTTACTGCTCACAAAGAAGCTATTAAACCAAGAGTTCCAAATGGTGAAGTTGAAATCATCCCTTCGTAAATTTTACGGACGCCATCACGAGTTGGTTGACCGTTATGGAATAACCGTTTCACAAATGATATCGGATATGTTTTTTACGTCGTAACTACAATCCCCTTCCCTTTCATGAATTTGACCTACCGAATTAGACTATTTACCGGATTTGTAATCACATAAGCAACACGACGGGTGCCGCATGTGGAGCAGGATCTGCTTACCCTTCCGGAGCACCTGAGATCACCCCTGGTTTTTGGTGGGGTTCGTGTTGTTTATTCTTAAGTTTTCTATGTTGTGTCACGTGTACTATTGTTTTTCTGTTTGTCTTTTTCATTTTTAGCCATGGCGTTGTCAGTTTGTTTTAGATTTACGAGTTTGACTGCCCCTTCGGTATCTTTCGTCCCTCTTTTTGTACTCTTCCATAAAAAAAGTAACGGTATCAGAAATCAAAATTGAAATTTCTGTTCTAAATTTTACCTTGACATAGTTCCATTTGTAATCGGCAGATTTAAGCTGATGTTACATTATTTCTGCAAGATTGTTAACTGCTAACTTTCTTTGTTCAGTAAATATAGTTCTTTTCCTGAATGTATGGTTTCTTTTTGTTTGTTGCAAATTCAGCTTGTTGTTTATCACCTAATGGCCCTATATTTTGAACATCTGACATACTGTATAAACACACTGAAACCAACATATTATTTACATATTTTGTAATTGGTACCAATATATATGAACTATATTCATACATTTTCCATTCAGAAGTACAGGCTTTTAAAAATAATTGACTAGGTTCAACTGAACACACCTCTTCGCTGAATATCCTTTGGATATGGTGGAATAATGTACTAGTTTGTTCTGGATGTTCTTGGTGTTCTGGATGTTCTTGGAGTTCTTGATGTTCTTGGGGTTCTGGATGTTCTTGGGGTTCTGGATGTTCTTGAGGTTCTGGATGTTCTATATCATACTGCAAAAATGAGATTTTATAATTTTATTTATGAATAAACAATATTGCTGTGAAGCATTATATGTTGCATATTAATTATCACACCAGCCATAGTTAAAAAGAAAGGTTACCTGGACCTAATTCTTTAAGGAATGTATAGTTATGTAGCATACAAGATTGAATTTAATCATCTCTATGATCACTTATAGTATTATAACAATTCAAATATATTACAGTTATATTCATCATATTTTCATCACATATCCATTGATCACTCCTTAGCTTTCCATCGTCGAGTCAACACGTACGCGTCGATCTAAAAGCAATTACAGGAGAAGGTTACGGTCTGTTGTTTTTGTTCAATTGTTTAGTTAGCATTTAAAATAATTTCTTTTCTTTTTTTTAAAGCTTAAGTTCAATTTCACTTCTTTTTATTATTTCTTTGTAAGTTTATAAATTTTATTTTTTTTAATCTTTAGGTTTTAAACTTTATTTTTGCTAAATAAGTTTAAATAATTAATTATTTTTGCTAAATAAGTGTTACATATTTAAATAGGCTAAAGTTTAATCTATTTTTGCTTTAATAAATATAATTAAAAGTTAAGATACATTTTAATATGAGCAATATGTCAAACAACAAAAGGAAAATTGACTCAAGTAGTCCACAACAAGGGAAATCACCTGATTCCAAAATCTACAAACGAAATCAAGGCATTTCGCCAATACAATATGCAAAAAGTCAAGAATTAAGCCAAACTAAAACTAAAAGCCCTGTGTCACTCAATGATAAGGGCAAAAAGATGTTTCCCCTAGTGAAACACTAATCATCACACCAAGGGCTAAAAAGTTCATGCTACTGACCCTTAACTCTCTCCATTATCTACCAATAACCATGATAGGAAGTGTAAATGATCAAGCCATAGAAATAAATATATTTATAAATCTCACAGGTTTCTGAGTTTCATGGACAAATATTGTAAAACAAAAGAGATATTAACACTTGTCGTCGACCATTTCAATATATATATAGCGTATATCGGCGAGGGTGAATACCGTCCGGTCAACTTTTTTTTGAGAAAAACCCGTTTTTTTGCAATCAAGTTTATATTTTCGTATAATATATTTATAAATCTCACAGATTCCTGAGTTTCATGGACAAATATTGTAAAACAAAAGAGATATTAACACTTGTCGTCGACCATTTCAATATATATATATAGCGTATATCGGCGAGGGTGAATACCGTCCGGTCAACTTATTTTTGAGAAAAACCCGTTTTTTTGCAATCAAGTTTATATTTTCGAATAACATATTTATAAATCTCACAGATTCCTGAGTTTCATGGACAAATATTGTAAAACAAAAGAGATATTAACACTTGTCGTCGACCATTTCAATATATATATAGCGTATATCGGCGAGGGTGAATACCGTCCGGTCAACTTTTTTTTGAGAAAAACCCGTTTTTTTGCAATCAAGTTTATATTTTCGTATAATATATTTATAAATCTCACAGATTCCTGAGTTTCATGGACTAATATTGTAAAACAAAAGAGATATTAACATTTGTCATTGACCAGTTGAATATATATATAGCGTATATTGGCGAGTGTGAATACCGTCCGGTCAACTTTTTTTGCTCAAAAATAATTATTTTTTCTCTTTTTTTTTTTATTTTCATAAAATATAGTCTAATATCTTTCAGGTTTACAAATATTAAACAAATCTATCGGATAACAAAAAAAGTTAGGACGGTTGAGTCATATGTCGTCCGGTCAACCGTCCTGTCACTATCCGGGCAATCGTCCTGTCATTAGTGCTTCCCTACTTTTGTGAATAAAATATAGTTTCGTTTGATTCCTTGTCTGTTGTTCAGCCATAATCTGATATCAGGTATCCCAATGTTCGATTAGGGGCGAAGTACAGGCCACTACACGTCCCGGGAGGTGTCGTCACCGACCCCCTCCGTTACATGTGTTGAAAAATTAGGTGTTATATTTTAAACATTATCCACGCAACATTTCGCTAAACAAATTAGATTCATCGGGAGTGTGAATCTATCCAGGTGAAATCGGATGCATTACAATAAATATTTTTGTAGCTTGAGCTACACAAAAGTTTAACATAGTGGGCGCTTTGATTAGCAATAAAATATATTTGAATTTGAATTATTGTTTGAAGGTCTGTATAAAACATTTTTTTGCCGTTTATTGTACATAAACATATTTTTTAAAATTAATACAAATAGTTGTTTTAGGTAAATATAATTATTAAATATGAATTTTAAAAATTCATATTTTTTTTCCCATTTGGTTTCGGGTAGAACTGTTTTTCATCCCTCTCATTAAGTCCATGAGATTCAAGAGTACGAAGCTGATGCATCCAGAACCTTTCCCTCTCTTTTCTCATTTCAGAGCACCCCAATGGTGACGGTGGGTGACTGGGGTATAGAAATTTGGTCACTTGGTCTTCTCCCGACCGACAGTAAAACGCTAAGTAGATATAGGAAGATGTGGTGTGAGTGCCAATGTGAGAACTCTCCATCCAAATAACAATTTAAAAGGTTGGCTCAATTTAAAATTGAAATTCCACTGATTCAACTAAAAGTGATACAAATGGAAGTAGAGAATTTCACTTACTAAGTACTGATGCATTTGGAGTCGGAGCTTTTTTTCAGTTTTTTTTTATTGAAACATTCATTTCCTCTTCATCTATGTAGACAATAAAAAAAGAAATTGTGTTAATACAGGTCTATGATAACTATACAAATACTCTTCACATATGAAATTATATGTACAAACTGCATGAGGACAGTCTTGGGCTTTTTACATCAAACTAAATTGTTGACACAGATATGTCATGTATGTCTCATAGATGTTCAATTAAATTTCAAAGAGACATAAATCTTGTAACAAGAATAGATCAGAGCTCATTTTCAAACTCACCCAAGACATTACGTATATTAACCTACAAGGAAAGTAGGTGTGAGAATGCAAATTTCTATGTAACTGATTATTCCAAGGGGCATGACTCTTTTAAAAATAGTTAATTGGCACTGATTTTCGAATTTGTAACACCATGGATAACCTACCAAATTTTAAAAACACTTTTGTTTTGAAATATAGTTAAACTAATTATGCTCAGATTGGATATTTGTAACTGAAAAAAGTATTAAAAAATATTATATAATTTACCATGTTTTCCTCGTGCCATTTCTTCAATATCGTCACTTGACAAGTTTGATGTGTATAGCGCATATCCCTGCACATCTGGATTGCACTTTCATATGTATCTGAGAAATATGGTGGTGGATATTGTACAGAAATGAACGGTAAAACAGAAGTAATTGCTTAACTGCAAAACAAGGCTGTTCAAGAATTTTATGTTTGGCAAGGGGTGACACTGACTTAATTATAAATTTGATGTTGCAAGGTCAATTAGAAAGATTGTCTTAAAAAGTTATTTGAATATTATGAATTCTGTCTAATTGAAAGATGCAGTCCAATTCTATTTTCACAGATCTGTTGTAAGGCAAAATTTCTGTCCCTATCCAATATACCCTCATTTTCCATTGGCAGTCCAAATTTCCCCGACCATCATCCTAGATGGCCTCTATTACAACAACCTACCTATTGTATTTATTGTGAACTTGTTCTCGTCCTGAATATGCATGAAATATTTGCCACTGGACGTTAAGCAACCAACAATCAATCAATCAATCAACCAATTCTATTTTCACAGATCAAAATGAAAAATTCATAGAATTTAAAGAACTATTGAAAGTACTTATCCATCATGTTCATCCTATTCACTGCTTACTTAGTGTTGTAAAGTTTTTTTTCGGAAGACATGAATATTTTATATATATGCACATTAATTGGCTTATTCCTATGCATAACTTCCCATATCAGGAAAAGAACGAGGAAACCATATTCATAATTGCTCTGATGTGTGATATTTCAATTCGAAAACTGTGTGGATTTATAGGCTCACTTGGGTGTTCTAACTGCTACATAACGTTTCCTTGTGATAAAGGACATATATGTTGTATTGGGTTTAATGTTAATGAATGGTCAATCAGAAATTTAGTGGAACATTGACATAGCATGAATGTAGTAAAGGGTGCTATAACGCAAACTGAAAAATAATTTGTAAATATACAAGAAAGAAAAGTTACCTTTACCACACTCCTTTTTGTTAAAGAAAGATTTTTTCTCAGTCTTTCATTTTTATACGACCGCAAAATTTGAAAAAAAATTCGTCGTATATTGCTATCACGTTGGCGTCGTCGTCGTCGTCCGAATACTTCTTAGTTTTCGCACTCTAACTTTAGTAAAAGTGAATAGAAATCTATGAAATTTTAACACAAGGTTTATGACCACAAAAGGAAGGTTGGGATTGATTTTGGGAGTTTTGGTCCCAACATTTTAGGAATTAGGGGCCAAAAAGGGCCCAAATAAGCATTTTCTTGGTTTTCGCACTATAACTTTAGTTTAAAGTAAATAGAAATCTATGAAATTTTGACACAAGGTTTATGACCACAAAAGAAAGGTTGGGATTGATTTTGGGAGTTTTGGTTCCAACAGTTTAGGAATTAGGGGCCAAAAAAGGGCCCAAATAAGCATTATTCTTGGTTTTCGCACAATAACTTAAGTTTAAGTAAATAGAAATCAATGAAATTTAAACACAATGTTTATGACCACAAAAGGAAGGTTGGTATTGATTTTGGGAGTTTAGGTTCCAACAGTTTAGGAATAAGGGGCCTAAAAGGGACCCAAATAAGCATTTTTCTTGGTTTTCGCACCATAACTTTAATATAAGTAAATAGAAATCTATGAAATTCAAACACAAGGTTTATGACCATAAAAGGAAGGTTGGTATTGATTTTGGGAGTTTTGGTCCCAACAGTTTAGGAATAAAGGGCCCAAAGGGTCCAAATTAAACTTAGTTTGATTTTAACAAAAATTGAATCCTTGGGGTTCTTTGATATGCTGAATCTAAAAATGTACTTAGATTTTTTATTATTGGCCCAGTTTTCAAGTTGGTCCAAATCGGGGTCCAAAATTAAACTTTGTTTGATTTCATCAAAAATTGAATAATTGGGGTTCTTTGATATGCCAAATCTAACTGTGTATGTAGATTCTTAATTTTTGGTCCCGTTTTCAAATTGGTCTACATTAAGGTCCAAAGTGTCCAAAATTAAACTAAGTTTGATTTTAACAAAAATTGAATTCTTGGGCCTCTTTGATATGCTGAATCTAAACATGTACTTAGATTTTTGATTATGGGCCCAGTTTTCAAGTTGGTCCAAATCAGGATCCAAAATTATTATATTAAGTATTGTGCAATAGCAAGAAATTTTCAATTGCACAGTATTCAGCAATAGCAAGAAATCTTCAATTGCACAGTATTGTGCAATAGCAAATATTTTCAATTGCACAGTATTGCACAATAGCAAGAAATATCTAATTGCACAATATTGTGCAATAGCAAGAAATTCCAATTGGATTTCAATTGGAGTTATCTTTCTTTGTCCAGAATAGTAGTTGAATCAACTTAAATCATTGTTTTATACAATATACAATGTATATTCACTTTTACTACCAACTGATAGATTAAAACAATCTTTACCATTCAGTGATAACAAGCACTTTTTTTTACATTTTAATATTTTATGGTGTATTTAAATGAGTAGTTATTGTTGCAAACTTCTTTAGAAATTTGAATTGAGATCAGTTTTGAAATAAGGGAAAGAGGGATGTGAAAAAAAAATTGGGGGGTCAATTTTTTTCATTTCAGATTTCATAAATAAAAAGAAAATTTCTTCAAACATTTTTTTGAGAGGATTAATATTCAACAGCATAATGAATTGCTCAAAGGCAAAAAATTTTTATAAGTTCATTAGACCACATTCATTCTGTGTCAGAAACCTATGCTGTGTCAACTATTTAATCATAATCCAAATTTAGAGCTGAATCCAGCTTGAATGTTGTGTCCATACTTGCCCCAACCGTTCAGGGTTCAACCTCTGCGGTCGTATAAAGCTGCGCCCTGCGAAGCATCTGGTTTGAATTAGTTTTCCTTCTTCATTCCCAGTGCTTCATAATCACACCCCTTGTGGTATATCTCGGACAACTTTTCCTCGGATCCAGTGGCTTGGATAAAATCCTACAAAACAAAGCTTGCATGTTATCTTTGATTTAAACTGAAAACTGCATGATGCTACTTTTTTTTGAGAAATTACTGAAGTTTAGAAGTTATTTTATAGTTAAAAGTTTTGTAAGAATTTGATATGTTTCTGTACAACACTTTATATTGATCACAAATAGTTATTCGTCACTATCATAAACGTATACGTATATATGCATGCAGTTTCAAATATCAAGAACAAGCGGTCGATGTCGATAGTCCGTTTTCTAACTGTTCAGAGTTGGACATGTCACTTGTTCATTCTTGGAAGCCTTACATGTATACTGATAATTTTTTTTTCAAGAACAACGATGTAGGGACGAACTATTTTTCAGTTATGTATGACTAAAATATAAGTTTTATTACAACTACTGTATTACTTATTTAGATCAATTTAAAAAAAAAAGTACAAAATCCCCCCACCCCCCATAAAAAAAATAGATGTCTAAGCTTAGATAATTGGTATTCCGTAAGTCAATCAATGAGCCAGAATCGTTACTTGACAGGAAGTTATTGAACGGATGTTTATGTTATCCTAACTAATCTTACCCATATAAAGATGAAATGTCTCATTAGCACTGCCACATCTTCCAATATCCACACAAAATTCCTTAAAGCAACAATTTTGTGACGCCGATGCATAACTATGGGTGGCACCAGAGTGATACCTATATGTGTCCCGCTGCTGAGTTTACACAGGCGACATTAAAATGAATAAAAAATGAAGGTTTTTTTCCCCCAGATAAAAAACGTACTTCTCCATAAAACTCAGCTTGCAAAAACTTTTTGATGTCACCACTCTTTATCTCTCCAAAAGAAGTTCCCAGGATGTTGTTCCTGTCTCCCAAGATAACATTTGTGTCACCTTCAAACACGGTAACCATGTTGTCTTCCTGTCCGTACTTTATCTTTGGCAAATCGTAAAATTTCAACTGGATCTACTTTTTTCTTTTCTAGACATGACCAAGGGTGACTGGGGTATAGAAATATGGTCACTTGGTCTTCTCCCGACCGGCAGTAAAACGCTTGCCGAAGTGGGGCGTCAACATAGACACTATTTACAAATGTAATACAATGTTCACATCAAAGTAAGTTCACCATTGTCTAAAGCATACAACTGCCAACGGTCTTCTGATAACTTGCTTTTATCAGGGCAAAAGTTGCTGAAACAGCATACCTTGCAAGGATCAAACTTCTTTACTTTACTGTCATACTTTCCACTAAACAGAAATCCATTCTTGAAATTTTCAACAATAGAATAGTTTATAGTCTCTACCATAGATCTGGTATAATCAAATAACACATATTTCTCATTGGTAAAACAATGTGCTAAATCAGTTTTCTTCCCGCTTTCCAAACAGATGCAATCTCTATACAATTGAATGTATTTTGCTAGAAATGTTTTTCCTTCACCACCAACAGCATCATATATCCACAATACCTTTCTATCATCTTGATCATCTAACATCTGTAGTACAACAATTTGCCAATCATATAAAATGGCATTCTGCAAATCATATACTAACTTATCTTCTTGAAACTCTTTACGAAACTCAGCAAATTGTACATCAAATATCTTTTTATCAATCCAACTCAAATAACAATATGGAGGTAACGTTGGCATAATCTTGTTCCACTTCTGAGCACAAGCATAAGATTTACAAATCGTACCCAACAAATCTTTATCTACTCCGACAGCAATACTTTTGTAATCCTCTTTGGTGATATATTTAACCCAATTGCTAATCTTTTTCGGAGACTCAACATCCGTGAATCCCGGTAGCTGGAGTTGGATAACCCATAGATTCGTAAACTCTTCAAAGTTATACTTCTCCTTGGTCTTGACATAACCTCCGCCTGCTTCATCACTAATAACCATGCTAATAACCTCTTGTGTGGAGAATTCCATTCGTGGCGTGAGCAATCTCTGGGAAACTTTGTACTTGAAACGACAAGAGAACGATAAGGCGAAGTTCTGACCATGTTTCTGACAGGGAAGATCTCGTTCATTTCCATCATTGGATAAGTAAAGAATTTTTGCCTTGCAACAGGCCACCTACGGACCCCTCAAAGAGTTGTTGAAAGGGTTCTTAACGTGCAAAAAGCGGTGGTGTAGTGGTTAGTGCATCGGACTACTAACACAAAGGTTCCTGGTTCAATTCCCGTTTGGGATGAAAATTTCAGGAACTCAATTTTCGGCTCTCCCTTGACACCATTTGCTAGTATGGTCTTGAGGAAACGATGATAGTCCGTCGGAAGGGGACGATAAATGGCTGACCCGTGTTAAGAGAGAGCCATATCTCTAGCACGTTAAAGACACCCTTGTAGATTTCGAAAAAGAGTAGGCTAATGCCGCTACAAGGCAGCACTCACACCCGCAAAGTGGAAAGGGATTAATATAAGTTGAAAAACTTGTTTCCCAATCCACTATAAATAAATATGTTTAAAACTAAAACTTAAAACTAAAAAGCGTAGCACAATGATTATTATTGATTTGCAATAATCTGATAAAATGTTGTACAATAATCAGTAAAGAAAGTGATCTATGTCAGATAACATTCAATACAGTTATCTATAAAATGTAGTTGAATATTGTAATTCAGACGAGTAGTTTAAGGACACAGAAAAGGGCATTGTTATTAACAGTGCTAGGTAAATTTGCTTAACAAAATTTAAAAAGGGACGATAATCAAAAGTAATGTTTTCACTCCAAGCGTACAATTTTCTAACAACAAGCAGTAAAATCAACAGAAATTATGAAGATTGGGTTGAAAAAAGAGGTAAAGACGCAAGAGGCATGCACGCTGTTAAAACTATTAGTCCTGACTTCTCGGATTATTGAAACCAGAAAGTTTAGTTGCTAATGCAATTCTTGTTAAGAGTCAAGAGCAAGGGGATGACAGTACTAACCTACAGATTGATCATTTGAATTGTAGCAGTTGTATCGCCGTGATAAAAGGCAGACACCCTCATCCCTGATCAAATTAAACCGTCAACTTCCTCGGATGTTACTGCTACAGTAGCACTGCTCAATAATATTTAAATCAAATAAGTATTGTGCTGATAGACATTTCTTCCTGGTGCTTGTAGGTAAAACGGTACTATCACATTTTCCCAGCATTAGGTTGGCCTTTTGTGTACCCAAGACAGGTGAAGGAAGTCAACTTTATTTTTATTTTATTTATCTATGAATAACTGCAGTGTGTAAATTTACAATATAAATTTTTAAACCTAATGGTTGAAATATGTAAAAGTACCGTTTTACCTATACCGTGAAACAAAGCTATAAAGAATTCATATGACACCATTCATGCAGTACTGGGTTATTGTGGAAACTTTGGCTATACTAAATACTTGTATCTCCCAATTACTAAAAGAAATATGGATAATTTTATGTCCCCACCCCTACATGCTGGTTTACCTCTTCATCTAGTTCTTTCAGATAAGGCTCAATAAACAACCTGTATCCCACTTTATCTTATCTTATTTAAAAAAGAATAATAAACAGTTTCATTTAAACAGATAAAAATGACAGTTATTACTTTTGGCAATTATATTTACAAATTAGTAGGGTTGTTCCCCTGAGCAGACATCACACCTTCCTTCTTCTCCCTCATTTGTTAGTAAACATATCTGTTCGTATCTGGCACAATCAGCAGGAAATAAAAATTGATGTAGATTCTGAAAAGAAAAAAAACTAATTTTATCAAATTTATCTGCTTTAGGAAAAGATGACAAACATATATTATGTCAGATTAGTTATCTTTATTCAGAATCAAACTTCGTAAAACTTATGTATGCCTCTCTTCGTTCCCCCTCACACAGATCATTGATTCCAACAATGAACTTGACGTCGTCAAACTAAAGAATGCCTCTCTTCGTTCCCCTCTGACATATTATTGATTCCAACACTGAACGTGACGTCGTCAAACTTAAGTATGCGTCTCTTCCCCTCCGACATATTATTGATTCCAACGTTTATTATTGTCTTCTGTTTCGCCCTCCGGTGGATCGCTATCCTTGCCGTGGTCGGGGGGCTTGCGTGTCTCTGTGACCCCAAGAGCTATGCCAGCTGGAGCTTCGTCTCCTGGTAGGGTTACCCATGCTGGACAGGTCGAAGGGTAGAGACCAGATTAAAGTGATCCGAACATCGTGAGATGTCCGATGTTTTAAATAAAATAGGCTCTCCAACCCGTTTGCCGTGGGTTGCTACCCGTGTCGGTGGTTGGCGAGATCCTTGTGGATGATGGCTATAGCCAGACTCCTTACGGTCAGAAAATACCCGGACGGACGAGACTATAGTTCAATAAGCTGCTTTGGCTTCGATATCATCTAAACGGGAGGTCGGATGGACCCGGTTCGATCAATCGGCTGGTCATGTCGAGCGCTTCAGTTAATCCTCAACAATAAGCTTTCTTGTAACAATTTTCATAATATACACATGTATTTTAAATTAAGCTATTTATATTTCGGATAACTGAAGAAGGCGATGGCTCATGGGTCAATCAAGTGGTACGCTTTCTTTTTCGCTTGATGGATACGCTCTGCTTGAGTATACTATTTTTGGAACATCTGGTGCTTTCCGCAGTGGATCTTAGGTGCTGATTTTGACGACCAGCTACATTATATTTGGAGCTCGTTTTCAGCATTAGCACTTGATCCCGGTTCGCCACGGAAACACAGCATCGCCCTTGTAGGCACTCCGAGGTGGGTGGATGACAAGAATGGTGAATCTTTCTCCTTTCATATGGCACAACAAAACAAACCCTCTAAATCAGCTTTAATACATAAGAAAAGAAAATGTGATGATTCAGAGCCCTGTCGGGAAGATGAGAGTTGGCCCAGATTTATTGTAATAAAAGGAACAGATGAAAAACCAATTTCAAAAATATCGCCCTTTGTAATTCACAAACAAATTCAAAGCGTTGCTGGTACTGTAAAAAAAGTTTCAAAAATGAGATCTGGCAATTTGTTGGTTGAATGTTCCAACAAAAGTCAATCAACAAATTTACTTACAATGACTACAATAACAAACTTTCCTGTTTTTGCCTCTCCTCATAACAGTTTGAACAGCTGTAAGGGGATCATTCGAGACAGAAGTCAATACCTTGGTGACCTTACCGTGGAAGAAATCGGTGAGGAACTTTCAAGCCAAGGTGTAACTAATGTTATTAGATTTCAAATAAAAAAAATGGCAATATAATCAAATTAAATACATATCTTTTGACCTTTAGAACTCAAACTCCTCCTCCATCTATTACTTTAGGTTGCTTCGGAATCAGAGTTGACATGTTTATCCCTAACCCAATTCGATGCTTTACTTGTCAAAAGTTTGGGCATGGAAGCAAACAATGTCGTGGTAAGCAGAGATGCTTCAAGTGTTCTGACGAAGGACACGAGGGAACAAACTGTAACTCTGAATCTTCTAAATGCGTAAACTGTGGTGAATCCCATTTTTCATCGTCTAGGGACTGCCCTGTTTACCTTAAAGAAAAAAATATTATTAAAATTAAAACAGAAAGAAACATCAGTTACCCAGAAGCTAAACAGATAGCTTCTGTTTCGAGTGATCTCCTTGTTTCAAACAAACCATCGTACGCCAGCAAAGTTGTCCGCTCTTTCAGTCACGAGAATACACAAACTCGCATGACTTGGCCAATTGATGCGGATAATTTCACAATGCTACCTGTTGAAACAGAACCTACCGATAAAATATTAATTCCAAGAAAACCAAAATCTTTCAAAACCAGTTCTCAGTCAACTCAATCTTCCCTACAGAGCTCAATATCATCACCCAAAAAAAAATGAGAAAAAGAAATCAAATAAAAAAGAAACAGTAGAAATACACAATTGGGGCGGTGAATCTATCTGGGATCTTCCCAGTGACATAGATGATTCTTCCACCTCAAAAAGTCTTCCTTCATCTTCATCTAAGTTAACTTCTTCGTCCAGTACATAGTCTACTAGAGCCCCATCTCCTCTTCGTTCTCCAGAAAAGAAGGATGTCCAAAAGAAGCCAGTAAATACATCCTCTCAGAAGTCTTCTGATTCGAGGTCGCGGGGTAGGGGTCGAGGCGGAGTAAAACCAGCTGCGTGTGGTCCTGGAGACCGACGACTCTCCTCACACAACAGATTTTCAACACTTATCGACGAAACTGAAATGGAAATCGAAAATGTTCCGCCACCCGAAAGATCACAATCTCAGGGTGAGCGAAATAAGAATGCTGGCAAACTCGACAGCATTCGCCCTTCTATTATCAAATAATGGCCAATATCATCCAATGGAATTGCCGAGGTCTTAAAATAAATCTTCTCGAGTTAACACTTCTAGTTCAGTCATTTTTACCTATTGCATTTTGTCTTCAAGAAACTCGTCTAAAAGAAATTGACAATGTATCTTTACAAGGATACAACATGTATAGCACATTTTCTAAGGTAGATGAACGTGCTGCAGGCGGATCATCCATTTTTGTGAAGGACAACGTCATTCATAGCACAGTCCAACTCACCACGGATCTGCAAGCAGTTGCAATTCGTTTATCATTAGACAAAACAATTACTTTATGTTCGATATATATTCCACCCAATTCAATTATAGATAAAGCAAAACTCAAAAATCTCACTGATCAATTACCCTCACCATTTATACTTATGGGCGACTTCAATGCTCACAATCCATTATGGGGTAGCAAGACTCATAATGCCAAAGGTAAGATCATTGAGGACTTTGTCTCTCAAGAAGGATTATGCATTTTTAATGATGGATCTAATGCGTATCTTCATCCTGGAAACGGTTCTTATTTTTCTATTGATATCACTATTTGCGATCCCTCTCTGCTTCTGGATTATTCATGGCGTGTTCATGATGATCTTTGTGGAAGTGATCACTTTCCAATAGTACTTGAACATGTTTTTACTTCTGCCCAACAGAGAGTACCACGTTGGAAACTTGACAAGGCGGACTGGTTCTTGTTTGAGAATCTCTGTCAAGCGGAACTTCAGTCAAAGATGTTTGAGACTGTACAAGATCCAATTTTAACTTTTAATACAGTTTTAACGTCAATTGCACAACCACACAACAGAATTTCACGAAACCTTTTCAAAATGAAACTTCATATACGCCTTCATTGACTTTTATCAAAATATATCACCAGCCCAGCAGTCAGCATTTCGGGGTTGACATGAATATCAATTATATGGTGAGAGGTATCAATATATAGATCGATAATGATTGCAGGTACATATACATAATGGCATTTGTTTAAGGATAGATAATATTTATAAAGGTTGATGTTAATAATTTATAGTGGGAGTTTTTTTTCTCAGTTGCTTTTTCCCCGACAAATGAGACTGTAAAAATTGGGGACATTAGTTGCTTCCCTAGGCAACTGATGGTTGATGGATCAGACGATTGTTAATAAAAATATGTTTAATATTTAAAACAAGAGGCTCTCAAGAGCCTGAATCGCTCACCTTAATTCTTTTGGTTAAATCTCTCATCAATGATTATTTTGGCTTTTCAATTTATTTAAATGTTTTTTGGATCGTCCTATTTTCTTCAAAAGCCAAAAAAAATAATCATTTTCTCCTATGTTCTATGTTAGCCATAGGAGCTATGTTTCTTGACATACAAGGAAATAAAATATAAAATTTATACTAGATACTCTGAAACTCATTTAGCCTAAGTTTGGCTGAAATTGATACAGCAGTTTCAAAGGAGAAGATTTTTTAAAGTAAGTCAACATGATGAACAAATTGTGAAAAAAGGGCAATAACTCCTTAAGGGGTCAATTGACAATTTTGGTCAAATTGACTTAATTGAAGATCTTACTTTGCTGAACATTATTGCTGTTTACAGTTTATTTCTATCTATAATTATATTCAAGATAATAAACAAAAACAGCAAAATTTCCTTAAAATTATCAATTCAGGGGCAGCAACCCAACAACAGGTTGTCTGATTCATCTGAAAATTTCAGGGCAGATAGATCTTGACCTGATAAACAATATTACCCATGTCAGATTTGCTCTAAATGCTTTGGTTTTTGAGTTATAAGCCAAAAACTGCATTTGACCCCTATGTTCTATTTTTAGCAATGGCGACCATGTTTGTTGATAGATCATAACTTCGGATACAATTTACAAACTAGATACCCTAAGGAACATTCAGTTAAAGTTTGGAAGTATTTGGCCCAGTAGTTTCAGAGGAGAAAATTTTTGTAAAAGATAACTAAGATTTACGAAAAATGGTTAAAAATTGACTATAAAGGGCAATAACTCCTAAAAGGGTCAACTGATCATTTCCGTCATGTTGACTTATTTGTAAATCTTACTTTGCTGAACATTATTCCTGTTTACAGTTTATCTCTATCTATAATAATATTCAAGATAATAACCAAAAACAGCAAAATTTCCTTAAAATTACCAATTCAGGGGCAGCAACCCAACAACAGGTTGTCTGATTCATCTGAAAATTTCAGGGCAGATAGATCTTGACCTGATAAACAATATTACCCCCATGTCAGATTTGCTCTAAATGCTTTGGTTTTTGAGTTATAAGCCAAAAACTGCATTTGACTCCTATGTTCTATTTTTAGCAATGGCGACCATGTTTGTTGATAGATCATAACTTCGGATACAATTTACAAACTAGATACCCTAAGGAACATTCAGTTAAAGTTTGGAAGTATTTGGCCCAGTAGTTTCAGAGGAGAAGATTTTTGTAAAAGATTACTAAGATTTACGAAAAATGGTTAAAAATTGACTATAAAGGACAATAACTCCTAAAGGGGTCAACTGACCATTTCCGTCATTTGACTTATTTGTAAATCTTACTTTGCTGAACATTATTCCTGTTTACAGTTTATCTCTATCTATAATAATATTCAAGATAATAACCAAAAACAGCAAAATTTCCTTAAAATTACCAATTCAGGGGCAGCAACCCAACAACGGGTTGTCTGATTCATCTGAAAATTTCAGGGCAGATAGATCTTGACCTGATAAACAATATTACCCCATGTCAGATTTGCTCTAAATGCTTTGGTTTTTGAGTTATAAGCCAAAAACTGCATTTGACCCCTATGTTCTATTTTTAGCAATGGAGACCATGTTTGTTGATAGATCAAAACTTCGGATACAATTTATAAATTAGATACCCTAAGGAACATTCAGTTAAAGTTTGAAAGTATTTGGCCCAGTAGTTTCAGAGGAGAAGATTCTTGAAATAGTTTACGACGACGACGACAGACGACGACGGACGCCAAGTGATGGCATAAGCTCACTTGTCCCTTCGGGACAGGTGAGCTAAAAATATATGGTAATTTTTATAAAACATTTTGGCCTCAAATTTCAGGTTTATCTGACGAAGGATTTTGACCACTTTTAAATACTCAAGTGTCTGTTCCATTTGCATCAATTAGTTTATGTGAAAGATTTTAACCGATTTCGTAAAAAAAAAACACGATCCGATACAAGCTCGAACATGCCGAAAAATGTATCTTTTTAGATGGTTTTTGTCAAAAATGAAAGTGGTCGCATCCGTGTTCATCTATGTTATGAATTATCATAAAATACGACTTACATTTCAATATTAAGGATGAACACGAATGCGGCCACTTTGGTTTTACACGACAGCGTCTAAAATTTAAACAAAATGATACACTTGTGAAGATTTTAGTTATTAAGCATGATTTAATTGTGCTAGCTCCCGATCTATGTGTATTGTACTGCCAAAAACAGCCAGTATTTATGTAACAAAAGCATTCTACTGTTCAATAAATAACTAAAAGTTTACATTTTAACAATTTTGTAAAACTGCTATATTTTGGGGCCAAAAAAGGGTTTTTCTGGACCTACCCATTTCCTTTTCACAAAACATTGAATTTTTGTTTTAAAATGAGGATTTTTTAACACTTAAGAAAAATCTAAAATTTTTAAAAAACTGCAAGAGTGGAACTAGTTTTGCTACAAATTCTTTCATTAAGAAATATGCCGAAGAAAACACTTGGTTTAAAACAGTGATATTCTGTGATATGTCCATACTTTGCCAATAACTCCGATATATTTTCCCCATTTATACTATTTTAATTCTTTCGATGTTATCCCACATACAGAACGCACTTTTCACGATTTTTTTGGTGTATTGAATGTTGTGGTGAATCCATCGCGACTAATGACACTACCAAACTAACACATACATAGATAAATGTCATCACCGATGGTTATCTAGTACATCTAAACATCTACAACGGGCACTGAATGAGTTTGTTGCCCGTGCATGGCATTTATCAAAATTAACTCTTATCTAATAAAATTAAAACCAGCACCTTAGAATGGAACATCCTGGGTGACTTAAAACAGAAAAATCACAAATTTACAAAATAAACAGAATGGTAAATTTTACACATAGAAGCATCAAAATATTATAAAAATTTCTTATATTAACACACACCTATAGTTTTTTTAAGATAAATTTATTAAGATTGGTCCACTTCATCATTATTGAAAGTATGAAAAAATATTTAATTGTGGAATTGTTTGTTTTTTCTCACGAAAAAAAACGAAATATAGATTAAAATTAATGAAAAATGAGAAATCATCAAAATTGGGTATTTTCAAAGGGCCGTATAGCAAAGAAAAAAGTGCACCACAATTTTGTTTCTTCCCCAATTATTGTTTTACAGTATTATAAACCCAAATGAGGGTGTATTTGAAAAGGACAGAATTTTTGCATTGCAACAGGCCACATACGGGCCCTAAAAGAGTTGTTGCCATTGTGACCGGACGTGACTGCGAACTTAATACATCCCGCACAACCAAACGGACGCCCCACTTCGGCAAGCGTTTAATTGTCGGTCGGTCAAGTGACCGTATTTCTATTCCCCATTCACTCTTGGGGGAATAAGATATAAAGGCATCCTGATGCTACCCAAAATATTATATATCAGTTAACCTCTCTATAATTTTGACAGTTAATGTGACGTTCTTGTTCTGATTGTTTTCAAATGATAGGTTGTTTTTTTGCAATTTTTTATCGTCATTGATAACCCTTTAATTGTGGTTTAGCTGTACGCTCTGTAATTTGCTGTGGTGTTTAACAATGGTGAAATGTGTTAAATTAATGAAGTCGCCCTTTAAAACGCGATAATATATGCATATACTTACATCCATATCTGTTATAATAGTTATCAATAGTACCAGAATTAGAATTTAGTACGCCAGACGCGCGTTTCGTCTACATAAGACTCGTCAGTGACGGACGCTCATATCAAAATAGTTATAAAGCCAAACAGGTACAGAGTTGAAGAGCATTGAGGATTCGACATTCCAATAAGTTGTGCCATATACGGCTCAGGTAATCTATCCTGGGACAAGAAAATCCTTAGTTTTTTTCGAAAAATTCAAAGTTTTGTATAAACGTTATTAAAAGGACCGAAATCTTTAATGGTTCACTGCACAAATATACGACACCTTCTACAATAAAAGTAAGCAATCTGTGTGAAAACCTCACGAAAATAGCAAAAAATGTAACAAAAGCAGCAAAGATCTTACATACTCCTGAACCATTCATTGAGCACAAACTTGACACTAACACAAAAGAAACAGCATGCAAGTTATATGACTTGACAAGTTAACATCAGACGAGAAGCAAAAGAGAATTCACACTATTGTCTCCAAAAGTACAGAGAGAATAGCATTAAGTTTGAACACAGAAAATGAAGAAATACACTTTTTAGCATCGAATAAATCGTATAATGAATACGAGAGGGAAAGTTTCAAAACCAAATCAAAGGCCAAAAAAAAAAATATATGCGCTTTAAAGATAAGTTGGAAAGGAACAAACAAAAAAGAAAATCTAGTTGGAAACCTAACAAGATATACAATTAATATTGAGGAATTAAAAGATCATCCTACAACTATGCCAATTAACTGGAATGAATGGTCCAGAAAATATAGAGTGAAACATTAACAGGGTATTCAACCTGCAAATGGTGTACAGGTCCTTATAGAATTCGCCAAGTCACAAGTCATTTACAATAGTGAAAAACGACTGAGTGGAAGACGGGTACGACGTTCTCGGCATCTCATAACAAAACGCCATTAAGTCAAAGTTTCTAAGTTTGCAAAAAAAAAAACAACACAGAAATATATTACAGAAAATTAATAAATCTGTTAAGTTCCGATGCAAAGACCCTTTAAAAGAATCAATATTATGGCCAAAATATGCAATTTTTATTTAATGTACTGACAACAGTATCGTCACTATAACCCTTCTATACAAGTCTATTTAGATCATTATTTCAGTGTTACTAGCAGATACAATGAGGACAGGTGTTTACACAGATGAGGATGCTGCTGGAGAAAAGGTAAATATTTGAATTACAGCAACGTTTAGTTATGCAGGCTTGTTACTTGAGTGTGTGAGTGAGTGTTGGTTGCTTTACGCCGCATTAGCACAAAAAGGCTATATCGCGGCGAGAGCTAATTCGAATATTTTTACAATTTAAAGCATATTTTTAAAATAAGACAAAAAGTCCTTCAATATACTAAAATTCTTGACTAAAGCAAATTGAGTATATACAAATAAAAATCAACAGTAAAATAACGTGATAAAAATTAAAATCGATTTAAATATAATAATATTTTTATATTCTATAATAAATTCCAATTTCTTTTAAAAAAGCAACAATATTTGTAAATGGAACATTATTAAATAAATCATACATATCATTGACATTGAAATGCTTCTTACGAATATCAGCAAAGTCAATACAATTAATTAAAACATGTTTAATAGTATACTTGCAGTTGCAAGGAACACATTGTGGTTCATCTTCATTTTTTAAAAGATACTCGTGTGTTATTCTAGTATGACCAATACGACATCTAGTAATAACACACTGATCTTTTCTGCACATAATATTATTAAAAGGTTTGCCTAAATTAGATTTAATTTCATGCAATTTATTATCATCTTTTTTACTCCATTTATTTTTCAATATATTAAAAACATATTCTCTAATATTAGATTTAAAATCAGTATATGGTATATCACAGTTAGATAGAGGATCACCCAGGGCTTGTTACTTGATCCCCCTTTTTAATTTTGAAAAGGTATCATAACTTGCTGTATTTACTTTTAGTGGATAAATTGGGGAAATCTAAAGTGGTAAACCATAACATGTTAAAACCATATAAAGGGCAGGAAGTTCCGAAATGGAAATATAAAAAGTTTCTTAAATGACAAAATTTAAGAATTATATTTATATTTAAATGTGACAATAAAAAAAAATCAAGACATATATGACATGATATGATACAGAGATATGTACAAAATAATAAAATAAAATTACATTTCAGCAGAGGTGTAACATGCAGCTGAATACTATGAATAATACATCATGTATATATATGCATGCATTTCATTTGCACAAATTATTGTAAACATAGTTATACTACATGTATTATATAATATGACATTACAGTAGTATTATATAATATGACATAACAGTAGTAATATATAATATGACATTACAGTAGTAATATATAATATGACATTACAGTAGTAATATATAATATGACATTACAGTAGTATTATATAATATGACATTACAGTAGTATTATATAATATGACATTACAGTAGTATTATATAATATGACATTACAGTAGTATTATATAATATGACATTACAGTAGTATTATATAATATGACATTACAGTAGTATTATATAATATGACATTACAGTAGTATTATAATATGACATTACAGTAGTATTATATAATATGACATTACAGTAGTATTATATAATATGACATTACAGTAGTATTATATAATATAACATTACAGTAGTATTATATAATATGACATTACAGTAGTATTATATAATATGACATTACAGTAGTAATATATAAGATGACATTACAGTAGTATTATATAATATGACATTACAGTAGTATTATATAATATGACATTACAGTAGTATTATAATATGACATTACAGTAGTAATATATAATATGACATTACAGTAGTATTATATAATATGACATTACAGTAGTATTATAATATGACATTACAGTAGTATTATATAATATGACATTACAGTAGTATTATAATATGACATTACAGTAGTATTATATAATATGACATTACAGTAGTATTATATAATATGACATTACAGTAGTATTATATATGACATTACAGTAGTAATATATAATATGACATTACAGTAGTATTATATAATATGACATTACAGTAGTATTATATAATATACATTACAGTAGTATTATATAATATGACATTACAGTAGTATTATAATATGACATTACAGTAGTATTATATAATATGACATTACAGTAGTATTATATAATATGACATTACAGTAGTATTATATAATATAACATTACAGTAGTATTATATAATATGACATTACAGTAGTATTATATAATATGACATTACAGTAGTAATATATAATATGACATTACAGTAGTATTATATAATATGACATTACAGTAGTATTATATAATATGACATTACAGTAGTATTATATAATATGACATTACAGTAGTATTATATAATATGACATTACAGTAGTATTATAATATGACATTACAGTAGTATTATATAATATGACATTACAGTAGTATTATAATATGACATTACAGTAGTATTATATAATATGACATTACAGTAGTATTATATATGACATTACAGTAGTATTATATAAGATGACATTACAGTAGTATTATATAATATGACATTACAGTAGTATTATATAATATGACATTACAGTAGTATTATATATGACATTACAGTAGTATTATATAAGATGACATTACAGTAGTATTATATAATATGACATTACAGTAGTATTATATAATATGACATTACAGTAGTATTATATAATATGACATTACAGTAGTATTACATAAAATGACATTACAGTAGTATTATATAATATGACATTACAGTAGTATTATATAAGATGACATTACAGTAGTATTATATAATATGACATTACAGTAGTATTATATAAGATGACATTACAGTAGTAATATATAATATGACATTACAGTAGTATTATATAATATGACATTACAGTAGTATTATATAATATGACATTACAGTAGTAATATATAATATGACATTACAGTAGTAATATATAATATGACATTACAGTAGTAATATATAATATGACATTACAGTAGTAATATATAATATGACATTACAGTAGTAATATATAATATGACATTACAGTAGTATTATATAATATGACATTACAGTAGTATTATAATATGACATTACAGTAGTATTATATAATATGACATTACAGTAGTAATATATAATATGACATAACAGTAGTAATATATAATATGACATTACAGTAGTATTATATAATATGACATTACAGTAGTAATATATAATATGACATTACAGTAGTAATATATAATATGACATTACAGTAGTATTATATAATATGACATTACAGTAGTATTATATAATATGACATTACAGTAGTATTATATAATATGACATTACAGTAGTATTATATAATATGACATTACAGTAGTAGTATATAATATGACATTACAGTAGTATTATATAATATGACATTACAGTAGTATTATATAATATGACATTACAGTAGTATTATAATATGACATTTCAGTAGTATTATATAATATGACATTACAGTAGTAATATATAATATGACATTACAGTAGTATTATATAATATGACATTACAGTAGTAATATATAATATGACATTACAGTAGTATTATATAATATGACATTACAGTAGTATTATATAATATGACATTACAGTAGTATTATATAATATGACATTACAGTAGTATTATATAATATGACATTACAGTAGTATTATAATATGACATTTCAGTAGTATTATATAATATGACATTACAGTAGTAATATATAATATGACATTACAGTAGTATTATATAATATGACATTACAGTAGTATTATATAATATGACATTACAGTAGTATTATATAATATGACATTACAGTAGTATTATAATATGACATTTCAGTAGTATTATATAATATGACATTACAGTAGTAATATATAATATGACATTACAGTAGTATTATATAATATGACATTACAGTAGTAATATATAATATGACATTACAGTAGTAATATATAATATGACATTACAGTAGTATTATATAATATGACATTACAGTAGTATTATAATATGACATTTCAGTAGTATTATATAATATGAAATTACAGTAGTATTATATAATATGACATTACAGTAGTATTATATAATATGACATTACAGTAGTATTATATAATATGACATAACAGTAGTAATATATAATATGACATTACAGTCGTATTATATAATATGACATTACAGTAGTATTATATAATATGACATTACAGTAGTATTATATAATATGACATTACAGTAGTATTATATAATATGACATTACAGTAGTATTATATAATATGACATTACAGTAGTATTATAATATGACATTTCAGTAGTATTATATAATATGACATTACAGTAGTAATATATAATATGACATTACAGTAGTATTATATAATATGACATTACAGTAGTAATATATAATATGACATTACAGTAGTAATATATAATATGACATTACAGTAGTATTATATAATATGACATTACAGTAGTATTATAATATGACATTTCAGTAGTATTATATAATATGAAATTACAGTAGTATTATATAATATGACATTACAGTAGTATTATATAATATGACATTACAGTAGTATTATATAATATGACATAACAGTAGTAATATATAATATGACATTACAGTCGTATTATATAATATGACATTACAGTAGTATTATAATATGACATTACAGTAGTAATATATAATATGACATTACAGTAGTAATATATAATATGACATTACAGTAGTAATATATAATATGACATTACAGTAGTATTATAATATGACATTTCAGTAGTATTATATAATATGAAATTACAGTAGTATTATATAATATGACATTACAGTAGTATTATAATATGACATTACAGTAGTAATATATAATATGACATTACAGTAGTAATATATAATATGACATTACAGTAGTAATATATAATATGACATTACAGTAGTATTATATAATATGACATTACAGTAGTATTATAATATGACATTTCAGTAGTATTATATAATATGAAATTACAGTAGTATTATATAATATGACATTACAGTAGTATTATATAATATGACATTACAGTAGTATTATATAATATGACATAACAGTAGTAATATATAATATGACATTACAGTCGTATTATATAATATGACATTACAGTAGTATTATAATATGACATTACAGTAGTAATATATAATATGACATTACAGTAGTAATATATAATATGACATTACAGTAGTAATATATAATATGACATTACAGTAGTATTATATAATATGACATTACAGTAGTATTATAATATGACATTTCAGTAGTATTATATAATATGAAATTACAGTAGTATTATATAATATGACATTACAGTAGTATTATATAATATGACATTACAGTAGTATTATATAATATGACATAACAGTAGTAATATATAATATGACATTACAGTAGTATTATATAATATGACATTACAGTAGTATTATATAATATGACATTACAGTAGTATTATAATATGACATTACAGTAGTAATATATAATATGACATTACAGTAGTAATATATAATATGACATTACAGTAGTATTATATAATATGACATTACAGTAGTATTATATAATATGACATTACAGTAGTATTATATAATATGACATTACAGTAGTAGTATATAATATGACATTACAGTAGTATTATATAATATGACATTAAAGTAGTATTATATAATATGACATTACAGTAGTATTATAATATGACATTTCAGTAGTATTATATAATATGACATTACAGTAGTATTATATAATATGACATTACAGTAGTATTATATAATATGACATTACAGTAGTAATATATAATATGACATTACAGTAGTATTATATAATATGACATTACAGTGGTATTATATAATATGACATTACAGTAGTATTATATATGACATTACAGTAGTATTATAATATGACATTACAGTAGTATTATATAATATGACATTACAGTAGTATTATATAATATGACATTACAGTAGTATTATATAATATGACATTACAGTAGTATTATATAATATGACATTACAGTAGTATTATATAATATGACATTACAGTAGTATTATATATGACATTACAGTAGTATTATAATATGACATTACAGTAGTATTATATATGACATTACAGTAGTATTATAATATGACATTACAGTAGTATTATATAATATGACATTACAGTAGTATTATATAATATGACATTACAGTAGTATTATATAATATGACATTACAGTAGTATTATATAATATGACATTACAGTGGTATTATATAATATGACATTACAGTAGTATTATATATGACATTACAGTAGTATTATAATATGACATTACAGTAGTATTATATAATATGACATTACAGTAGTATTATATAATATGACATTACAGTAGTATTATATAATATGACATTACAGTAGTATTATATAATATGACATTACAGTGGTATTATATAATATGACATTACAGTAGTATTATATATGACATTACAGTAGTATTATAATATGACATTACAGTAGTATTATATAATATGACATTACAGTAGTATTATATAATATGACATTACAGTAGTATTATATAATATGACATTACAGTAGTATTATATAATATGACATTACAGTAGTATTATATAATATGACATTACAGTAGTATTATAATATGACATTTCAGTAGTATTATATAATATGACATTACAGTAGTATTATATAATATGACATTACAGTAGTATTATAATATGACATTACAGTAGTAATATATAATATGACATTACAGTAGTATTATATAATATGACATTACAGTAGTAATATATAATATGACATTACAGTAGTAATATATAATATGACATTACAGTAGTATTATATATGACATTACAGTAGTAATATATAATATGACATTACAGTAGTATTATATATGACATTACAGTAGTAATATATAATATGAAATTACAGTAGTATTATATAATATGACATTTCAGTAGTATTATATAATATGACATTACAGTAGTATTATATAATATGACATTACAGTAGTATTATAATATGACATTACAGTAGTATTATATAATATGACATTACAGTAGTATTATATATGACATTACAGTAGTATTATATAAGATGACATTACAGTAGTATTATATAATATGACATAACAGTAGTAATATATAATATGACATTACAGTAGTATTATATAATATGACATTACAGTAGTATTATATAATATGACATTACAGTAGTATTATATAATATGACATTACAGTAGTATTATATAATATGATATTACAATGTACAAGTTAAACATTGACATGAATGAAATCAATGATAATAATTGTTGTAGATGGATAGAGATCCACATTTAGTTCGAACAAGAGGCTACTTGTATGTCTGCGGAGGTGTCCCTATAGAGGAGAGAAAAAAGGAGTGACAGACCATTTCTACAAATATCATGTACCATTGGAACACTGTGATTATTATTGCACCTTGTGTATGTTTAGGTGAAGGAATGAGTAGCACCTTAATAGCCGTGGGTATGGGAAGCATATTAGGGAGGTCAAAACCCTACAAAAAAATGGACAAATTTATAATGAAAGAAACTACTTGAAGAAAGCGTCAATACCGTACTTATTTGAAGATGGACGTGATATTGTGAAGCAGTCACACTCAGAATCACAAAAGCATTGGGCTTTTAGGTCAGGCATCCGTATAAAGTCGTTCCCTAAGCCTATAAAGCCAACCATACCTATCTATACAGCTATTCCTATAGCTCCAAAACCTTTAGCTCCGTTGGAGACATCCACAATTATTTCTTCATCAGCATCCATAGACAGTTAAAGTAGACTGTTACAATCAAATATGCCTTGCCTTAGTATGCCAACTTGCTCTAATTATTCTGTGGCACAGACAGCTTCACCTTATTGTCCGCCTGTCGATTCATCTAGGGAGTTAGCGACTGTCACCAAGTTTGTAATTGAAAGTCCTATTGCGTCGTGTATTTTAAATAAGGAAACACCTATAGTCTTCTATGCCAGTTCCCCCTCTGGATCAATTTTATTTTGATATAGAGGAAAATTTAGAATGTTGAAACTGGAAGTCTCCCGTCTCGGTATCATCTCAATCTATTGGAGATGAGTTGAATGCCCAGATGACATAGTTACGAATAATGACAACAACAGTGATCAAAATAACAATCATATTGATTTAACTACATCTTCTTTGTTCCCAGAGGCACAAGTGTCTGGTGTGCAGACTGTTGATCTTGTTGTACAGCAGAATTCAGAAGTTAACCTACCATCCAAATGGGGGAAACCACTATAATCCTAAAAGAATAATTATATAATACATCATATATAAAGTGGTAAAACAGTAATATTTATGCAGGCGTTGTACACTCCCCTCAGTGCAAATGGCTTTTTAATGAACAGAACATTAAGCTGCATAATATCAAATGAAGATAGAATTAATTGTAATTTTATCTTTTATAAGTCTTTCAATGTCACTATTAAAGTATATATTAACGCCTGGTTTTATTTGTCTTTCTAAGTGATAATTTTTATTGATGTCTTCTACACTTAACTACCATCTCATGGAAAAATCATCATATATCATTGAAAACATGATATCCCTTATACAGCAGTTATCAAATAATTCCACGCGTAAAGTCTGTATCTTCACAGTTATTATTTCGTAAAAAGTTTTATTTTCTTTTTCATCTTTATCTCCAACTTATACAATAGAGACAACATTTCCTGGTTGATACGCTTTTCAGTAAGGCTTTTGGTATCTTGCATTGTCTGCATTTGCTCACATTTTTATACGATCGTCAAAATTTGACGGGACGTAAAATGGTATTCAAAAGTCCGGCGTCTACATGTCGCATCGTAACTTAAGAACCAACTAGTATCCAAATTTCATGAAACTTAATATAGTGTTATTTTTAACCTGTATATTTTTGCGGAAAGTAAGATTTAAACTTTTTGAGTTAAGATACTTTATAACTAAAACAGGGGTGGATTTTTCGCTTGTCGCGCCTATCTCAAAAACAATTTATGATTATCGCTTTAAACATTATACAAAACTTAAAGTGTCTTTCATTATTTCGATGATTTTTTTTAAACTTGCCTGGTTGACAGGGGTAGCTTGGGAACCTTTACCAGTTTAGCGGGCGTGTTTCTGAACATCGGAATATGATTCGCACCTAAATGGGAGGATATTGGATCAATTTCTATGAAATTAGGTCTAGATCTTATCTTATTGATCTCATCCGTGCATCTGATCCACTTGTGACTCTACTAACCCCAGTTGACCGATAAGTTAGCCGCGATGAAATTGAAAATAAAAGCTTTTTTATACAAAAATAAAGAAAAAGTGTTCCTGTACTTCATGTAGTGTACACATTATGTACAGTACATGGCACTACCTTTTTAACATACACATTTTACAATGTCATCTAGTCTAGTATCAGTGTAGGTGATTTGGTCCTTGTCTGTGCTCAAATTTTACGGGTACATACACGCTTGTAAAACCTAAATCCAGCTCCACAAAGAAACGTGTACAAACGATGTTAAATAATTTTTTATTCCAATTAAATAAATGTCAATTTTACTTATAACGAATATTATTAAAGATCAGAACATTTTTTTCCCACGTTGATATAAATAATATTTATAGATACCAGTGAATAGGCCACCATACCTAAATTAATTTCTAGATGTGTTTATATTGATGAAAAACGACAAAAATCAAAACTGGTTAGAATACATGTGTGATTACCTGTATTGAGGGGGGATGACAAAGGTAACTGGAAGAATGATCCGACATCTTAGGGATGTTTAAATTCTAGATCACCTTGATGTTTTGAGAAGAGAAAAATGGGGCGAAAGTTACCGTCCTTCAGCTGGCCCCTAAACAAATATATACTAGTTCAGTGATAATGAACGCCATACTAATTTCCAAGTTGAACACAAGAAACTAAATTTAAAATAATACAAGACTAACAAAGGCCAGAGGCTCCTGACTTGGGACAGGCGCAAAAATGCGGCGGGATTAAACATGTTTATGAGATAAATATTCCGTATCAACTTCTCAAATAATACACGATGGTCTTGATGTCTAGATTCTGCGTACTGATGTTGTTTATCATCTTTCATTTTTCTTTGTTCTATTATTAATATTACTTTTACTGTTGAATGGTTTTATGTGATATCCGTTTCACGTGGCTCGGTACTTATTCATCTCGTCAATGTGTTTGTATTGGCTTTCATTTTTTTGGTGGTTTGTTTTGTACTTGCGCCTATTGTATTTCTTTTGTTCTTATAACGTGACTGTACTTTAAAAGATCCCGTCAGTATGATATTGTTCTATTATATATTTCTATTATGAATTACAATATACGTTGAACCACAAACGTCAAAATCTTTCAATCGCGTAGTGGAATTAACTATTTTTGGATTCTTATAAATTCTATATGTAACTTTTGGACTAGTTTAAATCTCGGTCTATTTCTGAAATTTATTCTTGCATACTTTTGATTTTTAACCCTGTATGCTAACATTCCCATGTAAATTTTAAAATTGAATGTACGCCCATTGAACGACAAATTTATGTGACGTATAAAATTTTCTGACGTCAGACACTCAAAGCAATAAATGTGTTCGTAGATAGTAGATGTTTTTGTGTTCTGTTAAATTGTTCCTCTTGAAATTGTTAAACGATGATGACTGATGTACCCATATTTTGACTATTTTATTTATTGTGTCTGTTCAAACCTTACAACGAAATAATTCTTAAAGGTATAGTTTTGTGTGTACATCTTTTGAAAGGTAACCTACTATAAACTGCAAAATTTTTCAGTATTTCAATTTTTCAATTTGAGGTCAATATCAGGTCATGATGAAATACATCAGAAATAAAAATTCAAACTTTGAAGACGGAATTTCTACAGTTAATAGACGAAGTTCTAAATGCTATGGAAAATATTAACCCATTCGATATGATGCACTTTCCTTGTGGGTTGTGGGAACATAATGCTAGTATTAAGAGTGAGGTAATTTCTCTTTATGAGTGGAACTATCTGAACACTTCCCCTTTCGATAGGGAATTGGTTGCTCTATATCACACATTGCTACATAGTGATGTGTTTACCAGTAAATTAACATTACATTTTTAAAGACGCAACTACTGTACTAGCTTGCTATCTATTAGCAGAAAAGCGGAGTTAAAAAAATTCACATGGGATACTGATCATGGTGATTGCCGACGGTATACTCGCACAGAGGTAAGTTCAAAGATTAAGTCTATTAACACGGTTACGGATTCTTTGCGACCTTCTTGGTTGTTGCTGAGGTTAAATGGGTTGCCCCTAATGTTGTATGGGTTGCCCCTAAGGTTGTATGGATTGTCCCTAAGGTTGTATGGGTTGCCCCTAAGGTTGAATCGGTTGTCCCTAAGGTTACATGGGTTGCCCCTAAGGTTGTATGGGCTGCCCCTAAGGTTGTATGGGTTGCCCCTAAGGTTGTATGGGTTGCCCCTAAGGTTGAATGGGTTGTCCCTGAGGTTGCACGAGTTGTTCCTGAGGTTGATTTAGTTGCTCTGGAGGTTGCATGGGTTGTCCCTGAGTTTGATTTGGTTGCACTTGAGGTTGAATTAGTTACCCCTGAGGTTGTCCTACAGGTTGAATTTGTCCCTGAGGTTCTTCATTAAGTGTATTGAAAATTCTCACAACCCGCCTATAGCATTTTAGAACAGCAACTAACAGAGACAAAATCATAATGGTGATGATTTCTGTTCTTTTTCTATGATGAAAAAATAAAAATCAAAGTTATAGCGATGCTGTCTGTTGTGTTTGTATTTCAAATGTTGACGAAGCTGGAGTAGCAATAAGGTGGTGCAGAATTACTCAAAGGCATCCAAGGGGATGTAAGATTCAAGACCTGGACATGCCACCCCTGCGTGCAGTTTGCCTAGAGCTAAATTAGAAGAGGTTGAGTGAGTATTCACTACACCAAATCGCCAGCCCTATAGTCATCTTGTATTGGAGGGTCATACTTGCTGTACTGCCTTTCCTAAGTCCCGCACATAGAGCCTGCATCGCTTTCGACTAGTACCAGGAGAACAATTGTCCCTCGTATGACAAAACACTAGGAAGCTAGTCGTGGTGACGTCGGTCAATAGTGGAATAGAATGTAGTTTAGATTATTTGGAAATTGAAGGGGAGACTAACGAACTGGCAGAAATATAGATCTTTGTACAATTTGATCATTTGAAGTAGTTTTGAAGATATAGGGTCGATTCGTTTCTGACTAATTCGGTATACACCGACCACGTGGTCGATCTACACCGGACCAACCGTAGAAACGAACGAACCGACTATATACAATATGGCCGATTGCAGTGCTATTTGTGTGGCAACTTGTGTTGCCATGGACTTGATGGAATCTTCAGATGATGAGTCAAATTTCCTTTTGGAAAGGTATTTTATTTTTAAGAAATATACTACCTTGAGCTAATTTGTTGATTTTTCCTACTATTTGTTTGTATGTGTAAGCATGTGTGTAAAGGGGCGTGACCGGCATGTATACCATCCCCCTTCATTTTTATTGCTATAAAAATAACATCATTCGGGAATTCGGGATTTGGCCGATTTCTTTTCCTTACTTTTTTCGTGAATTCGAGATTCGGCATTTTTATTTTTTTATGAATTCGCTCCTGGACAAGTTTACCAGATTACCCTTCATAAAAAAGTGTGGCAGTTTATAAAGCCAGCATTCTCAGAATAAACAATTGTACTAAAATAATATCAAATACATTTATCAAGCATATCAATTCTTCACTGTTCAACTTAATCGTTTTCCTATTGGATATTTTGAATATTAAATTGTATGTATCAGAAAATATACATCTTTATTTTCTTAATTTCAGTGATCGAAAGGATCGTCATAAAACACAGGACTTTTTCGAGTGGACAGTTCCAAGATATTGCCCAGATATGTTCAAGAAATTTTTTAGGATTTCACCTCAGTCTTTTGAACTTGTATGTCAACTGTTAGGAGCTAATGAACAATTGGCAAAAAGAACATATCGAGGGGGACGACAAGAAATACCATTGGAGAAAAAAGTAATGATCGTTTTGCGATATTTAGCATCACAAGAAACTATTTTAGGAATAAGCGATCGGTTTAATATAACTGTTTCAACATTTACCAAGTACAGAGAAAAGGTTGTTAACGCAATAAATGATCTTCTCCCCAGATTTGTTCAGTGGCCTGAAGAATTGGATTCTGTCGCAATAAAGTTTAATGAAATGGGGACATACGAATTTCAAAACATTATAGGGGCAATCGATGGAAGCCACATTCCGATTGAGCAGCCATTGGAATGTCCCAATTCATACTATAATAGAAAAAAATTTCACTCTGTAATTTTACAGGCCGTATGCAAAGACGATCTTAGTTTCGTTAACATTTGTGTAGGTATGCCAGGAAGATGCCATGACGCTAAGGCGTTTAAGCATTCTCATTTATCTGAAATTGGAGATGAACTCTGCAGGCAAGGACAATATCACATTCTAGGCGATGCGGCTTACGCACTAATGAGGTGGCTTATAACACCATTTCGCGACAATGGAAATTTAACAAGAGAGCAATATAATTTCAACAAATTTCTGTCATCCAAAAGACAGGTAATTGAAAGAGCCTTTGCTTTGTTAAAAGGACGTTTTCGTCGTTTGAAATACGTTAGCATTAGAGATATCAAGTGTATTTGTAAAATAATTTCAGCCTGCTGTGTTCTCCATAATATCTGCCTACAAAGTGATGAAGACATTGCTGAATTTATTGATGCAGAAATTGATGAATTGGACGCAAATTTAGGGGAGAACTTTCCAGTGAATGCAGACAATGGAGAAGGTATCTTGAAGAGAAACAATCTAACTATCGAATTAAACAGAGTCAACAGCTAATAAATGACAATAAACATTATTTCAACTTTGAAATGTTATTCAAACAAATACACCCATGATTAAAGTACATTATGTAGATTTTATTGGTTTTAGTGGCCTTGAGTTGTTTTGTATGTTTTAGCCGGGATGTTGTCTCTTTGACATATTCCCCGTTTCCATTCTTATTCAATAAAAATACTGAAGAAGATATGGTATGAGTTCGGATGAATAAGCAAATTTAGGTTACAGTAGGGTCTTAAGCACAAAGCTTTTAAGTTTGCTCACACTAAACAGCAAGCTATAAAGGCCCAAAATTACCAGTGTTCAAAAATTCAAATAGGAAACCAAAAAAAAAAGATGCAACATATGTTTGTCTTGATGCTGAAATGCTGGATTCAAGAATTTCATAAAAATCAAATAAAATCATCAGTTTGTGTATATTTAATAATAAGTATATTCTTCAGGTATACTCTGTAACAATAAAACAAATAAAACACATATCTATGTGGAAACAATTAAACATAAAAAAAGTGTCAACAAGAAATGAGATCTGATACAGAGTTACATCTGGATCTACTTTTTTGCAATGTCTTTCATGACATCTATAAGACTTTTGAAGCATTCCATTTTTTCCGTGTGTCGCCTTTCTGATGCCTCAGCCAATAACTCGAAACGATCAGTTGTCTTCTTTTTCTTCTTTTCTTTAGCTATTAAGAATAAAATAATCATAGATTTTATAAATATATTTTCAAAATTACATCGATTCCAATCATATGGTAATGTACTTATTTCAGTCGTGTAAATTGACTAGTCACAAAAGTGGTTGTTATCATAGAAAGTAAGGATGCTGTTAATATATTTATCATAATTTTCATAATTTCATATTTTTCTGGTATTATTATTTTTGTTGTTTGAATCAAAACGTCTAAATTTGTGTTGTATAATACATGTAATTCTGATTTTTTTTTTGCTGTATATAATTTAATGTACATGCATGTAGTCCCTACCCTTTAGCATCCATTTTGACATCCTGAATGAAATTTAAACTCGATTTGTTTCGTCATCTTGTCACATGTTTGGTATATTGGCGTAGTGGTTGGAAACCTAGTCAGGTAAGCAACTCTAATAAATCCAAAAGGATTTCCTAAAAAACCTCCCATCTCCCTTTGGTTTATGCTTTTTACAATGCTATTTCGGCATGAATGACCAGCAATGTTACACGACTGATGTAAAAGATACCCCCTCCAGGAATTCTTAGTGAAAGGCGTCATGAGGTCAACTGAAATATACAAATTTCTATATTTTTTTTTTAATTTTTAATCCAATTACAGATGTTTGCCTACATAAAACCTTATTCTAAGTTGTAGCCAGACATTTTGAAAGAAGGTGTGTATAATAATTTCATTTCTACAGCATTTTCACATAGGAATTTGACATCTATTCTGTAAGAAGTGTTGTGTGTTATGCCACTAATATTGGATTACAATTTTGCAAATATAATTTTTAGCTAGCACGTTTTAGTCCAACGTTTGGAAGTCATTGCATGTGTTTAAATGTACCCATAATAGTTTAGTTTATTTGTTGTAAAGTAAACTGGTAAAAAATAATTATTTTTCAAGAATTCATGTTCTAATTCAAAATACTAAATACATTTTCAAAAGTCATTACATGACGTGTTTTAATGTAACCATAATAGTAGGTTTTTTGTTGTAAGGTAAAATGGTAAAAAGTCATTTGTTTTACAGTTTTATTACCTTGAGGTTCAGGACATGAAGTAGACACTTTCATTTTTCTCTTGGAAGGCGTTGGGTTACTAGTTTCTTCCTCTTCACTGGAACTTTCAGCTGCAAAACAAGAATAAGATACTTATTTCCAAGCAATAAGCAGTTCAACGTTTTGAATCATTTTTCAAGAATTCTATTTCGATTTAATTGCTGCATCTTTTTTTAAAAAAGTCATAATACCTATGTTGGTGCAATTCTAAATATCAATACATATACAAATTAATTTACGACAAAAGATTATAAAATGAATATATTATATTAATTTACCTCTAAATAATCAATACATGTATATATGAAATACAACCCAACTCTGTGTGAAACTCAAGGTTGATTCTGTATATAAATGATATCATAATAAAAAAAAGTACCTTTTTTAGGCTTACTGGAATCCAACAGATATTTTGGTTGTACATCATGTTGGCTTTCAAACACTGTAAATTCTGTTGGGATTTCAATGTTACTCTCGCCACTTGTTTTTAGTTTCTTTTTCATTCTTTCAAATCTATCCTTCATACTTCTTATTTTGATCCTACACTGCTCTGGAGTAACTTGTATTGAGAGTTTTTCCGCAATCTCTTGGGATATTCTCACCCATTTATTTTTTATGAAGGATTTACTCTTCTCGTATTTATCATACAAATCAAGCAAAAATTTTTCAGAATCTTTAGACCATGTTGAGCTTGTCGATGGTATCTGTTTGGCACTTGTGCTGGCTAGGCTAGTGGCACTTGTGCTGGCTTGGCTAGTGGCACTTGTGCTGGCTTGGCTAGTGGCACTTGTGCTGGCTTGAGTGCTCATACTAGGCATATCCGTAGCTTGGCTAGATTCCACTCTCAGGATACTAACAGTTACCTGACCATCGACATAATCCCTTTCTTCCAAAAATCGGGACATAGCCTCTTCATCTGCAAAGTTCAAACACATTTTAAATCATTGAAGTTAATGACGCTAAATATTTTGATGACAACGCTGACCATCTAAAAGTACAAAAACCGATAAACAAATAAAATGCAAGCACACTGCAGTCGTATTTCGGACATGTATGTAAGCAAGTGGTATATATTTATTGTATAGCAATATTGATTCCCCATAAAAAGCAAGGTAAAAATATTCCTATATTGCACAAGTTCTATTTTGCACCTGATGGCTCCAGAGAAAAATTGATGATTTCATCAAGGACAAAAATCTTATTATAAAATCCATTTGTGGCCACGTTTGTGGCATCATCTTTACAGAACCTAGTAATTACATTATTGGTTTTTAGTGGGGCCACGGTTGCTCATTTAAAAATATATTCTTAAGGTGTGTATTCGTTTGGTTATTTTGTATATAATTTAACCAATTTGTTTCAAGCATCACCAACTTACCTCCGCTTTCTAACTTTAGCAACGTTACTATGTCTGTTCTTACTATGAATTTTCGGAATATTTCTCCATCTTTGACAACAGAAATGATTGCAGTTTCTCTCCTGGCCGGCAACTTTGGAAGAACTCTGGAATTCAAAGAAAAGGTTCTTTTTAAAATTTAAATTGTTTAGAGAAGGGCGGATCCACAATTTAATTGCAGTTCTAAGGGGCTGTAAAAAGAAGAAGAAAATTGAAAAGTCTTTGTGATAATTTGTGTACAAAAACAAGATGTCATGCAATTAAATTACAGTATATGCTTTCCCAATTAAAGGTATGTGGGTGCAAGTCCACAAATTAATGCTTTAACTCAGCACATGTATGTGTGATCCTCAGCAGGGGCGGATCTAGTCCAAATAATTATGACGTCTTGCAAGGCTTTTTTATATTTTTATGTCATAAAAAAGTTATAAAAAAGCCTTGCAAGACGTCATAATTATTTGGTCTAGGGCGGATCCAGCAATTTTCAAAAGGGGGGGGGGGGGTGCTAGTCCTTTAATATATAACCTCTGGAGGCGATATTTTCTATTTACATTATTATTCTAATGATTTCTTTTTACTTATTTTGGTATTTTATATTTTTTTTACTTTTTGTTGTTTTTATTATCAATGTGCATAAAATAGGGGGTGGGGGTGCTTACCCAGGACAAAGGGGAGAGCAAAACATATGTCCCGATACAAATGCATTGATTGGCCAAAATAAAGGGGGTGCTACCCCCCCCCCCCCCCCCCCCCCCCCCATGGATCCACCACTGCTCAGTATGATCATGTTTGATCATGTTTTAATGCAACATGCACCCAACACAATCAAGATTCTATTGTTAAATATATTTTCGTTCGTTGGTTTTACATGTAATTCAATAAATTTTACTTCAGATACATGTAAAATGAATTATTTACAAATTATTCCGATTTATTCTTATTTTCTCAGTCAAATTTTCCCACACTTACAACTTTTCCGCCATCTTGGACATGAATCGTCGCTTCAGTTCAAACGGTGCATTCCGGATTATTCCGGTTTATATTTTTTTTAGAAACGAACGTAAAACCTGTTGCTCCGGATGATCCGGGTATGTTCCGGATACCAGAAACGAACCGACCCATATATGCAATCAAGAATGTACATATATTTTTATCTGTGAAAGGGAAACTCATAATAAGATTAACTGATATCAATACCGTAGCTGATATTAAAAAATATACAGATTATACAACATTATTGGAAATGAAATATATAGACCGACATTGTTTATAACAGCAATTGATACAAATTCTTTGCCCTGATTGCAGATGAATCTATAGATGTATCGACGCTGGAACAATTATATCAGTGGTCATTTTTCGAAAAGAAAAAAAGAAGACTGTCACCATCGGTAAAATGGCTACGATGAAGCTGTCAACATGTCCCATAAATGCAACGATGTACTGGTCAGAATATCGAACATTATACCAGAGTAACCATTTTACTACGTACTATCGTATCTTCAATCATTGTTTTAATTTGGATAACAGAATTTAAAATTTGGTCGTCTTAAAATGTGGAATATTTTTTTACACATCCTCGTACGAGAAATCGGCACCATGAGTTTCAGGATTGGCAATTTCACTATGACTTGTCTCATTAACATCATTGGTTTCGCGTTCTTCAAGTTGTTCTACTAAAGTTTTTTAACAGTCACAGTCGAATCTGTCCTTCGTTGGCATAGCTATCTCAATAGTGAGCATTTCACCGAACGAAATATCATCATTGCCGGAACATTGTTGTACCTTCCCGATTGATTCCGAAAGTGGAATGTTATAATCCAGGTCTCCTTCATTTTTATAGCTGACTATGCGGTATGGGCTTTGCTCATTGTTAAGGCCGTACGGTGATCTATTATAGTTGTTAATTTTTGTGTCATTTTGGTCACTTGTGGAGAGTTGTCTCCTCGGCAATCATATCACATCTTTTTTATATTCAATTCACACAAAGAATTGTTGTATGCATCGTTTTAATATCGTCAAGGATAGATAGCACATGCAGTGATATCTATATTGAATTTTGTACGAAAATCAAAACTAGTCCTGGAATGTCTCAACCAATCATACTTCATACTTTTTTGGTAGGGGTGAACAGCTGAGACGTCAAGAACACCACCCTTTCATATATTTTGTTAATCAAAAATATGTACCTTTTCATATATCAAGTATTAAAAAACAGATCAATAGATATATATTTTAGATATTTTTCATCTTCTGGTACATTAGTATTTTAAAAAATTTTGGGGTCCCGTTTATCATCGCGTTCTTGTTTAGAAGCAACTTATTTAAGGGGGCGGAAAGGGGGGTACCTTTCTCCCGCCCCTCCTCTCTCCCAACCCCTTTCTCTTGTCTCCCACCCTGCATCATGAAAAAATAGTCTAATTTTTAAAGAAATCGATCAAATGTCTTGTTTTTATGGTTAGTCCACGTCTTGTCCTCTCACGAGATGGAAGTGCTGTTTCTTCTGCTTCAAGAACCTCTATTACTTTTTCACTGACAGTGAAGCTGTCTGTTTGCGTTGAATTTGTAACTCTAATGCATTTCCCGATGATTTTTTTAAAAATATAAATCCAAACTATAGAAATGCAGGATAATGTGTTAAAATACGGGGAATTTTTGTAACACTATTAGTGCAATTTCGTTAAGAAACCAATTTGTTTAAAATGGTTGCTTTATCAGATGACAATACTAATATTAAAATAAGGCTTGTGCATAGTTAGATACTTTAATTCAGTCACGGACCCGCGATATCTCGGGTGTGTTCTAGTATGTATATAACTTTGAACAGAACATTTTAATCTGAATTAATGGTGTAACAGAACATTATTGACTTACAAATTACAATTAATTGTCTTGTCCCTCTTGTAAAATGTTAATCAAATACTTGGTATAATGTATGTTAGTGCTTACACATATCTCGATTCATGTTCTCTTTCTGATGATAATATTTCCGACAAATCAGATAAATGTACTGAATGCTGTTTCAATTTATATTGCAATGGTCCAGGGGTAGAAGTTGTTAACAGTGTACTGGCAGAAGATGTCTCTTTTAACATTTCACCACATGTAGGGGCAGGGCTGGTTGGCTTATAGTTATAAAAGATGTCATACAGTCATATAACAAATTATTCCTCCGTTGGGCCCCTTAAATTTTGCCTTGCGTTTCAGTTAACAACTTGCCAGAAAACGAGAAAGTTACGGGTTTCTCTAGGATTAAATGGTTTGCTTCTGCTCCCTGATTTATTTTTTATTCATTATTAATCACAAAATTAAGATTAGGATGCTAATAACAATGAAATGTAAATATAAACAAGACCACGAGAAACTTGCCTATCCAGCAAAATCTTCGCCACTTCAGCGTGTGATTGCAATCGAAGGGCACATTTTAGCTCACTCCAGCGATCATACTGGACACCAAGATATATTCTATTCTTATTACATTTTGCATTTACTGCTGTACGTCGTCGTTTTTTTTAGCGGAATCAGTCAGTATTGGCTTTCTCCCTCGCTTCAAAACATTGATGTCAGACATTCCACGTGCGTCGGAGATATTACGCATGTGCAATGCATTAAAGAAAGAGGTCATTGCATACTGACCGTTTACAATCAAAATTATATATGTCGGGAAGACAAACGACTCAAGTCGAACATTTTCGCTTAAAACTTCAAAAAGAAGATATTTTAAATCGTTTAACGAGTAAAATTACGTTTTATACACATTTAATAAGATTCTCGAAGAATAAGAAGTGGTATTTGCAATGAATTCTGTTGAGACAGTTGCTGATGAACTGGTATATCATGCCATTTATTTTGCTGAGAGAGTTGAGTGACTGGTACACATGACTCATTTTGTTGTGACTGATTTTCACAAGGTTGTTGTTGAACTTTCTGGGAATCATACTCATATGAGGTCTGTTGAGGTTTGGCTGCAACAAGTGGTGTTGTGCTAATAGGATTTTTTTCATTCCGGCTTCTAAGAAGTGAATCAACTGCTGTTTTGATAGCTTCTCTTGTGACAGCAGGTGAACTTCCATCATCTTCCTCATCATCACTGTCGTGTTTATCTGTACCTAAAAATAATGTGAAATAAAATTCAGGTCTGAAAAACAACTTCAAAAAGTAAATAGTGCTGCATATACATGTATTGCATCCCAACTTTTTTGCTTTATTGTGTTTAGTACATTTTATGTGTGACCAAATTTTGCAGATATTCAGAAAATTATTCTTGTCTTTATTTCTGTTGAAAAACAGAATTGTGAATCGACCATTGTTACGTCCAATCCATAATGCTATAGCACATATATTTTATATTTTAACTCTTGCACCATTTAACACACTGAGAGTCTACTGAAATTACAACATAAATGTATAATATATATTCGGTATTTACTTCTTCTGTTAGATGGGACGGCAAAGAAATTGGTTGATTTTCTCAATCACAATAACGGTGTATGCTGAATGCAAAGTCACACTTGGGTAGAATGCAGTTACATATCGTCGTAGATATTGTTTTCTCGTGTCGTCTAGTGGTCTTTTGCTCAACTTTCCACCGTCTTTATAGGAAAAATACACCCTCAGGTCGTCTGCAGTAAAGAGTTTTTGAAACAAATACTTCAATAACGAAACGGCAAAAGCTCCAGTAGTGGGTCCAATACAACACTGTGAAAATCATAAAAAAATGAAAAAAAAAAAATGAATAAATGGAAATTGTAAACATACTTGTTTGACTTTAAACTTAACGAATGAGAAAATTAATATAATTCGAATTTAAATTCCTTTTAAAAAATGTATGTAATGTTGTTAATGTAAAATTCCTGTATCATGCTAAAGAACTTTGACCCCTTTTGTAGCCTCTTTTTATGGTTTATAGTTAGGTTTTGATTGGTTCAAATTGACTCCTGATACAATAATCAATACATATTGGAAAGTTGTCTTGGTCAAATGACCGATTTAAGGTAACATCAATTACAATTATCAAAAAAAAAAAATTACAGTAAAATGTCGAAAAGTTATCAATATACCAACAAAAGGTTTGCTATATATTATTTACAATTATGCTATAAATATGGTCAATGGAAGGTAAAGTCTAAATGAATTATCCCAAAAGTTGTAAAATTTACTCAAAAAGTATTATAATTCTATAATGAAGGTTTGGTTTGCTCAAATTGACTTCAAAAGCATTTGTCAATACATGTTAGAAAGTATTTCGGTCAAATGACCGATTTAAGGTAACATCAAATACAATTATCAATACATATTAGAAAGTTGTCTTGGTCAAATGACCGATTTAAGGTAACATCATATACAAGTATCAATACATATTAGAAAGTTGTCTTGGTCAAATGACCGATTTAAGATAACATCAATTACAATTATCAAAAAAATTGTCAAATTTACAGTAAAATGTCGAAAAGTTATCAATAAACCAACACAAGGTTTGCTATATATTATTTACAATTATCCTATAAATATGGTCAATTGAAGGTAACATCTGGATGAATTATCTAAAAAGTGGTAAAATTTACTAAAAAAGTATTATAATTTTATAATGAAGGTTTATTTGGTCCAAATTGACTTCAAATACATTTGTCAAGACATATTAGAAAGTATCTCGGTCAAATGACCGATTTAAGGTAACATCAAATACAATTATCAATACACATTAGAAAGTTGTCTTGGTCAAATGACCGATTTAAGATAACATCAATTACAATTATCAAAAAATGGTCAAATTTACAGTAAAATGTCGAAAAGTGATCAATATACCTACAACAGGTTTGCTGTTGTATTATTTACAATTATCCTTCAAATATGGTCAATTGAAGGTAAAGGCTAAATGAATTATCCCAAAAATGGTAAAATTTACTAAAAATGTATAATAATTCTATAATGAAGGTTTGGTTGGTCCAAATTGACTTCAAATACATTTGTCAATACATATTAGAAAGTATATCGGTCAAATGACCGATTTAAGGTAACATCAAACAAAATTATCAATACTTATTAGAAAGTTGTCTTGGTCAACTGACCGATTTAATGTAACATCAAATACAATTATCAATACAGATAACAAAATTGTCCAAAAAGTGGTAAAATTTATCGAAACTGTTTTAATATTATAAGGTAAGTTTTGATTGGTTCAAGTTGACTCCTGATACAATTATCAATACATATTCGAAAGTTGTCTCTGTCAAATGTCCGATTTAAGGTAACATCCATTACAATTATCAAAAATAAATTCAAATTTACAGTAAAATGTCGAAAAGTTATCAATATACCAAAAAAAGGTTTGCTAATGTACTATTTATAATTATCCTATAAATATGTTTTATTGAAGGTAACATCTGAATGAATAATCCCAAAAGTGGTAAAATTTACTAAAAAAGTTTTATATTTCTATAATGAAGGTTTGGTTTGTTCTAATTGACTTCAAATGCATTTGTCAATACATGTTCGAAAATATCTCGGTCAAATGACCGATTAAAGGTAACATCAAATACAATTATCAATAGATATTAGAAAGTTGTCTTGGTCAAATGACCGATTTAAAGTAACATCAAATACAATTATCAATCCATATAACAAAATTGTCCAAAAAGTGGTAAAATTTATTGAAATTTTTTTGAAAGTTTATAGTTAGGTTTTGATTGGTTCAAATTGACTCCTGATACAATAATCAATACATATTGGAAAGTTGTCTTGGTCAAATGACCGATTTAAGGTAACATCAATTACAATTATCAAAAAAAAAAAAATTTACAGTAAAATGTCGAAAATTTATCAATATACCTACAACAGGTTTGCTGAACCTGTTGTATTATTTACAATTATCCTATAAATATGGTCAATTGAAGGTAACATCTGAATGATTTATCTAAAAAGTGGTAAAATTTACTTAAAAAGTATTATAATTCTATAATGAAGGTTTGGTTGGGCCAAATTGACTTCAAATATATTTGTCAATTCATATTAGAAAGTATCTCGGTCAAATGACCGATTTAAGGTAACATCAAACAAAATTATCAATACATATTAGAAAGTTGTCTTGGTCAATGACCGATTTAAAGTAACATCAAATACAAGTATCAATACATATAACAAAATTGTCCAAAAAGTGGTAAAATTTATCGAAACTGTTTTAATATTATAAAGTAAGTTTTGATTGGTTTAAGTTGACTCCTGATACAATTATCAATACAAATTCGAAAGTTGTCTTTGTCAAATGACCGATTTAAGGTAACATCCATTACAATTATCAAAAATAAATTCAAATTTACAGTAAAATGTCGAAAAGTTATCAATATACCAAAAAAAGGTTTGCTAATGTACTATTTATAATTATCCTATAAATATGTTTTATTGAAGGTAACATCTGAATGAATAATCCCAAAAGTGGTAAAATTTACTAAAACAGTTTTATATTTCTATAATGAAGGTTTGGTTTGTTCTAATTGACTTCAAATGCATTTGTCAATACATGTTCGAAAATATCTCGGTCAAATGACCGATTAAAGGTAACATCAAATACAATTATCAATAGATATTAGAAAGTTGTCTTGGTCAAATGACCGATTTAAAGTAACATCAAATACAATTATCAATCCATATAACAAAATTGTCCAAAAAGTGGTAAAATTTATTGAAATTTTTTTGAAAGTTTATAGTTAGGTTTTGATTGGTTCAAATTGACTCCTGATACAATAATCAATACATATTGGAAAGTTGTCTTGGTCAAATGACCGATTTAAGGTAACATCAATTACAATTATCAAAAAAAAAAAATTTACAGTAAAATGTCGAAAATTTATCAATATACCTACAACAGGTTTGCTGAACCTGTTGTATTATTTACAATTATCCTATAAATATGGTCAATTGAAGGTAACATCTGAATGATTTATCTAAAAAGTGGTAAAATTTACTTAAAAAGTATTATAATTCTATAATGAAGGTTTGGTTGGGCCAAATTGACTTCAAATATATTTGTCAATTCATATTAGAAAGTATCTCGGTCAAATGACCGATTTAAGGTAACATCAAACAAAATTATCAATACATATTAGAAAGTTGTCTTGGTCAATGACCGATTTAAAGTAACATCAAATACAAGTATCAATACATATAACAAAATTGTCCAAAAAGTGGTAAAATTTATCGAAACTGTTTTAATATTATAAAGTAAGTTTTGATTGGTTTAAGTTGACTCCTGATACAATTATCAATACAAATTCGAAAGTTGTCTTTGTCAAATGACCGATTTAAGGTAACATCCATTACAATTATCAAAAATAAATTCAAATTTACAGTAAAATGTCGAAAAGTTATCAATATACCAAAAAAAGGGTTCCTAATGTATTATTTACAATTATCCTATAAATATGTTTGATTGAAGGTAACATCTGAATGAATTATCCCAAAAGTGGTAAAATTTACTAAAAAAGTATTATATTTCTATAATGATGGTTTGGTTTGTTCTAATTGACTTCAAATGCATTTGTCAATACATGTTGAAAATATCTCGGTCAAATGATCGATTAAAGGTAACATCAAATACAATTATCAATACATATTAGAAAGTTATCTTGGTCAAATGACCGATTTAAAGTAACATCAAATACAATTATCAATCCATATAACAAAATTGTCCAAAAAGTGGTAAAATTTATTGAAATTTTTTTGAAAGTTTATAGTTAGGTTTTGATTGGTTCAAATTGACTCCTGATACAATAATCAATACATATTGGAAAGTTGTCTTGGTCAAATGACCGATTTAAGGTAACATCAATTACAATTATCAAAAAAAAAAAATTTACAGTAAAATGTCAAAAAGTTATCAATATACCAACAAAAGGTTTGCTATATATTATTTACAATTATGCTATAAATATGGTCAATGGAAGGTAAAGTCTAAATGAATTATCCCAAAAGTTGTAAAATTTACTCAAAAAGTATTATAATTCTATAATGAAGGTTTGGTTTGCTCAAATTGACTTCAAAAGCATTTGTCAATACATGTTAGAAAGTATTTCGGTCAAATGACCGATTTAAGGTAACATCAAATACAATTATCAATACATATTAGAAAGTTGTCTTGGTCAAATGACCGATTTAAGGTAACATCATATACAAGTATCAATACATATTAGAAAGTTGTCTTGGTCAAATGACCGATTTAAGATAACATCAATTACAATTATCAAAAAAATTGTCAAATTTACAGTAAAATGTCGAAAAGTTATCAATAAACCAACACAAGGTTTGCTATATATTATTTACAATTATCCTATAAATATGGTCAATTGAAGGTAACATCTGAATGAATTATCTAAAAAGTGGTAAAATTTACTAAAAAAGTATTATAATTCTATAATGAAGGTTTGTTTGGTCCAAATTGACTTCAAATACATTTGTCAATACATATTAGAAAGTGTCTCGGTCAAATGACCGATTTAAGGTAACATCAAATACAATTATCAATACACATTAGAAAGTTGTCTTGGTCAAATGACCGATGTAAGATAACATCAATTACAATTATCAAAAAATGGTCAAATTTACAGTAAAATGTCGAAAAGTTATCAGTACACCAAAAAAAGGTTTGCTGTTGTATTATTTACAATTATCCTATAAATATGGTCAATTGAAGGTAACATCTGAATGAATTATCTAAAAAGTGGTAAAATTTACTAAAAAAGTATTATAATTCTATAATGAAAGTTTGGTTGGTCCAAAATGACTTCAAATACATTTGTCAATACCTATTAGAAAGTATTTCGGTCAAATGACCGATTTAAGGTAACATCAAATAAAATTATCAATACATATTAGAAAGTTGTCTTGGTCAAATGACCGATTTAAAGTAACATCAAATACAATTATCAATACATATAACCAAATTGTCCAGAAAGTGGTAAAATTTATTGAAATTTTTTTGAAATTTTATAGTTAAGTTTTGATCGGTTCAAATTGACTCCTGATACAATTATCAATACATATTATAAAGTTGTCTTAGTCAAATGACCGATTTAAGGTAACATCCATTACAATTATCAAAAATAAATTCAAATTTACAGTAAAATGTCGAAAAGATATCAATATACCAAAGAAAGGTTTTCTAATGTATTATTTACACTTATCCTATAAATATGGTCAATTGAAGGTAACATCTGAATGAATTATTCCAAAACTGGTAAAATTTACTAAAAAACTATTATATTTCTATAATGAAAGTTTGGTTTGTTCTTATTGACTTCAAATGCATTTGTCAATACATGTTAGAAAATATTTCGGTCAAATGACCGACTAAAGGTAACATCAAATACAATTATCAATACATATTAGAAAGTTGTCTTGGTCAAATGACCGATTTAAGATGTGTGTTTATCAGAACTTGAGGGGTATAAATGACCATGACTTAAGGGGGTTGTGAGTTCATCAGAGCTTGAGGGGTATAAATGTTCATGACTTAAGGGGGTTGTGTGTTCATCAGAGCTTGAGGGGTATAAATTTCCTTGACTTGAGGGGTTGTGTGTTCATCAGAGCTTGAGGGGTATAAATGTCCATGACTTAAGGGCTTGTGTGTTCATCAGAGCTTGAGGAGTATAAATGTCCATGACTTAAGGGGTTATGTGTTCATCAGAGCTTGAGCGGTATAAATGTCCATGACTTAAGGGGTTGTGTGTTCATCAGAGCTTGAGGGGTATAAATTTCCTTGACATAAGGGGGTTGTGTGTTCATCAGAGCTTGAGGGGTATAAATGTCCATGACTTAGGGGTTTTGTGTGTTCATTAGAGCTTGATGGGTATAAATGTCCATGACTTAAGGGCTTGTGTGTTCATCAGAGCTTGAGGGGTATACATTTCCTTGACTTAAAGTGTTACAATTGTCCATGACCAACTGACTTGCAGCCATTCAGTCCTTTTTAACTTCTGAATAATTTGATATTTCAGTTACAAGAGTACAATGGACAAGTGAAGAAGAAGAAGAAATACAGTCCCTTTTCCAGTCGTATCTCAATAATACGTCAAAAATGAAATGCCCAGGTTAACAAGAATTAAATGACATATTGAAAAAGAGCAAACATCTTAAAAGAAAACAGTGGGAAACAATAAAAAAAAGTTTTCCATTTGATGAAAAAAACCAGGATTGAGTTAATAAATGGAATTAAGGAGGTTTAATGATAAGGAGAGATTGCGAGAAACTCTTAATTTTACTGGAATTGTTACCACCTTTTAGTTACTGTAAACCAACTTATTTTCGCGGATACTTTATTTCGCGTTTTCCTTTTTCTAGTCATCTTCACGGCTATTTAAATTCGCGATTTTCTAATTTACTTGATGTAGTTTGATCCAAGATTTTTATATTCGCGACGATTTATTTACGCGTTATTTTTCTACTCGCGAAAATAAGTTGGTTTACAGTAAGTGGGTGTTAATTGATAAAAACACAGAGGGAAGTACAGTCCTATTATTACTATGATTCGATTTTATTAACATGCCTACATTTGGCCTTAAGTTTTAAAATCATAGAAATTCTGTATTTATTAGCTCACCTGGCCTATAGGCCATGTGAGCTTTTCTCATCACTATGCATCTGTCATCGTCTGTAAAATTAGCTTACATGTTGATCGGCAAAAAATCACTGTAAATGTTAATAATGTCTCATTTTTAAAGGCCTTCCATCCAAAACGATATGTGTTGATATGAACATACTTAAGTCCTGTTAGTCATTTCCAACTTTGTCTCAATTGATAGTTTTAACGGAAATATTTTCGTTTATATTCCTAATGCCAGTGCTGATATCTGTCACTGCTTGGGTTAGAGCTGAATTTGAACCATAAGTGTCTAGAATGGCGTGCTTGTATTTCCCATTTGCATTCTCAATTTTATTTTGCTGTCATATAAGAACTTGAAAAATAAGCTACATCATGTACATTAACAAAAACAAATATATGCAAGAAATGAAATAAAACCATAAAATCGACTCTGAATTAAATAGTACATGATATTGATGTAGAACTCACAAACTGGAGATGATCAGAAATACAAATGGTTTTCATTCGAGTTAGATTTTTATTACCGGAAAAATAGCATAACCCCTCATGCCTTTTCAAGTTCTATTTTTGTTCCCTAAACATTTTCCATCTGAACGTTTTTAGACATAAACAATGTTAATGTAGCCTTCGACATTCGTTCTGAACATGCATGAAATATTTGCCACTGGACGTTAAACAACAAACAACCATCAATACATAGGACATTGTCTTTAAGGTAGCGCCTTCCTCATATTATGAGTTTTTTGAACTACTAGTATTAAGAATGAGTGAGTTGTTGCAAGCCCTTCCTCCTAGATTATATTAGTGACCACAAGTTATAGAAAGAGACAATGATAGATTGTTTTTCATTGGTGTTGATGTGTAATTATGTTCTAATGATTTGCAGACTAAGAATAGATACATTTTTTGATTGAATATAGATACAATTTGGTCTGTTTATATAATTATATGTCCATAATCTAAAGAGTGGTTATCTGTCACTTATCTTGTTTTTAAGCTTAGTCAAGTAAGTTTACATCAAAGGAGGTAAACAACAATATTCAAACAAAAGTCTTAACATTTAGGTTCACAATGGTGGTATACTCCAATAATGCATTCCCTTAGACAAATAATGATAAAAGGTACATTGACTTAATGTAAATGGTCAATATTCTAGATATAAAAAGATCGTCTTTAATTTATATTAATTGTTTTTGCTGGCGTGACTAATATACTGAAAACACGTTTTGCAGGTTCTCGATATTGACGACTTCAAGTCTAACCCTCCAGATTAGGCTTGTGCTAGTTCCCAATTCACATATAATCCTGCTAACTACGTTATAAACCTCAACATTGTTAACAACACTTCTCTACGAAATGTGTTATCGAAAGGTCCGAAATATTGCGAGCCTCCATCAATTGGAAATACAACTTAAATTTGATTGATTTACTATTAGTCGAGGATTATGCCAGGCATTCCAGCAGCAGCTGCAAACGGGGTACATATCTCCCAATTGATACGATATTCCAGTACTTGCATTTCTTATCATTATTTTCTTGATAGAGGCTTTCTGCTCGCAAGGAAGCTCTTAAACCAAGAGTTCCAAATTGTGTAACACCATTATATTGCTGGGTCTTCCATGTGTTCCACGAAACCTCTTTCTAAATTATTAATAACTAGTTTGTCAGCAATCAAAGACGGGCTCCAAAGCTATTGTGAAACTGCCTATTCTGGAGGAGGCGTGAATCAGATGTGGATACTTAAAAATTCCAAAGATCTCTTACCACATTCGAAAGTAAAAGACAAATTAAAAGAGTTGGTATTGCTTTGCTTCAAAAAGAATGGCCAACAAAGATACAATTATCTTGTCTTAGGAAGGGATACATCCTACTTTGTAAAAGATCACTCTGATTTAAACAAAAAATTCTCTGAAACTGATCTGATCAAGATGCTAGATTCATTGATTGACACCATGTTTGTCACGTTCGGAGAACTGTTTTTCAACAGACTATCGGCATTCCAATGGGAACAAACTGTGCCCCTGTACTTGCCGACTTTTTTTTTTTATTATTATAATGAGGCTGACTTCATGCAGGAACTTCTTAGGAAAAAACCAAGAAGTAAGCAATATCCTTTAAGTTTATTTTCCGCTAAATAGATGATGTTCTTTCACTAAATAATTTTACGGCAAAAGAGATGATTTCAGCTTTCCAATTGTGAACTTTCCATTTCTAAGTTGAAACATTCCAGCACCACCTGCATACGGGGTATATATCTCCTAATTGATACGATATTCCCGTACTTGCATTTCTTATCATGATTTTCTTGGTAGAGAAGCTATTAAACCAAGAGTTCCAAATGGTGTAGTTGTAATTATCCCTTCGTAAATTTTACGGACGCCATCACCAGTTGGTTGACCGTTATGGAAAAACCGTTTAACAAATGAAATCGGACATGTTTCTTACGTTGCTTCGTAACTATGATCCCCTTCCCTTTCAAGAATAAGACCTACCGAATTAGACTATTCGCACAAAAAGTCTATTTCGCGACGAGAGCTCTTTTGAATATTTTTTACAATTTAAAGCATGTTTTTAAAATAAGACACAAAATCCTTCAATATATTAAAATTCTAAACTATAGCAAATTGATTATTTACAAATAAAAAACAACAGTAAGATAACGTGATAAAAATTAAAAACGACTTAAATATAACATTTTTATATTCTAAAATAAATTTCAATTTCTTTTAAAAATGTAGTCCTGTAATATTATGTTGTCATTTCAATGTTATATTCAACATTGCCATTAACGGTTTTCTAAAGCACATACACGCCCACAGAGTGTTGTATTTCGCAGAATCTTCAAGATAGGATTTTATGATTTAGACCATAAATTTCAAGATTTACTGCTGCCTACTGGAACAGAGAGACGCATAAAAAAAGACCTTGACATGTGAATTTGTCGGTTTGTATTTCAGAGACAACATTGAAACCCGCACCAGAGAAGAGAAGGTGATGATGATCAAAAGAGCAAGCATAGGAAGCAAGACAATTCAATTTTGCAAAGAGCTCTTTAGAAAAGAACTAATCAGCGATGAAGGGTTCAATAAACTGCAATATTATACTGGGTTTGAGCTTTTTCGATGTCAGAGCAATGGCCGAATACTAAATATTATATCTAGAAAATGTGCACTAGATAAACATAAATGTACTATATATGAATGTTGAAGCAACATTACCACAGTTTTCATAATTACGTTTGATTTGGTTTTGAGGTTTTGGTTAACTGCTTTCAGCGCTTTGATTTTGAACCTGTGCTTCCGGCTTTTTGTGGTCTTATATCCCAGACACCTGCCTTATAATACTAAACACCTAATTGGGTTATGGAGAAGTAGATATCTCTGTATTATCTAATCACTATGAATCTGCTTTAGTTAAAACATACAAAAAAGACTCAAAACAACGGCAACTCCAATTCTTCATGGACCAAAAAAATGTCGCAGAATTTCTTAGTGCATGTTTTGTAGGGACGGAGGGAATCGAATACTAAAAAAAAAAAATTGAAGTAGCCAGGGACTTTCTGAAACATTTTGAAAAAGAATTAGTTCTGAGTGATATCTATGCAAACTTGCACCCGGTGTACTTGCTTTTACAAGTGAAATCATTAATGCAGCTTGTGTAGATGAAATGTTTCAGCCAGTTGAAACTGGAAAATAAAGTCTAATCTATATATTAAACAAAAAAAAACAACAGCATATGAACCCATAGACAAATGACATATACTGAGCCACACAATCCTCCTTAAACAAGGTGTATTTAAAATGCAGCAGGTTAAACATGTATTTTATACGTCAGTGTTTATGGTATAAATGATGATATTACGGATTACAAATGTGTCGAGGTTTGTGATTGGATAACAACATAGAGATGTCAGTATATATTCAGGAAACTGCCGGGGTATATACGACGTTTTTACCCCCAATTGGAACCTCAAAAACGTCATCATAACACCGGTTACTATGTGACGTGGTCAAGAGCTATCAGACTGCCAGAGGCTCACAGAGGGAAAATAATGACGTGCTTCAGTCAATAATACATTTTTGATACAAAATCCCGCAATTTACACTTTTAATACTTAAATTTGATGTTAAAGCTGTTATTATAAATTATTACATACACGATAAAATTATGTTCACAGCAAATTAGAAAATCCTTCACATATGCCGAACATATCAGGTTGGGTTTTTCAACTTATATATGTGTTGTCAACAAATACCTGCACTGGAAAAATAATAACATTAAGACAGGGGTAATCCGTATTATATGTGTAATTCAGGTCTCAGAAAGGGTATATACTGTGACATCCCCGGCTTAGGGCTTATATCCCCTTCGCCTTCGGCTCAGGGGATATAAACTCTAAGCCGGGAATGTCACAGTATATACCCTGTCTGAGACCTGAATAACATATATTATGATTGCTTTTCGTGTTAATGTCATAATTATTTTTTCTTTATCTTCTACATTTCAGTGTCAGAAACAGTGAAACAGATTGAGGAGACTCTGTCTGAAAAAAGTGTACATAGTCGTAAGAAACCAGGAGTGCTAAAATCATATACCAACAATTTACGAAAACTGTACTGAATATAAGTGCCTGAAATGCATCAAAATCCCGGTTCAAGACACAGTTAAAGAAAATTGGACCAACAGGAGTATGAACCTGTAGATACATTGTTTATTGTGCGCAAAAGGGGTAGCCTCCTGTTCCGATGCTTTGGGTATGGGGCTCTCCATGAGAGGTTCATGAAAGGTGAACCTCTCACAGACTATCCACCATATATCAACAGGAAACAGAAGATAATACCAGACAAAGAAAAGAATGCCAAAATAGAGTTTTTAACGCCAGAGAAATACCTGTTTAATTTCGGTAGGGGTAGTGGCAGGACCCTTGCCGAAATTCAAAAAGATTCACTTAGACAATCTGCCAGTGAAAATTGTTCCAGGTGAAGTAAATTTGTAAGTAAAAATTATTTTTCAATGAATAAATATTATTTGGAGGTTTTATACTGTGAAATGAGATTTGTTTGAATGATATCATGCATGACTTAAATCCATAAGCATGTTTCGTCTTTACAAGATCTGATGTACTGTGGTTGTAGTCTGCTTACATAGTTAATAAGTGTTTCTATATGTAGATTAGATCGTTGGTTTTCTAGTATGAATGTTTTTTCAGTGGTAATTTTTGAATGTCAAAATATCTTAAATGTCAGATATATATCAAATAAAATATATTGTAATAACAAATGTATTATTTTCAGTATTGTTTGCTTAAAGGAGCCACAAATACAGTATTGGTGGAAGACAGTGTAGAGAATGGAGCTACTAATACCATCATAGTGGAAGACAAGTGCAGATATTGGAGCTACCAATACCATCACGGTGTGATACAGTGCAGAGAATGGAGCTACCAATACCATCACGGTGGAAGACAGTGCAGAGAATGGAGCTACCAATACCATCACAGTGGAAGACAGTGCAGAGAATTGAGCTACCAATATCGTTACGGTAGAAGTAATTCAAAATTATATAAATCATCATTTTAATTCCTTATGGAACATTGGAAAGGGAGATAACTTCACAAAAATCAGTCTTTTTTTGTCAGTTTGTGTTCGAGTTTCTTAAATATATGTAAAATACGATACTATGATAAGTTTGTTCTTGACTATATTACATAATGTCCTGCTCAAGAAATATACAAATCCAGTGTTATGGGTATTTTAAAATCTTTTTGTTTTTGCACATTGTTTCATTAAAGAAATGTAAATTTATGGGTTTGTTATAAATATTTGGTATTGTTTATATAATCTGTAATCACATTTGTTCAGCAACTTTTTTTAAAGAAACTTTAAACCACAAAAAGAAGAATATATTTGACTTAATTTGATTCAATTTGAGATTTCCTTGACCTGCTAAAATTCGAATAAATGGTCAACTAATTAATTATGTAATCTAGGTTGTAATTTTACTTGATAAAACATATGAAAACACGTTATACACTAAAGACACCTAAAATGTCAAGAATCACTTTTTTCCTGGTATCCTCTCTTTCATTTTATTAATTTGTAGAAGTAGAATTTTTCTCTGCAAAATGATGCTCCTTCTTTTTAAAGAATCGTGCAATTTCAAGTTCTTTCATTCTAATGTTCTTTAAATGTGCAATCAACAAGATGTTTGATTTTCTTAACCCCTAGATCTAGTAAATTCTAAATTCTTGTAAGATAGTCCACAATAGCTTTGTTTTCAAACCAACCCAAAAGAGCATCTGCCATTTAGAAATGACAAAAATATTACAAATATTTTAAAGCTAAATTTTTATTAAACTTAATACATAAAACTTTCAATGATATAAACTTATCCTTAATTTATATTGACAAAAAGAAACACATTTATTTGGAGACTTTGATGAAAAGGTTTGCAAAGTTATTTCTTATTTCATTTTAAGTGGAACTAGGAAGGTCCGTCGGGCGTATACTATAGCTAGTAAACAAGACGAAAGACCGATTGCAAAACTGGAAGGCCGCGGACTTTGGACCACCGATAATTTGAACCCTGCCTCAAAATTGAAAGTTTCAGATTGGAAAAACAGGATTAACACTGAAGCAAAGCACGCAGGTGGTCCCTTCTGTGTCCTTATTCCAGACCTTATGAAAGAAACCGAAGTCGTCGTGTATTGGCGACACTTTCACAAAACCAAGAAGTAAGGGACGACATCAAAAGTTCAATGAAACAGTTTAGAAAAAGGAAACAATTAATTGTGTTGCACTTCTTACATGATTTTAAAAATTAAAAAAAGTTTGTAAATGGTAAAGCTGAAACATTTGTTAAAAAAACAAAAGAAAAATCTCCTTTTCCCATAAATGCTGCATCCCCCTTAGCTTTTCCAACCGACACGGAACCTCGTTGTATCTGGGCCATGTGATTAATATACTCTCATCCTCGTCTTCCATGTAATTAGGTACGAACTTACATAGGTTTATGTACTTAACATAATCATATAGCTGACAATCAATTCCAATGTTTGCAGGTGATATCCCCGATTTTATGTTCTTTCACAAAACAAAACAAAAAGAAAATTAATGAACATGTCTCTAAACAAAGTCTCATCAGCTTTTTATTTTTTTTTTTTTTTTTGTGTAGCAGCCTTAACTATGTTTTGAAATCAACTGTTTCAAATTATGTTTTGAAATCAACTGCTTCAAATAATAACTGAATGAGCAGTATCAAGCTTGTTCTTTGAGCATATCTCAATCTCAGAATCTAAAGAAACTGTCGTGTGAAAATCTATAATAAATGGTCCTCATTTATTGTTTTAAAATCAGACCGTTCGATTCAATTTTTGAACTGCTTCATATATATGGTGTATAAATATCTTCAATGTTGTCACATGGTATGAATTTCTCTATTGTTAAAGATAAAAAAATCCATATGAAGTAGTTCTTGTACATCGACGGTTACATTCTCATTGGCAGCTATAAGACAACACCAAACTTAAACTGAATACCATTCTCAAAATGTGATTGAAGTAGTGAAAAAGACAGAACGAATGACAAACAATAAGATAGGCGGACTGAACTCGATGAATATCACCTTATTTTGCTAAAAAAAGTGTCCACATGTGCTTATCTTGTATCAGTTAGACACGTGTATTTGTTATTAAACCAAATATCACCAAAACTCATCAACAGTCATGATATGCATTTTTCTTCTGTTGTTTTTTAATATCAAAAAGGAACAAAAACACCTGAAAATTTTGATAAAGCTTTGATGGATTTTGTATTTTGCTACCTTAAATTTACAACTTTCTACAAACCGTTATAGTTTCTCGATCTGGGGTCCTGCAAGCTGTTCTGAATGTTCTGTGGGTTATTCCAAGAAGGGCTCCAGGTCTTTGTCCGTTCCTTAAAAGTTTGTTTAGGATCACAAAATCTCTGGCATTAGCAAATTGTGTGGACGTTAAACCACATTCATCCCAATCGTCTTTCATTAACGTTTTTACTGTCTCTGTAGCAGTTTCAGAGTTTAAAAACATCACTATGTCATCTTTATATACCATGGTTTCTGCAATTAGATTATAAGATGAAATAAAATGCCCTGTAATTGAATTACATATCACTTTCATTTTTATACTTCAGATTTTAAAACTTTCACGGAAGACTTCTTCGGAAAACGGATATTTATTACTATAGCAAGGTGAAAAAATTATATAAACGTTTTAAACACTGACTTTTTACATGATGGTATAATGTTATTAAGCATACATTGTTATACTATCTGCACATATCCATTTTTCTTTAATTAAGTCTTCAATCATTCTGAAATCACAATGATCACTCACGAAATAAATGAATGAACCAAATAATAGTATATATAAAAGAAAAACAAAAGACTCAGAGTGACTGTTCAAAAAAGATGCATTGTTAGTATTTTATTGCAAATCTAAAAACAAATCGTAAAGGTTGAAAAAAAAAAATAATGAAGCATGCATCACATGCGTCTTTTATAACAAAAGAAGATAGAAATGCCCTTCAATCTTATTATAATGACATTGACGACACAACAGCAAAAACCGATGAGGCATGAACAGCCGATTTCAACAGGGAACTAATTAATACACATTTAGATAATGAAAGTGAAAGTATTTCCATTCCTTTTAAATGTTCTCGAAACTGATGAAACAGGAATCTATGGGGCGAATTATAATGAAATGAAAAACAGTTGACAAGAAACATTCTGAAAACACATGATGATGATTTTTAAGACAAGGATTATATAATACAATAAGACATTTGGCAACAATACAAATAATAAAATCTGGTTATTTTTTTGGCAAAAGCTATTGTTTCTCACAACTTAAATAATCTTCTTTTTCTTAGTATAAGCCTCCTTTAATAAGAAGCACCTCCAAATATATATGGAGTTTTCCCTTAACTATAAAATTTAAAATATAAAACAAAAATTACATATTTCCAACGAATGTACAGCACATGTAGATAAACAATAAACAATTAAAATGTCATGCATGGCATATTTACATGGGATTTTTTTTTATTATAGATTAATATTACATACAAGAATTTTCACTTATGTACGTATGTAACTGATGCTTATTAATATTTAACATCATGTTTCATTCGACTTTGCTTTTTAATATGCATAAAATATACATAGGTTTGTTTTATTTAATAAGATCTATGTATTAAAATAATAATTCAGGAAGAAAGAATTTAGTAAAATCTTAAAAGGCAGATTTTCTCAGTGGAATGTTATATGTACTTCATGATCAATGTATTCATCAATCATAAGAAAATCATAAATACTTGTTTTGTCACCATCAATAACTTAAATAGGTTTATATAAATGATAAGAACCATATCATAAATGTATTAGGGAGTTAAAAGATAGGAATGATTATTAATATTTAAGTTTCTAACATTTTCTTTATCTGAATATTCTCTACAGTTGGAAAAAAGGCAAAATAAAAAAAAATAAAAAAATTAAGTTGAAATTTTTAATTTTAACAAATTAACTTATTAGCCTTTATATAATATCATATATCTGTACCGTGTGTGCATTTAAAACTTTAGATACGCACGTTATAAATAAATATAAAGCATAATTCAAGTACCTACCTATCTTTGGTCATCATTTCAATTTTTCTTCTGTTGGCCTGCTTGTTTAAACTTTTGCCCAGGGTCTTTAGATACGTTTAACACGAAACACACCTCGGTGACATTTGTTTCGACGCTCCGTTTACCAATAAGAAATAAATGAATAGAGCACAATAGCTAATGTAGCTTCTCAGTGTCCCTGCAGGTTTATGCCTTTCGTAAGCATACCATAGACGCTCAATTTTTTTGGAGTCTGTTATGTCGTGCAGTCTTCTTTTGTTTTCTGTGGTAACAGTGTTCCAGATGCAAAGTTGATTTGCCTCTCTTTCTTATTTAACAAAAACGCTTGGAACTCATTTTTTTCAATCATTACTAAAACTTTATGTTGAGTACCGAGTTTTTTCGTTTAAAACTACGGCTATTTAAAACCATGTTGTTGGGAAAATTAAGGTTTCATTTTAATTAATTAGTAGAATTATCACATGTTTATTTGTTTATAATTCTGTTGTGAGTAGTTTTTACAATATGTTGATATTATAAACACGAAATGCCTTCTCCCACGCATCTAATACAAGCATCTAAACAACAAAACAGTCAACTGGTATTAAAGTAAGGCTGCACGAAACAATAGAATGCTTTGATTTCTAAATTCAGATAATTTCTCATGATTAGGTTTTAAGACAGCACAGGAGTGCTTGTTGGATTCATGATAGACTGCACGAAGTAGTTTATCCGTGTGTCCTTTCTTGGAGGAAGGGACATAACTTGCGTAACTAACGTCGAACGTTTTTAATCCCGTATTCCACTAGGGGCGTGCAATTACGTACACTTCGCCTTAAACAGGCTCTTCTTTTGGAGAACTTAACTATTGAATAATATGTTTCCTTTTTAGTTATTTTTATACCATTAAATTGTTAACCATTATAAAATTTCGCTTGTATCTTTTTCTTATTGTGGAATAAGTTGACAGTGGCATTCCAATTACCGTCAAAAATGCAGTAACACATGCTGACCATTCCCCAACCAAAAAAAACAACAGAATTCACCATTACCTCTGAAAAAGAATCTAACATACTGTAATAATGTATGTTAAACATGTGCGACATCATTCACCTCATTTTCACTGTTAAATCATCCTGTAATTTTTGTGTCTAATGAAATTTATGACAGCGATATGCTTAATCAGGGTTTTGTATCTGCTTGCTGGTAAAATATTATTTGGGTTGTTTAACGGTTTTATATTGATTGCAATGGGATTTTCCAAACAGTTTTGTTTCTAGCCCAAAAATACAGATCACAGCTTTCAAGATTCAAGATTCTAACTACCAAGCTACCATGTTAATATTTTCTAAAATGGCCGCCACAGTGAGTGGACACGCTAAATCAGGCAGGTTAAAAAAAGTTGAATTCTGGTGGATTCCAAGCTGTTTAAGACTTAATAAGCTTGTTTTAAAACAAACCAATCACAAATTATAACTACATATCACAAGAGCTTTCGTTAATAATTGTACAAAAGTCATTTACATGAACCAAATTAATAACATGGCAGACGACACCGGTATCCAACAAAAAAAAGATCAACGCCAGATTACCTTTGAGCTTAATAAAAAGTCAGTCGGGTATCGGAGAAGAACTTTATTAATACGTTATTTCACTGATGCAGGTAAAGACCCTCAAAATAATGTTGTATGGTCTGATTATGATAAAAAATCAAGACTTCTCACGTTGAACGATGAAAGCAAACCGTTCTCGGAGAAGATTTTGGACCCAAATCTCTTGAAGTCGGTGGTTCAAATCCATTACAAAGGGAATACACTTTTAACCATTACACTGTTTTACACTACGTAGAAATGTTTAGTTCAAGGAATTCAGTGCCAAGGTTGGATTAAACGGGAATTCGATAACATTAAGAAAATGATCAACATGTGTTTAAAGGGAGATAATCCAAAAATTCTAGATGGGAAATTAAAAACATGAGGCCCCCGAACTTTAGAATTATTGATAATAAAAACTCAGAAAAAGAAATATCAGTTACCAATCATAGTAGTGATGACAATGAGGACTTTGAGGAAACAAATCCCAAAACATTACTTGATGTTCATGATAAAGATACTGACAACACAGAAAAGAACAGTGAAGTAGGGGATGAACACATTACAAGAAGTTATTATACATGTATCCCAAATGATACAAACAGTAAGGAAGACGAATCAACTCGTGATCAAAGAAATTGTGAATGTAAAAAAGATATTGATAAAATCAAAGAAACATTACATAAAATGGAACTGCTCTTTATTGAAAAATTTCAAACAATTGATAAAGTAAATGAACTTGCGAATAAACTGATATCTCTAGAAATGTCTAATAACAACATGTGTCATAAAATTACAGAAATGTCAACAATAACAAAAGGAATTAAATCTGAAATGATTATAATTTCTGAAAAAGTTGAAAAGGAACACAAAGAAACAAGAAAACTTGCAGAAAAAATATTTCTAAAGCTGTTGACAATATTACCATGGAAACTCAAAAATGTACCAAAGAAAAGTGTGAAACAATATTGACCACACAGGATAAAAATACAGCAAAAATTCTACATTCAACTGAAAAAATTGATGAAACATGCTTAAAAGAAATAATTGATAAATTGGAAAAAAGTGATAAATTTAAAACAAAAGAAAAAACTGAACTGTCAGAACATAAAATTGAGAAGATTGAAAATATCAACAGATTGAATTCATCAAAATCAAACGAACCACAAAGAAATATAGACGTGTTTATTATAGGAACATCAGTGGTAAAAGATCTAGAGCCAAGAAAAATATACAGAAATAAACAAGTTAAAATTAATACACTGAAAGAAAAAACAATAAAAGGGGCTAGAAGCTTTATTCAATCACAAAGCAACAAAACGCCTATCAACAATGTTGTTATACAAGTGGGTTCTAATGATTTAGATTTTGAGGACAGTATAGACCAAGTTATTCCTCCTTTTATGGAATTATTGGAAGAAACAAAAGAGAGTATGCCCCCTGACTGCAACATTTCCTTTGACTTCTTAGCTCTTTCAATAAAGTCTTGTAAAATATCAACTACAGTGCTACTTGTCCCTTGTTTTTTTTGTTTCTTTGGATTTGATGGTCCTGGTTCAGCACCATCATTTAAACTTTCATTTTCAGTTTCTTCTGCCTGGGTGCGTTTTCTGTTGGAGACAGTGACAACATGTTTAATTGTGGGGTCACCCCAAAACAAATCATCCATCTGTGATTATTACATTATTAAGTCATAAAATCAACAGCCTTGTTGAAGTTTAAAAAATTAATAACATAGAAAGACAATTACAATAATGTCTTGGAAGAATTAAAAAATGGGCCTCAGAAAATGGTTTTAAATTTTCCACGCCAAAAACGGTCGGGATGCATTTTTGTAACAAAAGGAAGTTGCATCTTGATGCAGAATTCACTTGGTACGGCAACCCAATTAAAATGATTAATGAAACCAAATTTCTTGGTTTAATTTTCGATAAAAAGTTAACCTTTCTACCCAATATCAAAATGTTAAAATCGAGATGTTTAAAAGCTTTAGATATTTTAAAAGTTGTCGGCAGCACTGACTGGGGTGCTGATCGCAACATTCTACTCAATTTATATAGATCTCTAGTTAGATCTAAACTAAATTATGACTCTATAGTGTATGGCTCTGCAAGGAAGTCCTACATACAGATTCTCGATGCTGTGCATCACCAAGGTTTGCGACTCCGTCTAGGCGCATTTAAAACCTCACCAGTTGAGAGTCTGTATGTAGAGGCTGATGAGCACTCACTCTCTGACAGACGTTTGAAGCTTGGACTTCAATATGCTGTCAAACTAAAAGCCCATTCAGATAATCCTGCCTACAGCTTTGTTTTGAATTCGATTTATGAAGATGTGTAAGCAAAACAGGAAAAAAAATAAAATTCGTCCGTTAGGTATAGGTTTAAAACCACATTTACCAATGAGTTTATCTATTTCTTCCTTCATATGTGAATTTATCTATGTCTGTGCTTCAAATCCATTTTTTCCAGAGCCAGATATTTTGTTCTCCCTCGACAAAGACAATTTTCTCACAGTACTGGTATCTGTCGGATTGCTACCGTTGGTTCCAATATTGGTTGACTATGTACTGGTGTCTTAAACAAATTCCCCCCTCTTTTGACAAGTCCTGTCTTGGTTCACTTGCCAAATATGTTAGGGTAACTGAAATCTTCTTCAATAGTTTTCACTTGCATAGCATCTTTCCTTTGTAATTTCCAGTAAATTACATATTTTTTATCTTTCACAGGTGGTACTAACAATTTTGATGTTCATTCTTATATGACGTGCTTATTTAGCAATGTAGAGAAACCATACTTTATTATCCAATAAAATTAGTTTGCACATGCGTATATTGACTACTGCAGAAAAAAAATTTAATTTCATCAAATTGGTATGCACTTAAAACAAAATTTGATTGGTTGAAACCTTGACATGTGATGTCGAACAAAACTAAATGTATGAAGTTATAAACACAACTCTTCAAATCTGATGTCAATTAATATAAATTCAAATTCAAAGCATGGTATTCTTGTTTCACTGTTCTTCTTTGTTATTGATTGAACATTATATGTTGAATCATTAAGGAATATTTTGAAAATATATTGTGAATGTTTAACCTGATTGATTGATTGATTGTTGGTTGCTTAACGTCCAGTGGCAAATATTTCATGGTCGGGAAAATTTGGACTGCCACCGGAAAAGGAGGGTTCCTTGGATAGGGACAGAAATTTTGCCTTGCAACAGGCCACCTACGGACCCCTCAAAGAGTTGTTGCAAGGGTTCTTAACGTGCAAAGAGCGTGGCACTCTCTTTACACGAGGCATCGGATTTAACGTCCCCCTTCTGACCGTGACTGCGAACTTAATACATCCCGCACAGCCAAACGGACGCCCCTCTTCGGCAAGCGTTTTACTGCCGGTCGGGAGAAGACCAAATGACCATATTTCTATACCCCAGTCACCCTTGGGGAATGTTTAACCTGATAATATATAACAACACTAAGGAAATTGAATGTCACCAACATTCACACACTTTAATTAACTAATTAATTTGCGATTCTTAAAGTACAACATGTTCAAGCCAAAACAAAAGATAAAATGCAAGTCTGAACCAGGCATAGTATCAAATACTGTATAATATAAACAAGTTATATTTGCAGATGTATAGCTACAAAATGTATGATTTAATCAAAAGTACATTGCTGGACTTTATTTCCTTTTTAAAAACTGTAGTTTAATTCAAATCAGTATGCAAAAAATGTAAAAGTCATACAGTACATATCGGTGTGGCTATGGAGACCGCATCCAAAGATGCAACTGAATTGCAAGCAAAACATAGAACTGAGGGGGTAAACGAAATGAGCACAAGAAAATCTAAATTTCAACCACAGCATAACAAAGAGAACTCTCGCTGCTACGGGTGTAACACCACAGGACACTCACCATTCGATTGTAAATTCAAGAACGCAATCTGTCACAACTGTAATATAACAGGCCATATAAAGAAAGCCTGTATGTCAAAATCTAATAAGAAACCCCAACCAAGAAAATTGAAATCTAGGCTACAGCATAACACCAGTAAACAAAATTGGCAAACGGTTATCATGGTTAATACAAAAATAAATATTTTGAGAAATTAAAAAAAAAAAATTGAATGTGTAATAAAAACAATATCCTGAATAGGAATTATGATTTATTAAAATCAATGTATAATGTTTATTCTTTATCCCAAGGGTGACTGGGGTATAGAAATATGGTCACTTGGTCTTCTCCCGACCGGCAGTAAAACGCTTGCCGAAGTGGGGCGTCCGTTTAACTGTGCGGGATGTATCAAGTTCGCAGTCACGTCCGGTCAGAAGGGGACGTTAAATCCGATGCCTCGTGTAAAGAGAGTGCCACGCTCTTTGCACATTAAGAACCCTTGCAACAACTCTTTGAGGGGTCCGTAGGTGGGCTGATGCCAGGCAAAATTTCTGTCCCTATCCAATATATCCTCATTTTCCAGTGGCAGTCCAAATTTCCCCGACCATCATCCAAGGTGGCCTCTATTGTATCAACCTACCTATTGTATTTATTGTGAACTTGTTCTCGTCCTGAATATGCATGAAATATTTGCCACTGGACCACTATACCCCAGCCACCATTGGGGTGATGTTAAATTGGTTTATGGTAAATATTTCAAGACATTTTTTTGTATCTTAAAATATTGATCAACAATTATTTGTGACTTTTCTCCTACCAAATTTGTGACTTGCTGCCTCTGAGCTTACTGATCAACGACTTTCTGGTTTTTAAACCAGATCAGCTGTGGTAATAAACTAGTTCTTGTTACAACACTTTTTAACGCTGTAATGTTTATGGTTTTATATCAACAAGTGTTTAGACTTACTATGTCATCAATAAAATTTCATTTCTAAACAAATAGATGTTTTCTTCTTTATTAATTTCAATTTTGACTGTTTTGAAAATGAGTCATAATTGGATCTCTTCATAATAAAAACGACAAGTTTATTTTCCATTACGTCAATGATAACAAATATTGTTCAGTTGTCAATAGCAAACCTCACTTTCACATACGCCGGAAAGAAAATTTCATGATGTTGATTTTTTTTGTTAACGTAAACTAATTGTTATGAGTCAAGGCGGCAAAGATAGTTTCTTATTTGCAACTTTTTAACGCTTAGTGAATTTATCTCTTAAGTAACGTCTTTATTGTTGATCGTGTCAAATTCATATGAGGACTAAAAGTTAGAAGACATGAAATGACAATTACTTTTTACATCACACAGGTAATGGAAAATAAATTTGTCGTTTTCATTATGAAATAAATCATATAAGCAGGGACTAAATTTTGATATTTTATATCAAGTATCTGTTACAATTTCACTTGGGTAAAGCTGATGACCGTAACTGCATTCACGGTCATCCCAAGATGTCGGATGAAAAATTTGGTCAGTTTCTGTATTGTCTGTTAAAGTGTTTCTATATCATTTTCTTTACAAATCATACATTGAAACGATGTAAATTTATAAAAGAAACACTCGAAAATCACTAATTACTTCCGAGAAATGTGCATGAAACGGGAAATTCGATTTGAAAAAATCGTTAAGATGACCGTAAATCATAATCAAAATATTTTCAAGATGACCGTTACATAAAACAAGGATGACCGTGATTGGTAAAAAGATGACCGTGATTGGTAAAAAGATGACCGTAACTTGTAAAGGATGACCGTAATTTGTAAAGACTGACTGTAATTTATATAGGACGACCGTAACTTTTATAGGATGACCATCAATTCTAGGAAATATCCGTATTGTATTCAAAGCTTTTTTGTTGAGTTTGTCGATCTCAATAGGGGCCCGGTTAGCGGATATAAATATGTTTCATAAATTTCTTTTTTTAAACTAATATAATTGGCCATATTTAGGATTTATAACAATGATAGTATATTGCATATTTCTCGTAAACAATGAAATATTTATTGATATCGACGTTAAAATTTTAATACAAATTTACAGCGATACGACGAAACATGAATGTGTCCCTAGTACACGGATGCCTCATCTACACAATCATTTTCTATGTTTAGTGGACTATGAAAATGGGATAAAACTGTAATTTGGCATTAGAATTAAAAAGATCATTCCATAGGGAAAACGTGTACTAAGTTTCAATTTTATTTAACTTGAAGCTGGACAAACGGACAAACAAACAGACGAACGGACGAACGTACGCACAGACCAGAAAAACATAATGCCAATAAATGGAGCATTAAAAACATTAATTATACATACGAATATTTGGTAATCGAGCCCATGTGTATGGGTCCAGAGGAAGCAGATTAAAATCTTAATTTGTCTTGATAAATGCAGGCGGAAACACTTTTGAAATAGAACAAAAGAATCGAAGCTCTGTGTTTATCGAGAAAGCGATAAAAATTAACTGTAATGTTTGATATAGTTACAAAATTTTAAAAAGTTAATAGAAACAAATAAAACGACAATTTTCTTATTTTAAAAACACCATTTGCATAAGTTGCATGGGTCAATCGAGATACCTATCTAATGAATCACAAAAACAGAGTAGGTGTGTTCGAATAGCTATTTTTTCTAAAAGTACTTGACGACAGTCTTTTAATTTGGATGATGAAAATGTGTGTGTGATAACTAGGGTTTATAATCTTCAACCACTGAAAATGTTTAGTCTGCCCTTCCACGAAATATTTAATTAGATTTTTTTTAAATGCTTAAAAATTTTCAAAAATTCCATCTGACATCCAAACAGACAATATTTTTAAGTTGAATCAATGCAGACAAGATCATTAACTAATGCTCATTAGCTAGCAGATACATTTGTATTTTAAAATATAACTGACATATAACGATCGATCGTAATGGTGCTATGTGGATAAATTTATCAGTTTTCAAGAGAAAAATTGGCAGAGCGTCATCCCTACAATGGCTTCCATTTCTACGACTGTGAGCATGAACTGGCGTAATGAGGAGATAATTTTGAAGAAGTAGAATCCCGACTGTATGAATAACATTTCTGTATATATACAAATTGACAACGTTCCGCCTTGTGATACGCTTTTCGTACAATACTATTTTAAGGATCTACTTTGCTGGAGCTCACCTTCACTAGTTTATTCGAATGATATTTTCAAAATATTTCTGTTATTTTATTTGCACGACAAAATGAAAGACGATATAATATCAATGGGTGTACATGCAATTTTTTTGGCATTTTTAAAAATGTGTATTTATTATATGTCATTAAAAGGAATCCCAGAAACAAAAACAAAATCTTTTGTCGAGCAGTTGAAGGCTTTGCACCGCATGTCTTTTGGCAAATTCATTTTAAAAATTGAACCCTCTACTGTAAAAAAGATACATATGGTAATCTTTGCATTTGAAGCACGTCTTATTTTCTTCTACCTATAGGATAAAACTTTCATATTAATATGTGTATACCAACACGATTAATCATTTGATACAAAAAGATAGTTATACAAATACGGATATTTCTTAGAATTGAGGGTCATCCTTTAAAAGTTACGGTCATCATTTACAAATTACCGTAATCTTAAAAGCAGTTACGGTCAGCCTTGTTATGAATCGCTGATTCTGTTACGGTCATCTCGATTGTGATTTACGGTCATCTTGGCGATTTTTTCAAATCGAATTTCCCGTTTCATGCACATTTCTCAGAAGTAATTGGTGATTTCCGAGTGATTCTTTTATAAATTTACATCGTTTCAATGTATGATTTGTAAAGAAAAAGATATAGAAACACTTTAACAGACAATACAGAAACTGACCTAATTTTTCATCCGACATCTTGGGATGACCGTGAATGCAGTTACGGTCATCAGCTTTACCCCAGTGAATTTTTTACATTTTATACGACCGCTAAATTTTTTTTTTGGTCGTTTATTGGTATCACGTCGGCGTCGTCGTCGTCCGAATACTTTTAGTTTTCGCACTCGAACTTTAGTGATTGTGAATAGAAATCTATGAAATTTTAACACAAGGTTTATGACCACAAAAGGAAGGTTGGGATTGATTTTGGAATTAGTTTTTGTCCTAACATTTTAGGAATAGGGGGCCAAAAAGGGTCCAAACAAGCATTTTCTTGGTTTTCGCACTATAACTTTAGTTCAAGTATATAGAAATCTATGAAGTTTCACCAAGAGAAACCCTTTTCCTTTTCCCGTCTGGCTTTTTAGCGATACTGGAAGAACTGGTATCTTCTTCGACTGCAATTTTTTCTGTTAAACTAATAAGTGCTATGGAGGATGTAGAGTCTGTGCTTGATCTTGGTATTGATGTGAAGCTACTAAAACAATCACTCATCGTTAATCTGTTTTATAATACTATTTTGAGACAAATGTTTTTGACGTTTTCATAAAATTATCAAAAATCATTTCAAATTCCGAGAAGTGTTTTACATTCATCCTTTGGAATCTAAATGTACATACAGTATTATTGTTGTGCGTGTTATATTTTTTTAAATCAATTAGCAAATTGTTGCTTCAACGAGGACCACGCTTAATAACTAGTGTTCTTTACCTTTCAGGAAACTACTAAAACTTCTTTAAAGCTTTAAAGGGTCTAATACTGAAATATCATGACAGATGATATCAACATGTTTTTTTGGTAGTCATTGTTGAGCTATTAGCATTTATATAATTTTCAATATAACAACAGCTTGGAGAGAAACAAGATTTTTATGGATGTGTTCTTCTGAACAAACTATTAATGAATTTTTTAAAAAAATATAATGAAACTTAACTTTGTGCAAAAAGTAGGTACTTACAACAAGTAGCGTTTGAGTAATAAAAATTTAAAATTGTAAACCAAGACTAATACATACCTTTATATCTACCACATCCAGAGTTTCAATGAACCTCACTTCATCCTTGTATATATTGAGGCTAGAAAATAAATATATATGTAGGACTCAAATCTATGGTGGGTTCCAAATCTATGGCAGATTCCTAATCTATGGCAAATGTGACGTTATGCCATCCCAAATCTATGGCAGATTTTTTACAATCCTAATCTATGGCAAGTTTTGTAATTTGCTAATCTTTGGCGGATTTTTATCATGTCCAAGTCTATGGAAAATGAATTGCAAATGGAAAATAATGCAGTACACATACGAACATCAACTTGCATTATTTTAACAATTGAACATGTCAGACAACGGAAGCATGTCTATAAACATTTGTGAAATAAACAGTAAATACTGGTCAACAAAATGGCGGCGAAAAAAAATGTAAATGAGGAATTCTTAACATAAATACAGACTACAAGGTTGAAATGATGTGCCTTGTAAACATAAACATTTTCTAATCTTATTTAACCAACTACTAGTAGTAATGAACGTTAAGTCCCTTAACAAACAAAAAGGCGGATTATTAATAAATTAAAAAAAGGAGGATAAATAAAAATGAACAGTTTGAATGTTCACATAATATGTTATTCATCGTTATGGCATCTTTTATTATTTTATGACGATCTAAATAAAATTTGTATCTGTTAATTTCATGTTTCACTTTATAAGCTTTGCCAACCGTAGACGGTAAAATGTTTACTATAATAACTCCTTTTCTGAAATATCCGTTACTGAAAAAAGCGGTGTCCTTATTAATCGCGGACTTTGACCGGTACAGCACAGTATGTCCCTTTTCTGGATAATGGGTCACAATTATTTGTAAACCATCGTCAAATTGTTGTCATCTAGAATTTTGTTCAAGTCTATGGGTTACGCCATCGTTTGCGGCGGCGAAGATGTAATATGGCGTTATTGAATATTGTGACGTTATATGTTAGATCTGCCATAGATTTGGAGAAAACAAAAAGCTGCCATAGATTTGAGTTGTTTGGCGTTTGTAACGTCACATTTGCCATAGATTTGGAACCGCCCATAGATTTGAGTCCTACATATATATGCAGGATTTTCAAATTCATCATTCCCCTTGATATACACACATTAAATAACTCAAGTACATGACTTACTAAATGAACAATAATATTTTTTTACTGATTGCACAAAATACCTTCTAAGGTCATATTGCAAAAAATGATTTTCTTAGGTATTTAATTTTTCTTTTTTTCATTTATCAAGTGAAATAAGATTTCTAGAGATTATTGTGTTAAGTAAAACTAAAGGCTGTATCGCTATATTTTATTCTTATGTAAAACTTAAATAATTGAACATATGTGATGTTCATTAATGAACAATTAGCGATAGGTGTATTTAATGAGGAATTAAAAACATTTTTCTGTTTAAAAGGCTAACTTAATAATTGACCCTTTATAGACCAGACTAATGTTTGTGTCATTTTGGTCTTTTGTGGATAGTTGTCTCATTGGCAATCATACCACATCTTCTTTCTTATATTATGACCCCGATCCTAATACTTATCTAATAAATATAAAAACAAATAATAAAATGTGTAAATAGTTATTTTAATCACAATACTTTACATACTCTTTTGGATGATATGGTCGTCGAATATGACATCCACATACACAAGCTTCCTCATGAGATATAATGCAACTAGAATGAAATGTCTGGAAACACTTTAAGCACTTTTATATAGTGAATTTCCCTGACAAAATACTCCTGCACCACATTTATCTCGGTTAGAAAACTAAAAAATAAACAACACGAACCCCACCAAAAACTAGGGGTGATCTCAGGTGCTCCGGAAGGGTAGGCAGATCCTGCTCCACATGCGGCACCCGTCGTGTTGCTTATGTGATTACAAATCCGGTAAATAGTCTAATTCGGTGGATCGCTATCCTTGCCGTGGTCGGAGGGCTTGCGTGTCTCAGTGACCCCAAGAGCTATGCCAGCTGGAGCTTCTTCTCCTGGTAGGGTTACCCATGCTGGACAGGTCGAAGGGTAGAGACCAGACTAAAGTGATCCGAACATCGTGAGATGCCCGATGTTTTAAATAAAATAGGCTCTCCAACCCGTTTGCCGTGGGTTGCTACCCGTGTCGGTGGTTGACGAGATCCTTGTGGATGAGGGCTATAGCCAGACTCCTTACGGTCAGAAAATACCCGGACGGACGAGACTATAGTTCAATAAGCTGCTTTGGCTTCGAAATCATCTAAACGGGAGGTCGGATGGACCCGGTTCGATCAATCGGCTGGTCATGTCGAGCCCTTCAGTTAATCCTCAACAATAAGCTTTCTTGTAACAATTTTCATAATATACACATGTATTTTAAATTAAGCTATTTATATTTTGGATAACTGAAGAAGGCGATGGCTCATGGGTCAACCAAGTGGTACGCTTTCTTTTTCGCTTGATGGATACGCTCTGCTTGAGTATACTATTCTTGGAACATCTGGTGCTTTCCGCAGTGGATCTTGGGTGCTGATTTTGAGGACCAGCTACATTATATATGGAGCTCGTTTTCAGCATTAGCACTCGATCCCGGTTCGCCACGGAAACACAGCATCGCCCTTGTAGGCACTCCGAGGTGGGTGGATGGCAAGAATGGTGAATCTTTCTCCTTTCGTATGGCACAACAAAACAAACCCTCGAAATCAGCTTTAATACATAAGAAAAGAAAATGTGATGATTCAGAGCCCTGTCGGGAAGATGACAGTTGGCCCAGATTTATTGTAATAAAAGGAACAGAAGAAAAACCAATTTCAAAAATATCGCCCTTTGTAATTCACAAACAAATTCAAAGCGTTGCTGGTACTGTTAAAAAAGTTTCAAAAATGAGATCTGGCAATTTGTTGGTTGAATGTTCCAACAAAAGTCAATCAACAAATTTACTTACAATGTCTACAATATCAAACTTTCCTGTTTCTGCCTCTCCTCATAACAGTTTGAACAGCTGTAAGGGGATCATTCGAGACAGAAGTCAATACCTTGGTGACCTTACCGTGGAAGAAATCGGTGAGGAACTTTCAAGCCAAGGTGTAACTAATGTTATTAGATTTCAAATTAAAAAGAATGGAAATATAATCAAATTAAATACTTATCTTTTGACCTTTAGAACTCCAACTCCTCCTCCATCTATTACTTTAGGTTGCTTCGGAATCAGAGTTGACATGTTTATCCCAAACCCAATTCGATGCTTTACTTGTCAAAAGTTTGGTCATGGAAGCAAACAATGTCGTGGTAAGCAGAGATGCTTCAAGTGTTCTGACGAAGGACACGAGGGAACAAACTGTCACTCTGAATCTTCTAAATGTGTAAACTGTGGTGAATCCCATTTTTCATCGTCTAGGGACTGCCCTGTTTACCTTAAAGAAAAAAATATTATTAAAATTAAAACAGAAAGAAACATTAGTTACCCAGAAGCTAAACAGATAGCTTCTGTTTCGAATGATCTCCTTGTTTCAAACAGACCATCGTACGCCAGCAAAGTTGTCCGCTCATTCAGTCACGAGAATACACAAACTCGCATGACTTGGCCAATTGATGCGGACAATTTTAAAATGCTGCCTGTTGAAACAGAACCTACCGATAGAATATTAATTCCAAGAAAACCAATATCTTCCAAAACCAGTACTCAGTCAACTCAATCTTCCCTACAGAGCTCACTATCATCACCAAAAAAAAAATGAGAAAAAAAAATCAAATAAAAAAGAAACAGTAGAAATACACAATTGGAGCGGTGAATCTGTCTGGGATCTTCCCAGTGATATAGATGATTCTTCCACCTCCAAAAGTCTTCCTTCATCTGCATCCAAGAAGGTATCTTCTTCGTCAAGTAAACAGTCTACCAGAGCCCCATCTCCTCTTCGTTCTCAAGAAAAGAAGGATGTCCAAAAGAAGCCAGGAAATACATCCTCTCAGAAGTCTTCTGATTCGAGGTCGCGGGGTAGGGGTCGAGGCGGAGTAACACCAGCTGCACGTAGTCCTGGAGATCGACGACTCTCCTCGCACAACAGATTTTCAACACTTATCATCGAAACTGAAATGGAAACCGAAAGTGTTCCGCCACCCGAAAGATCACGATCTCAGGGTGAGCGAAATAAGAATGCTGGCAAACTCGACAGCATTCGCCCTTCTTTTATTAAATAATGACAAATATAATCCAATGGAATTGCCGAGGTCTTAAAATAAATCTTCTCGAGTTAACACTTCTAGTTCAGTCTTTTTTACCTATTGCATTTTGTCTTCAAGAAACTCATCTAAAAGAAAGTGACAACGTATCTTTAAAAGGATACAACATGTATAGCACATTTTCTAAGGTAGATGAACGTGCTGCAGGCGGATCATCCATTTTTGTGAAGGACAACGTCATTCATAGCACAGTCCAACTCACAACGGATCTGCAAGCAGTTGCAATTCGTTTATCATTAGACAAAACAATTACATTATGTTCGATATATATTCCACCTAATTCAATTATCGATAAAGCAAAACTCAAAAACCTCACTGATCAATTACCCTCACCATTTATACTTATGGGCGACTTCAATGCCCACAATCCATTATGGGGTAGCAAGACTCATAATGCCAAAGGTAAGATCATTGAGGACTTTGTCTCTCAAGAAGGATTATGCATTTTTAATGATGGATCTAATACGTATCTTCATCCTGGAAACGGGTCTTATTCTATTGATATCACTATATGCGATCCCTCTCTGCTCCTGGATTATTCATGGCGTGTTCATGATGATCTATGTGGAAGTGATCACTTTCCAATAGTACTTGAACATTTTTTTAATTCTGCCCAACAGAGAGTACCACGTTGGAAACTTGACAAGGCGGACTGGTCTTTGTTTGAGAATCTCTGTCGAACGGAACTTCAGTCAAAGATGTTTGAGACTGTGCAAGATCCAATTTTAACTTTTAATACAGTTCTAACGTCAATTGCTGACAGAACTATTCCTAAGACCTCGGCAAATCCAAAACATCCCAGTAAACCATGGTTTGATGACGCATGTGATCAAGCCATAGGTGACCGTAAAAAATCTGAAAGACGGTTCAATCAACAACCAACGACGGAAAACTTGAGTAATTTCCGTATTTTTCGCGCTAATGCACGGCGGACTTGTAGGCAAGCCCGACGAACATCCTGGAAAAAATTTGTCTCGGGGATTACATCTCGCACTCCGATGACAAAAGTTTGGAATATGGTAAATAAAATAAAAGGTAAAAATTCTAAAGCCACTGTAAAACATTTGAAAGACGGCAATAATTTATTAACATCTGAAAAGGATATTGCCAACAAACTTGGTGAAACTTTTGCAAAGTCTTCTTCTTGTAACAACTACAGGGAAGACTTTAAAAAAGTTAAAAAAACAAAAAGAAAAAATTAAATTAAACTTTAAATAAAAAAATGGTGAAAATTATAATAAACTATTTTCTCTTGAAGAACTTAAAACATCTCTGTCAAAAGCCCATGATACAGCTTGTGGGCCTGATAATATTCACTACCAACTCTTAAAACACTTGCCAGATTCCTCGCTAGAAGCTCTCTTGCAGCTCATGAATAACATCTGGGAATCTGGTGATTTACCATCAATCTGGAAGCTTGCAACCGTCGTGCCTATTCCAAAACCAAGTAAAGATCATACGGATCCTATTAATTATCGACCAATTGCTCTTACCAGTTGTGTCTGTAAAACACTCGAACGGATGGTCAATGATCGCCTTGTTTGGTTCCTGGAATCCAATGGGCTATTAGCCAATATTCAGTGTGGATTCCGACAGGGTCGCAGTACTCTTGATCATCTTGTTCGATTCGAATCATTTGTCCGTAATGGTTTTGCGAAAAATGAGCATGTGGTGTCGGTCTTTTTCGACCTTGAGAAGGCCTATGATACTGCATGGAAATATGGTATTTTAAAAGATCTATTTGATATGGGGTTGAAAGGCAATATGCCTAATTTTATTTCTAATTTTCTCTCTAACAGACAATTTAATGTTAGAGTTAATTCGACCATGTCTGATCTTTATGATCAAGAGATGGGTGTCCCTCAGGGCAGTATTTTATCTGTTACATTATTTAGTCTTAAAATCAACAGCCTTGTTGAAGTTTTAAAAAGTAAAATTGAAGGTTCATTGTACGTTGATGATTTTTTAATATGTTACAGAGGCAAAAATATGAATAACATTGAAAGACAATTACAATTATGTCTTGGAAGAATTGAAAAATGGGCCTCGGAAAATGGTTTTAAATTTTCCACTTCAAAAACGGTCGGGATGCATTTTTGTAACAAAAGAAAATTGCATCTTGATCCAGAACTAACTTTGTACGGCAACCCAATTAAAATGGTTGATGAAACCAAATTTCTTGGGTTAATTTTCGATAAAAAGTTAACCTTTCTACCCCATATCAAAATGTTAAAAGCGAGATGTTTAAAAGCTTTAGATATTTTAAAAGTTGTCGACAGCACTGACTGGGGTGCTGATCGCAACATTTTACTCAATTTATATAGATCTCTTGTTAGATCTAAACTAGATTATGGCTCTATAGTGTATGGCTCTGCAAGGAAGTCCTACATACAGATTCTCGATGCTGTGCATCACCAAGGTTTGCGTCTCTGTCTTGGCGCATTTAAAACCTCACCAGTTGAGAGTCTGTATGTAGAGGCTGATGAGCACTCACTCACTGACAGACGTTTGAAGCTTGGACTTCAATATGCTGTCAAACTAAAAGCCCATTCAGATAATCCTGCCTACAGCTGTGTTTTTAATCCGATTTATGAAGATATTTTTGCAAAACTTGAAAATAAAATTCCTCCGTTAGGTTTACGTTTAAAACCACATTTAGCTTCTTTTGATTTAAAATCTGTTGCTCAAGTTCAAACTTGCAAATGTCCTCCATGGGAACTTCCCAAACCAAAAATGATATTTGATCTCCGTGAACACAATAAAAATAAAACAAATCCTCTTTTAATTCAGCAACACTATGCTGAAATTAAAGCCGATTATCTCGATTTTTCAACTGTCTATACTGATGGATCAAAAGATGGTGATAGAGTTGCATCTGCTGCTGTCTTCAGGGACAGAGCTGCAACCCTCCGTTTGCCATCTGATGCATCCATCTTTACTGCTGAAGCAGAAGCAATAATTTTGGCTTTGAAATTTATTGCTTCTTCAGATAAATCCAAATTTATTATATGTTCGGATTCACTTTCATGCTTACAAGCTATACGAAATACTAAAATTAAAAACCCAACAATCCTGAAAATTTTATATGTAATGAGGAATTTAAAAATTCTTCTGAAAGAAATAATATTTCTATGGGTTCCGAGTCATGTTGGAATCCTTGGAAACACAGCTGTAGACCTTGAGGCAAAGAATGCCCTGGGTGACCCTCTATCTAACTGTGATATACCATATACTGATTTTAAATCTAATATTAGAGAATATGTTTTTAATATATTGAAAAATAAATGGAGTAAAAAAGACGATAATAAATTGCATGAAATTAAACCTAATTTAGGCAAACCTTTTGATAATATTATGTGCAGAAAAGATCAGTGTGTTATTACTAGATGTCGTATTGGTCATACTAGAATAACACACGAGTATCTTTTAAAAAATGAAGATGAACCACAATGTGTTCCTTGCAACTGCAAGTATACTATTAAACATGTTTTAATTAATTGTATTGACTTTGCTGATATTCGTAAGAAGCATTTCAATGTCAATAATATGTATGATTTATTTAATAATGTTCCATTTACAAATATTGTTGCTTTTTTAAAAGAAATTGGAATTTATTATAAAATATAAAAATGTTATTATATTTAAATCGATTTTAATTTTTATCACGTTATTTTACTGTTGATTTTTATTTGTATATAATCAATTTGCTTTAGTCAAGAATTTTAGTGTATTGAAGGACCTTTTGTCTTATTTTAAAAATATGCTTTAAATTGTAAAAATATTCGAATTAGCTCTCGCCGCGATATAGCCTTTTTGTGCTAATGCGGCGTAAAGCAACCAACAATCAATCAATCAATCATCTAATTCGGTAGGTCAAATTCATGAAAGGGAAGGGGATTGTAGTTACGACGTAAGGAACATATCCGATATCATTTGTGAAACGGTAATTCCATAACGGTCAACCAACTCGTGATGGCGTCCGTAAAATTTACGAAGGGATGATTTCAACTTCATCATTTGGAACTCTTGGTTTAATAGCTTCCTTGTGAGCAGTAACCTCTATCAAAAAAATCATGATAGGAAATGCAAGCACGGGAATATCGTATCAATTGGGAGATATATACCCCGTATGCAGGTGCTGCTGGAATGTTGCTACTTAGAAATGGAAAGTGCACAATTGGAAAGCTGAAATCATCTCTTTTATCGTAAAGTTTTGTCTTCAACCGACCCTCATTGTCAATTTCTAGATGTAAGTCGAGATATGAAGCCGACTTAACTGTATCAGTAGTATCCTTTATCTCCAATTCGATGGGATAGATGCGAACCACATAGTCTCCAAATTTTGAATTGTTTAGTGAAAGAACGTCATCTATATAGCGGAAAGTAGAGTTAAAGGATATTGCTAACTTCTTATCTTTCTTCCTAAGAAGTTGCTGCATGAAGTCAGCCTCATAATAATAAAGAAACAAGTCAGCAAGTAGAGGGGCACAGTTTGTTCCCATTGGGATGCCGACAGTCTGTTGAAAAACACGTCCTTCGAACGTAACAAATATGTTGTCAATCAAGAAATCAAGCATCTTGATAATATCGGTTTCAGAGAATTTTTTGTTTGAATCAGAATGATTCTTTACAAAGTATGATTTATCCCTCCCTAAGACAAGATACTTGTATCTCCGTTGGCCATTCTTTTTTATGAAGCAAAGTAATACCAACTCTTTTAATTGTCTTTTAGTTTGGAATGTGGAATACTTGTGTTAAGAGTAGAAAAGTCAAATGTTTTAATACTATTACAAGATGAAAGAGAGTTAGATTGTATATACTCTAAAAGATCTTTGGAATTTATAAGTATCCACATCTGATTCACGCCACCTCTAGAATAGGCAGTTTCACAATAACTTTGAAGCCCGTCTTTGATTGCTGATAAAATAGATGTTAATAATTTAGAAAGGGGTTTCGTGGAGCACTTGGAAGACCCAGCAACATACCGTTGTTTATAACTTGAGCTTAAGAAACTTAAACAAATGTTTTAAGTAAATAATTAATAACCCTAATGATCCTATTCATATTACAGTTATGCACAGCCAACATTATTCGTCATTACCTATGTATTATATGCATGTATGTACATGTATTTCAAGTAACAAAAGAAATATAAAGATGTCGGGTAAAATTAAATATAGGTGTGAGAGTTCCATGGATCCCAGTGCCTCGCTTACTTTTGCTGTCAATCGCAGGCTCAAGAAAAATGCGGAGAAAATCAATAAAATTGTCTTGAAACTATCTTTTTTTATTGTAAGAAGCTTCCGTCTAAACATGGTAAAAATTTAGGATAGTTTATAAATCTCGTGTATGTTTTCAATACTTTGATTTCAGACTGTATTTTAAATTAATGTTAACGTTAAAAGAAAAAAAGTCCATTTATAAGTTTTAATACGGATTAACAGGTACAACGTTTTAACAAAACTTCCTTCTTGATATTAGCTTTTGATCATACACAAGTTTCTATCCAACTATGGTACAAATCCAGAATAGCTTAAGTTATTAAAATTTAAAAACATTTGACCGCAGAGTCTGAGCATAACATCTGAGTCGCGAATGACAACATAAAATGTGCTACGAACTCCCGGTAAAATCATTGCAAAAATATTGCGGGATTTATAAAATACAAAAATGAACTGCACAAACTATTTGCATTAAAAAACGTTACAACTTACAATAAAATTGAGAATGGAAATGGGGAATGTGTCAAAGAGACAACAACTCGACCAAATAAAAAAACAACAACAGAAGGTCACCAACAGGTCTTCAATGTAGCGAGAAATTCTCGCACCCGGAGGCGTCCTTCAGCTGGCCTCCAAACAAATATATACTAGTTCAGTGACAATGAACGCCATACTTATTCCAAATTGTACACAAGAAACTAAAATTAAAATAATACAAGACTAACAAAGGCCAGAGGCTCCTGACTTGGGACAGGCGAAAAAATGCGGCGAAGTTAAACATGTTTGTGAGATCTCAACCCTCCCCTTATGCCTCTAACCAATGTAGAAAAGTAAACGCATAACAATACGCACATTAAAATTCAGTTCAAGAGAAGTCCGAGTCTCATGTCAGAAGATGTAAGACTGTATATCACGAAATTAAAATTAAGTTAAACAGCTTTTGCCTCTCGTCAAATAAAGAATTCTATAAACCTCTTTCTTAAAAATTTAAGAAACATTTTTATATATATACATGCGCAATAAAATAATGTTCAATTTTTAAAAACAATGTTTATGGAAATAAAATGTTTATCTGTGGTAAAGTTTTATTTTTTTGGACATGTCGCTACACTTTTAATTTTCTTGGTACACATGTTTTCATTTTCTAATTTCTTTAGTTCTTCTTTTCTCTTTTCCCGTCTATTAATAATAAAATTTTCAAATCTCAGGCATTCAAATTTGTGTCTTTCCTTCAATTATTTTATTTCCTTCTATGCTTCTAATATCTCCCTGTGCTCTTCATCTATTTCTTTTATTTTGTTTTTTTAAGTTCCTTAATTTGTACATCCCTTTAATCTATCTTTTCTTCCATAAGAACTTTTGCCTCGCTGGTGGTGATTTTTCATCATAATTTGAGATGAATTCTCCCTCAATTTGTTTTCTAATTTTAGTAGCCCCAAAGGGTGACGGGTATAGCAATATGGTCACTTGGTCTACTTCCAACTGGCAGTAAAACGCTTGCCGAAGTGGGGCGCCGTTTGGCTGTGTGGAATGTATCAAATTCGCAGTCACGTCAGGTCAGGTAGGGGACGTTAAATCCTTTCCTTCGAGTAAAAGGAGTGCCACGCTCTTTGAACGTTAGGAACCCTTGCAACAACTCTTGGGGGGGGGGGGGGGGGGGGGTCCGAAGGTGGCCTGTTGCAAGTCAAAATTTCTGTCCCTCTCCAATATACCCTAATTTTCCAGTGGCAATTCAGATTTTCCCGACAATCAGCCAAGGTGACTTCTATTATTTCAAGACATACCTATTGTATTTATTTTTAACTATGTGTTGATTTATCAAAAGCAGTTAAATGAATAAATTATATAGTGTAAAATTTTGTCAACGAGACAGTAACCGAACGACATACATGACATAATGATGCTAATGTCGTCTGTGGTAAGGATACTAGTATTCTGCCCTAATCTGTTTGTAAATAAGTCCTGTAACATTTTCGTATCATGTTTTCCAAGAGGTCTTAAATTCCGGGCATTCAATAACCAGTTACAGTACGCTGTATCCTTTGATACATTAACAAACTGCTCATCAATTCGCATTTACCGGATATTTAGCAATTTTAATACGAACAAATATCCTTATTTCGTAAAACCGTACATGATTCAGTGCTACTTCGTTATATTGAAACTAGTTAATTGTGTTTCACATATTGTTCATACGTTTATCATTTCAAGATATCGAAGGCATAGACAACAGATTTTCAGTGATTCTTGAGGTTAAAGAATTAAAGCTTATTAAATAGATGAATGAATGAGAGAATATTTATTGTAAAAGCATAGACATGCTTTTGCAAAACCGACAACATATATTACAAAATATATAAGATACGATATTACCCGATATGAAAGCGCACATAAGGAGGTTCGCAGTGAATAGGGTAGACGACCTAACATGTAAGTGTGAGAAAGCAGTCATGGAGAAGAGGAGAATATAGATCCAGGCTTTCTGAAATTTTAAAAGTCCCGTCTACTGCTACCAACGCCACATATACATCTACTTCTGTGTCTTCCTCCATTTCTACTGTTTCGTATTTCCCATCTCTGATTCTCCCACTTTGAAAACATCTGATGACCAAGAAGGAACAGAATAATCAAGTCACCATACCTTCCAGTAATCCATCTATTCGTTAATTGACTCATAGAAACGTATTCAAGACTACCGTCACCGGGAAAAGACTCTATCTACCATTTTGATATAAGACTTGTAGATTACAACATATCTTTCAATATACACAGAAAGTTACGAACCCTTGGTGAAGACAAGCCAACTTAATTATAATTACTTGATAATTAATAGATACATATTGGTAGGTAACAACCCATAATTGTGGTTCAAATATACCACTAATTGTAGATGAAGATAACCATTACTTGTGGAGAAATAACCAATACTTGTGGTAACAGTAAACCAACAACTCTGGTTAAACCATTCAAGTAATTATGGTTAAAGTATACCAATAGTAATGTTTAAAGTATACCAATAGTTATGGTTACAGTTTTCCTCTAATTATGGTTAAAGTCTTTTTGTATGGTTAAAGTATACAAATAACTAAGGTTAAAACTATACCAAGAATTGTGGTTAAAACTAACCAGATCTTATTCAGAGACAAGAAAACGTTCATGCTCTCCTCCCAAGAAATCCAGTTCAGTTCACAGTACGTCTGAAATCTTTGTGAGACCACTGTCTTCTGACGGCATGCCCGTTTCTACAGACCAGTCTACTAGGGAACGTCGTTTTTGAAGCCTTCAAACAGTTATTTGTGTCATATTCACTAGATGTTTCAGATAACATGGCCATCCTACGGTATCTTGTGTAGAAGAGGAGTCCGATGAGGAGCATTATGTTCCTAGAAATGTCTCATCCAAAACTATATTCGAGGTAGACGGGAAGGAAGCCGATGTTCGTTTATGTCCATCATCATATGAAACGTTGTCAACTAGAAAGAACAGAACACTAATAGATAACAACAACAATGTAATGCTCGATTTAACAAAATTATTTGTCAGTTCCGCTACCGAATCTCAACAACAAACTAGCACAGAGAAGTGAAGATCATAATGAAGTGATTTACGAAAAAAAATCAAATTGAAAGCAAATAACAGAATAACTTTAAATGCAGGGGGACATGTTTTGAAACTTCTAAGGTAACTCTTCGACATTACCCTGCTTCCGTTTTAGCTATCATGTGGAATGCTAGATATGATTATAATTAGTTATCAAAGGTACTAACCCCCAAGGGTGACTGGGGTATAGAAATATGGTCACTTGGTCTTCTCCCGACCGGCAGTAAAACGCTTGCCGAAGTGGGGCGTCCGTTTGGCTTTGCGGGATGTATAAGTTTGCAGTCACGTCCAGTCAGAAGGGGGACGTTAAATCCGATGCCTCGTGTAAAGAGAGTGCCACGCTCTTTGCACGTTAAGAACCCTTGCAACAACTCTTTGAGGGGTCCGTAGGTGGCCTGTTGCAAGGCAAAATTACTGTCTCTATCCAATATACCCTCATTTTCCAGTGGCAGTCCAAATTTCCCCGACCATCATCCTATATGGCCTCTATTACAACAACCTACCTATTGTATTTATTGTGAACTTGTTCTCGTCCTGAATATGCATGAAATATTTGCCACTGGACGTTAAGCAACCAACAATCAATCAATCAATCGATCATCTCTGGACTACCGAACCTAGAATCTAAGCGTTCCCATATAAGACGCACTGCAGTAGCTGGATTATGAGCATTAGCACATCTTATGGTCTGCGCGTGTTGTTTTGAGCTCGGTCCCAAATACTTTATAAGAAGGTCCAACTATTCCAATGGATATGTATCTAACTCAGTCATTATGTATTGAAAACTAATTTTCCAAGATGACTGATATATGGGTCATTTTCAAAAAATGTAGATATTTGTGTAAGTAACATATGCAGTTGATTTCTGGACAAATATTTAAAAAAAATCATGTTTTTTCTTTTCGTAATTCAACAATAAAATGTAAGAAATAGTATCTAAACAAAAAATATCGCTTATCTACAATTCTATGTGATAACATATGCATTTCAAATTGCTAGGTATGCTTGAAAATGCATGTAAGTGCGCCGCAGTATGATAAAGATATACAAAAATCTTTGCATAATACTGAATATTTTGTTTCTGCTTTGGTGTGTTATTTTTCTATCCATTTACTTCTTTTGAATTTAGAAACTTAAAAAAAAAAAAGGCAACTATCTACGAAAAAAATATTAAAATAGTTGTGTTAGGTGTGCCGTTTTAATTTGTCACTTGTGTTACTTTGTAAAACAAAATTAAAGTTCGGGTTATCTCTCTTTATGAATTTAAATGAAAAATATTTTCTCCCGGTAGCAGCACTTCCTCTTTGAAATTATGGGTAGTTTAGCAGACAACATGATGCAGTTTTAACATCAAACTTGAGTTTAAAGGTATGTACAGTTATAGCATAACTTTTATTTTTGTCCACAATGTTATTGCAATAATAAGCAGGCTACATATTAAATTCATATTCTTTTTATGACCAGTGTTTTTGATTTAGAACACTTACTATGACAGAAGATAAATCATGCTGTCAGGGAGAATATATTTCATACAAAGTGCAATTTACATGCCTGTATGTCACTTGTGTTACTGTCATTTGTGTTACAATTAAAAAAGTAACACAAATGACAAAAGTGGTAACACAAATGACAAATCAATAGTTCTTTCTTAGTTATTAAATGAAAAATTATCAATTTAGCAAAATGATAACGATAAAAATACCATTTACACTAATTTTTATCAGAGTTATAATGAATTCTTTGTCACAAAAGTTGTTTATCCTATGATAATAGAAAAAGTAACACAAGTGACAAATGCAGTAACACAAATGACATAAAACAGTCAGATTTATCAAAATAATGTTTTATTTGTTTTATTGATAAATATTTCTTCTATATATTTTCAGGAAATTTAGAATTGGTACTCACAAATGCAGAAAAACAACGTCGCTATCGACAAAAACGAGATGCAGATCCTTTTAAAAGGACAGAACACCAGGCAAAGTGCAGAGCGAAATATCAACAAGATTTTGCAGTAGGAAAGTTGAAACATATTAATGACATGACGCATAGAGAACAGCGTAGACAAAGAAAAGAATGGAAGAAAAAAAAGATAGCAGAAAGAAAAAGAAAGGCTAACAATCATGCTCAAATTCTTACGCCTCCATCCTCTCCTGGGCCAGGTCCGTTAGTACATGTACCTCATCCAACTCCACAGATCGGTCTTCACAATACACGGAGAAAGAAAAGAAGAATAGCAAAATGCTATAGAGACAATATGAAATTAAAAGATCAACTTGAAGCAGCAAGACGACTCAATCAAAAGCTATACGTCCGACTAAGTAGACAAAGGAAGAATTCACCTTTAATGAAATGTCCTGATACACCAAGAACCAAAACAAACAAATTATTACGGAATTGGAACACAGAAAATAGAAAAATGAAGGGAAGTAGACGAAATAGACGAAAAATGAAAACCAAGGCAAAGAAAACTCTTGTGTTTCAACTTTCGTTGAGTGATGAACTGAAGACAAAATATGGTCGAGCTAAAAGACAGCAACAGAAGTATCTAGCAGAGTTGACACAGGGAAGACTGCTTAAGAAATATAAGTTAATAGACAAAGCAAGAGAAGAACTAAAAATGAAAGCAGGTACAACTCGTTTTAAGAAAGGGTCCTTGTCATACAGACTCGAACCGAAAATTTTTGAATTCTATGAAAGAGACGACAACAGCAAGACAACACCTGGTATGAAGGACACTGTGACTAAAAATGGTGTGAAAAAACAAAGCTGAATATTAAATGACACTGTAGAAAAGTTACATGAGAAGTTCCTGATTGAAAATACAAACATAACTCTAAGCTACACAACATTTAGTCGACTTAGACCATTCTGGGTTCAACCCCCAAAAGAATCTGATAGGGACACCTGTGGTTGTAAGAAACACGAGAACATGCAGTTTCTTGTAGACTCACTATTCAAATTACAACGTGTCGAGTCGAAATCTCTTTCTGATCTGATAAAAACTTTCAGTTGTGACATAAAAGATTTGGATTGCATGTATGGAAAATGTGAGAAATGCAAAGAAATAAATATCATTACAAACGATCAGGGAGACAATAATGAGGAAACATCCTGGCTGCAATGGAAAACAAAGAAGGAGAAAAGAAATATTAAAGGTGACGAGAAAGAAATCACTTTGACCGTCAAGGAAACAGTCACAGATAGCATTCATGTGTTGATGGATACCTTTTCGACAGAGATGCAAAGGTTCAAAATACACGCATTCAACATAGCAAATCAGATGAAACATTATAGAAATATCAAAGAAAATTTAAAGCCAAACGAAGCACTCGTTCACGTCGATTTTGCTGAAAATTTCCAATGCAAATTAGCAAATGAAATACAAAGCATGCATTTTGGGGCATCGAAAAAGCAATTAACACTTCACACTGCAGTCTTTTACACTGCATTAAGTTCACAAACATTTTGCGCAGTGTCAGAAAGTTTAGATCACAATCCTTGCTCAGTTTGGGCATTTATGGACCCCATTTTGGATAAACTTCTACAAGCCAACAAAGATGTTGACACTGTGCACTTTTTTAGCGATGGTCCGTCAACGCAATACAAGCAGAAGGGCAATTTCTTACTTTTTACGCACGAAATGACAGTCAGAAATTTATCTGGAGAATGGAACTTCCATGAAAGTGGACACGGAAAAGGAGTGCCAGACGGTGTAGGTGGAGCTCTGAAAAGACGAGCAAATGACCTGGTGCTTCATGGGAAAGATATAATGAGTGCCAAGTCTTTTGTAAAGAACTTCCAGGATTCTGCCGTATTTGTGTATGAAGTAGGACAGCAAGAAATAGACAATAAGGCAATAATTTTATCAAAGGAAACACTCAAACCCGTTCACGGAACGTTAAAACTCCACCAAATATGGTACTCTGGATATGGAAATATACTGTACAGAGATGTGAGCTGCACTTGCGTGAAGGGCTCATTTCATGCAGGACACGATATGAAAGTGCATTCCCTGATCAACAGAAAAACGAAAAAAAAAAGCGAACAACCAGAAACAGAACACCAAGGAGCGTGCAATGATAAAGAAGGACACCGGTCACTACAATCACCAGAAATACAGGTACCTGAAGATAGGATAGCAGCTAAAAGGAAGTATTATTTCGCACGCACATTAACCGAACTTGGACAATGTCAGACATACGAGGAAATACTAGAAAAATGCGAAAATATCTATCGAATCATAGATGAGAAGGGTTACAGAATAGACTATAATTACTCGCCAAATATCACAAATACTGGGATCGCAATTGATGAAAGAACACATTCAATTCTGCCATCTGACATACCACATGATGAAACGCTTCATCCTATCAAAGTCAGTGCAGATGGTAATTGTTTACCATACTCGGGTAGTATACTTGTCTCTGGAAACGAAGGTATGAGTGAGGAAATTAGAGTCCGAATTATTCTCGAATCCTGTATTTTCAAGGGTGCATACTTGAATCAAGGTTTCTTGGAAAGGGGATTTCGGGAAAAGAATAATTCTCTTGCGAAAACTTTTGCGTTTTACTCGGATGAATATGCAAATGAAGTATTGTCAAATGGAGAAATCGAAAGGTTATATGAGAGAGAGGTCCTGAAAATTTGCAAGAATAAATCTTATATGGGTATTTGGCAAGTATTTGCTCTAGCTAGTGTGCTATGTCGTCCCATATATTCGGTATATCCAAACCTTGGTAACCCTAACGTCAGAAGAGACCTTCACCGCATGATAAAACCTAGAGAAATAAAAAGCAAAGAAACGAGTTTTATAATGTGGACAACAACGAGAAACGACATGAGAAGGAACAATTGGGTACCCAATCATTTCATTGTTTTACAATGGAACAAACTGGACAGAACGACTACAATGAAAATAGTACAGGCGTCAGTGATGAGTCGGTTGCAGGTGACGGCATTTCTTCCGATAGAAGAGGTGAACTCAATAGTGGTAACGAATTCGAAGATGTTAATACAAAAGAACACACTGACAATGGCGATAATCCAGGCGGGAGTAGACACAACTATCTCAATGTCTCAGATCTAAGTCCTCAAGATTTACTTGGACAGTATGTACTAGTGGCTTATGACAAAAAACCGTACCCTGGAATCGTAACAGATTACGATGAAACCGAGGTGATTGTAAGTTGTATGCACAGAATAGGAAACCTAGACAATCCATCCTTTTATTGGCCTAGTGCAGTAAGAGACGAATGTTGGTACGACATGGAGAACGTTTTGGGAACAATTCCAGAACCCAAACTTGTTGGACAAAAGTACACCGTTGATGTCAGTCTTTGGAAACAAGCCCTTGAAATGATCAAAATGTGACTTAACTGATAGACCTCAAATGTGTGTCTAGATCAATATAGGTTTAAGATATGAATGAACAACAAACAATGTCATATTATATATTTCAGAAACATTGATAGTTGTTTTACTGCATCAAATATGTTCTTATTTTGTATGATTGTCACTAGTGTTACTTTTTTCATTTTTGTGTTACCAAATTGTCACTTGCGTTACTGATAGAAAAATGCATGCTAAAGATGAACCCCTGAATTAAATTAAAAATTGTTTCGCTTTTGGACAATGCATTGCCAGTTCATTTCATTCAAGAGAGAACGAACATTTTTATTCAACTTGTTTTCACATAAATTACCAAAGTTTATCACTTAAAATTTGCTTTTTCTGTGACTGACTTTTAATTTAAAAAAATAATATTCAAAAACCTTAAAATTAGATAAAATATATAGCATTCGAGTAATTTTCAACTAATAATCCTTTTAGAACGTTTACAAAGATGGTTTTAAATAATAAAGTATTTTCTTTCAAATAAGTTGTTATGGTAACACAAGTGACACTTGCAGACAGCAAGAGGTACATTTTTTAAATTTTTTACATTTTGTGCATTCAAAAGTAATGCTCTGTTATTTTTTCATACAGTTGAATAGTTCTGTGTTGAAACAAAATAAAATTTAAAACGATATGAGTAATTTTATTTTTGAAAAACACCATTACAAAATATCTACATTTTTTGAAAATGACCCATATATTTATTTATGTTTCACAATTTTTGTATACTGCTACTTAATTGACAACTAATCCTTTACCATACAATAATTACACACCCTTTACTGAACTTCATGACTTTTGAAGACTAAAGTCTTGATATTTCAGCTAAACTAAAGGCAAAATTTAAGAAAACAAAAATGACCAAAAAACATGAATTTCAAAAGCAAAGAATTAAAGTTCTGTATGCATGTTTTGCCCACTACTGTCATTTGTTTCACCGCTCGTGAGCAACTGGATGATTGGTACTGTCGTTGGTACTGAAACTGTTGGTTAAAAAGACGTCCTGGAGGAGTTTGATTGGCAAGTGCCTGATACTGTGGTTGTTGTGTTTTAGATGGAGTATTGTGGATTAAAGTTGGCAAAGGTGCCTCATTGACAAATGGCTGGTAATGATTGAAATTGAAGGACATCGGGTTTTGATAAAGTTGGTTGTTTGGAACTTCTGCAGGTAGAAACATTAACTGTGTCTCGTACATACGATTTTGTATCTTATGTTTTAACATCATCTTTGTCCGTGTGTTAGGCATTGCCGAGAGTGATTTCCCAACCAACTTCCCGAAACAATAGTCCTCTGTCTCTTCTTCTCCAGTAGAACTTAAGCTTTCAATAGCTTTGAACATCAATTGATCTTCAAGCTTAACTTTAACTTTTTTCTCATCGGAAGTTGTTTGTTTGTCCTATTGGGTGACGGAATAATAATATTCTAGATAATAACCAAAAACAGCAAAATTTCCATAAAATTACCAATTCATGGGCAGCAACCCAACAACGGGTTGCTCGATTCATCTGAAAATTTCAGGGCAGATAGATCTTGGCCTGATAAACAATTTAACCCTGTCAGATTTGCTCTAAATGCTTTGGTCATGTTTATTTTGTCCATAATTTAGATTAAGAAAATTAATTTTTACAAATTTTGTGTTCAAAATTTTATACTTATGTAGAAATAATCATATTAGATTAAATAACACAAATTTTACAAGCAAAGGACTCAATTAATTCACTGACAAGCAAAGCAAATGTTTTAATATGACTCATTTGTGTATCAGATGTAGGAATGTTATTTTTGTTATCAACATTTAATTCATACTTTGAAAGAGGTCTTCTTGTCTTAACTTCCTTTTGAGGCTTTGATCGAAACCTTTTTGGTAGTGATTGGTCTGTGAATGAACCCTCAAAATGTTCACTGCAAATCCGAGAACTATCATTTACCACGAAATTAGCCCTTACATTATTTACCCTGGTTATCCATTGCCTCTTGATGCGAGATTTTTTTTCTGACATTGGAAATCTGAGGAGAATCACCTTAGCAGCCATTTTCTGAAACAGTGTCTGATGTATTGTGACAAATCCTGGTTGGTTTTATAGAGATACACTTAACGGATCAAAAATTTCGAGTGCTGCTAGAACAAAATAAACTATGTGAGAGTTACCGTGACAACGGTCAGCGATCGATCAGTAGATTAATCGAATGCACGGATCCGACGGATACGTATATATTTTAAAATATATGGAAACCGAACTCCACAGTGTTTACATTCGATGAACACTACGATGACTCCTTTGCACGTTTATTTGCAATAACATATACAAAAATATATATAAATAAGAAAAGAAAAACCTGATGACAATGGGCCCTGTCAGGTAGATGACCGTTGGTCCCGATTTATTGTCTAAACAGGTACTATTGACAAACCTATAGCAAAATTTTCCCTTTTTTGATTAAAGAGGTATCCAGAGCATTGCAAGAACTGTTAAAAATGTTTCTAAAATATATCAGGAAATTTGCTGGGTGAATGTAACAACAAAAGTCAATTAGCAAATTTGCTGAAAATGAAGACAATAAATGGCTTTGTTCTTTCGGCTTCAGCATATGCCAGCTTACACAGCAGCAAAGGAATCATTCGAGACAGAAGTCAATATCTGTCTGATCTGACTTCTGAAGAAATTTGTGGAGAATTTTCAAATCAAGGTGTTACTGATGTAGTAAGATTTCAAAAAAAAAAACTTCACCAAAATGTTTTACAAGATTCAGGACAGACAAATGAATGGATTGACAGTCTGAAAAGAAATAATGCCATCTACTATCATAGATAAGGCATTGAAGACAGAAACAGCACTAAATATAAACCATGGTCATCTCAGGTACTCTGGAATTCTGAAAGTTTCCTTAAGTGTGAATTCTTAATAAAACATAATAACCAGCTGTATAGTTTTTACTCATTTTTATTTCTTGACAAAACGTCAGAGAATTTTATCCAATTGCTTGATTTTTGCTGGGTATATTGATCCACAATAGCCCACTGTTGTAAAATCCCCAGTGTCTGAGAATAAATTTCGGGATAATCCAAATCAAAAACATAATAAACTGCAATTAGTAACAGTAATGAGTCCAACACATTTAATGTTTGTCCTATTATTTTCCTGCCATCTCCAATTACGTGTGAACATAAGGTATTTCCCTCCTGGTCAAGGAAGACCACTACATACGGAGCCTCTCCCTCTTCCGTTTCCAAGTGTTTTATGGGAAGGGAATCTATTTTCTGCACATTCTGAAAAAAAAACACAAAAAAACAGTCAATTCTTTTTTATGAACTTCAGTGATGAATACAATAATTGGTCCTTGTACAAAAATTTAATAATTAACTTTTCACTTATTTATTTCATGCATAATATTTTATAAAAATAAATAGACAATGTGTCCATGCGACACAGATGCCTCCACTTGCATATAATTTTAAAAGGGCCATAAATCTAGAACAATAAAAGTGATGCCACCCAAATTCGAATTTGGTCTATGTTTTGAGGTTATTCATGTAATCATTTTGAATATAAGTTTCATTAATGTAAAAAAGCCAATTCTAATGTCAATTATCACAAGCAGTTTTTTTTGTGTAACTATACACACATCTTGACAAAAGATCTATTGAACACATTACTACCACTATCTTAATTAAAAGTATCAGTTTCTTGTACCAATATCAGAGTTTTATCTGTTTAAACTGTTACAAATTAATCTACCACAATACTGTTTAAATGAATATACCTTTACAACTTTAATGCATGACCTGGATTTAATCCCTTTCCCCTTCTTTCTGTTAATATTGTTTTCTAACCCTTTTACAAGAGCAATACTCTTTTCTGTCTCTGTTTCCTGTGAAGAAATATTAAATAGAATAAATGAAAATTTCTTTTGCAACATGATAACATGTTTACTAAGTATAATAAGAAGATATGGTATGGGTGCAAATGAGATAACTCCCCATCCAAGAGTTTGATAGCAATTTATGGTAATTTTACAATTGTAATTTTAGTGTAACTTTCATACTTATATTTCCCAATATAAACATGTCATATTAAAATGGTTTTCTGTGATCAAATTGACCACTTTCAAATTAAGTACAGAAAAAAATTGTAAATCATGCACGCTTTTATGGATTGTGGGGCTAAACTTTATCCAAGCACTATGAGGTTCATCAAGCGCCTATGTGATCGCCATAAAGCAGGATGATCAAGATCATGCCCCTATTAAAACAAAATAATGCTGGTCACTTATACCAGAGTAAAATACAATAAACTTGAAAAGTTGTCTAATAAGCTTGATATTATTAACTGTATGTCAAGTAAACAGTAAAATAACAAAAATACCGAACTCCAATGAAAAGTCAAATTTTGATTTATATATATATATATGAAAAAGCAATCTCCCATGCAGAGTTGTCGGTCCTTGCTCTCTCTCAATCTCTGCTAATGTCTCGATTTTACAAGAATCTTGTAAAATATAATGATACTTTAGATTTTGATTTAATAGAAGTAAATAGCGTTCTTATATATTTTTTCAGTTGTGTCATATCGATTTATATTATTTGATGCGAAAATGCTTTTAAAAAAGGCTTCAGATACATGTACTATATTTTTTGAGAAAGGTGTTCCTATTCTGAGTAAATCGGTTTATCTATTCATTCGACAAAATTATGGCCACATTAGATGAAATTGTAAGAGAATATGACAAGAATATGGTGTTAAAGGTCTGTCAGAGGCAAGCTTTTGATTATTTATCAGATAAGAAGGGAGATCTTATGGTAAGCTTGCCTGTCGGATATGGAAAGAGTCTTGTCTACCACCTTCTTCCACAAGTTCTTGGAAAAGACAAGGAAACGCCCATTTGTTAACTCTTTCACCCCTGAATATTATTCAAAAGGATCAAATTAAGGCGTTGAAAGTTCATGGAATAACCGCTTGTAGACTGAACATCATGTCCAAGGTGGAAGATACTACAGAAGATGAATTTGTAGCAGAGTGTGATGTTGATTTGAATCGTGTTAAAAAGGGGGACTTTGCAATTGTTTTGTGCCACCCAGAGGCTCTCTTCAATACCAAAACTGGCCACGAGCTGCTGTCAGATGAACAGTTTACCTCCAGAGTAGTTGCTGTTGTTATTGATGAATGTCATATTATAGAGAAATGGTAAGTAGAGCTAAATTAAATTCACAGTCACAGTGGCTGGTCAATACACGTACATATTTATAAATATGCATACAAGAAGTGGGGGCTAACTGACTTCCTTAAGATGGGGTAGCTTCAGTAATTCCCTATATAATAAGCCAAATTGTTCAAATATAAAGGGGGTGCCTGCCTGGGCGCTTGGATCCACCTATGGAACTTCAAAATATTTGCATTCATGACTCATGTTTATTGTGATTACCGTACAGTTTTTCTTCTTGTCAACACAGTCTTAAGCCATTTCAGTTGATATAGTTATAGGAATGATAGAACATGTACAATTCATTATTTGTATTATGTTATTTAATACCTTAAATTAAAATACAAATGTGTCCTAATCCTGGCAACAATGAGTTGGATGGCATCCAATGACACCCCTGCTTTTGGCAGATAATACTGCATTCAGTGTACATTTTGTATGTTCATTGTATGTAGGGGGACCAGGGAGCATGGATATCATACACTTTTTCTTCTTTACAAAACAGTCTTAGCCAAATTTTCAGTTGATATAGTTATAGGAATGATAGAACTACATGTACAATTCATTGTTTGTATTATGTTATTTAATACCTAAAATTAAAATACAAATGTGTCCTAATCCTGGGAACAATGAGTTGGATGGCATCCAATGACACCCCTGCTTTTAGCAGATAATACTGCATTCAGTGTACATTTTGTATGTTCATTGTATGTAGGGGGACCAGGGAGCATGGACAACCATTGTATTGCAGTAATTCTTTAAGTTTTAACAACATGCAATATTTTGCCTCTTATTATATATATAATAAAATTGTATGGGAAACAACAATGCCGGCTCATCTATTGCTACATGTATACATTTGTATCTGTTTTTAACATGTTTATTTTTAGATGTGTATTTATACATGTAATTTCTTTCTTATTCTGTATGTTAATGGTTTTGTTAACTATTCAGTCAGTATTACTAAATGTAATAAATATGCAAATTTAAGGAAGATGAGGTATGAGAACCAATGAAATAACTTTTATTCCAAGACATAATGCAGAGTATGGTAATCCTTTACAATTACAGGTTTAAGTTCCTTCAAAAAGTAAAATAACAAAAATACCGAACTCCAAGGAAAATTCTGAAGGGACAGCCCATAATCAAATGACAAAAACAAGGGGAGGGCTCAAACACCTCAAACGAATGGAGAGTAACTGTCATATTCCAGACTTGGTACAGGCATTTAATAATTGTAGAAAATGGTGGATTAAACCTGGTTTTAAAGCTAGCTAAACCTCTCACTTGTATGACAGTCCCATAGTATTCCATTAGCTTAAATTTAAATCTGTTTGGTTCTCGTTCAGTCGACAGTAGTTTATGTTGTCCAAAAATAATGCAACCATTGATGTACAATGTACACTGTAAGATTATCTCTGGTTGAATTACATTGTAGCATGTTTTTTTTCTGTTATTATGTACAGTCCATCATTGTCTATTGATTATAATTTATTCCATATCATTTTGTTTTTAATGTTGACTTGAAATTCATGTAATTAGGTTCTTTCAAAGCGGATAAAATCAAATAATGTAAACAAATACATCTAGTTTAAAAGTGTTAAACTTTAATACTCAGCTTTAATAGCTTTCACATCTGATGATAATGTGCATGACATACATTTATACAATAAAGCATCAATGATATACAATGGAAACATGTGTTAGTGGAAAAGTCAAGTACTGATTAGCTTAATCCTATTATGATGTTTTATGAACAGTGCCAAAACAAAATTTCACATCATCCATTGGAAATCAAATACTAACATATTTTTGCCCCTAAATATTGTTGAAAAATTGCCCAATTATTTTAAATTAACTGGATTTGAAATAGTTATTTGTTCTGAGGTTTATTCATCATACTACTGAAGAATTCAGTAGACATAGAAAGCTCATGATCATGTTTTATAAAAAAAATTGGAACAAAATACTATTTATACTTTTATACTCCAGATTGATCATTTCAACAACATGATTACGTTCAATATTGTCCAAATTTAAAGCATACTGAATTGACATGTATGAGTAATCAACAAGAACATATTGTGTTGTAAACATCACACTCTTTAACAAAGATAATAATGTCTTACTAAGATGGTGTTTATTTACACAGTACTGTACAAAATCAACAAACATTTCATAAAAGCATTTAACACGTTTAAAGATATTAGTACCACTCTTTACAAGTAAAAAATCACCCAACATACTATGTACATCATTACTTTTTTAAAGTTTATACTGATGAGTCAAGCAGGCAATGATGAAACTAGTCAATCAGGCAATGATGAAACTAGTCAAGCAGGCAATGATGAAACTAGTCAAGCAGGCAAAGATAAAACTAGTCGAGCAGGCAATGATGAAACTACTCCAGCAGGCAATGATGAAACTAGTCAAGCAGACAATGATGAAACTAGTCAATCAGGCAATGATGAAACTAGTGAAGCAGGCAATGATGAAACTAGTCAAGCAGGCAAAGATGAAACTAGTCGAGCAGGCAATGATGAAACTAGTCAAGTAGGCAATGATGAAACTAGTCAAGCAGGCAATGATGAAACTAATCGAGCAGGCAATGATGAAACTAGTCAATCAGGCAATGATGAAACTAGTCAAGCAGACAATGATGAAACTAGTCAAGCAGGCAATGATGAAACTACTCCAGCAGGCAATGATGAAACTAGTCAAGCAGGCAAAGATGAAACTAGTCGAGCAGGCAATGATGAAACTAGTCAAGTAGGCAATGATGAAACTACTCCAGCAGGCAATGATGAAACTAGTCAAGCAGACAATGATGAAACTAGTCAAGCAGGCAATGATGAAACTACTCCAACAGGCAATGATGAAACTAGTCAAGCAGGCAAAGATGAAACTAGTCGAGCAGGCAATGATGAAACTAGTCAAGCAGACAATGATGAAACTAGTCAAGCAGGCAATGATGAAACTACTCCAACAGGCAATGATGAAACTAGTCAAGTAGGCAAGGATGGTTTGGATGAACAAGTTGATCTCCAGGTAGACAATGGAGAAATTAGTCCAGCAGGCAATGATGATGCAGTTTAGAACAAGTCGATTCATGTCACCCTCTTTTGCTGTACTAGTATCAGATAATTCGGCCAACTGTAAATACCAGTGACATAATTGTAATGAATAGTTATAAAGCTCATCTGGTTCAACCAATATTGGTTCCAAGAACTGTTCTATTGCTAACTTCCCATCTACAATAACTGCCCGCAATTTCTGGACATACTGAGCATTTACTATAAACTTATCAGGTGTGTCAACCATCCCATAACCATACATTTTCATGAAATCAGCGATAACATTATAAAACATATCCCTTTTTTGATCTTCTGAAAAATTGTCATCTTCTAATTCTGTAAGCAGTGGGTGTGTTGGTTTGCTGTATTAAGTTCACATATTTATATTATCTAGTTCACATATTTATATATTTTCTATATGAAGTCAACATAAAGGTTAATTGTGTCGAATTTACATCGTGCTCTTATTTACTATTTCTTATCTTCCGCCATGTTGTTCAACTTCCTGCTAAAAAATATTGTCACATGATCTTTTTTGAACACGTGTTTTGGGACTACTTTTGAGACATTAGCAGAGATTGAGAGAGAGCAAGGACCGACAACTCTGCATGGGAGATTGATGAAAAAGGTGTTCATAATATATTTGCAGTTAGTGTACCTCAGTGGATAGTTTTACATCTTTTGCAACAATTTTCATTATCCATTCCATTTTACCAGCAATATGTTCTCTAAAATTGTCTGGGTTTTCTTTATTCTTCAGGCAGAAGAATTCATGCATAACCTATAAAAATAAGACCTTCTTTGTTAATAATATATAGTAAAAATTAGTTTGATTTCATAACAAATAATAAAATATATGTCTTACCTTCAATGTCAACTGTATCCATTTAAAAAATAATTATAAAAACACTGAAAACATTTTTTCAAACATAAGAAACCCAAAAATATATTTGTATATTAGGTACATGTACAAAAAATTGCCTTGCAATTTGGAAAAAAAACGACTTTTAATGCTACTAAAGGCACAAGTTTTTACTCGTTAAGTATAACAACATTTCTTATCAAAATATAAAATTAAATGAATTTATACATGACAAACTGTATAATATTAAAGTAAACTTACGAAACTTCCTTCCTCAAAGCAGGGGAATTTTTCCATAATTGGTCCAAATTTTCCTGGCTTTAGCTTTGATTGCCAAGTCAAACGCCCATCTCTAGTGTGTTGAAGAAGTGTTCTCAAGTGACCTTTTGTTTTCCCATTCTTTTGTTATTTCCTTAACATGATTTTCCCAGTCCTCCTCTGGAATGACAGGATTTGATTGATCTCTAGTTCTGGATCCTACTTTAAACTTCTTAACTGGTGTAACATTATCATTATCACCATTAGACTGATCACGCTTACTTTTTCTATTTTCAAAGAATCTTCTTGTTCTTATTCTTTGACTTAATTTCGACACAAAAAACTCTGTAAATACAAAACAAAAAATAAAATTCTAATTGCAATAAATGTTTAACGTGTTTTCCATGCCTTAAATAAAGAACTAGTATTATAGTATTATTGCGTAACAATATTCATATTGGCTTAGTTATAGGTCCGAGGGTAGCAGTATTGGCCTGCGGCAAAGTCGAAGGCCAATGCGGCTGCACGAGGACCTATAACTAAACCAATATGAAAATTGTTTTGCAATAATACCTTTATTAATTAAGCAGCCCAATATTAACTCTGGAGTAATCAGAAAGTTCAATGAAAAGTCTAGGGTCACTCGAATGTGCTAATTAAAAAAAAAATTAAGTTGTCAGTAATTTTTTTAAATTTCAATCCAATCAAACAATGTAAATTCTAATAACACCCAGAAACCATTTTTTTCTTTTTTTTTCTTTTATTTCTTAGTAACAGTGCCCATAAACTTTCAAGCTTCTAACCCCAAAATCAAAAAGTTTCTTCTGCTTTCCTTTATGTTCATCTAAATAAGTTATATTTGAAGCCAATGATGACGAAAAAGCATCGGACTGACAGACAGAAGAATGGATGCAAAAAGCAATTATTATTATATATTTTATTTTTTTCTGTGAGTATAAAATTTTTGAAAAAAAAAAAAATAGTGACGTCACACACTTACCCATGGATTTGTGCCATCTGCAAACCCCAAACAACTGTACTTTGAAACCATTTTTTTCCCAATCATTTGGTAGTAGGACGAATCAGCCATGCCTGGGTATGTTGCTGAATAGAATATTTCACACTCCTTGAGAACTTGATTGAAAATGCTGGAGTTCTTCTCTCCAGATGAGAGGGTAATGTGTAGTGCTGGCGACAGTGTAGGTAGTTGAATTTTGTCTGGATGCGGGAGACCACTTGGTAATGTGGTTTTTGATACTACATGTATAAAGTCTGAAAACAAAATATTAAAAGGTTTAATTTTATACTTAAATTAAAAACAAATAATAATAATTAGGAAAAATCTCATACATATGGTAGATTGATCTTTCATTATTTTTACAAATTTTCTTCTTTTTAGCCAATCATGTTAATGGGCCATGCAAAAATTAAATCCACTTGACTTGCATTAATTTATAAGTTATCAACTCAATATCAAAATGAAGAAGATAGACATTTATCATACATGTATATAACAAAAGAATAAAAAGATGTGCACACCTGGTTGTGTACTTTTATCAGACTCTGTATCGTCAACAGAGTTTTTATCTGGTGTCACATCAGCTTCAATTTCAACACAAACTGGTGATTTACGATTGATTATTTTGTGTGTCCACTGTTGTTCATCAGCAAGTGCCATAAAAATATGAAAATTTCCAAACTCCTGCAAAACTTCATCATCTATTTCAGTTCCATCATCTTCTAGCACAAGAGTTGATAGGGTTATGTTCATTTTTTCCAGAACTAAAAGAAAAAGATAAAGTTCTGTCTAACATTATGTTGCTTAAGGTGTTGTGTTTACAATTTTATATTATTCATAAATGAATATGCATATTTCTTGTGCAATTATATCATTTTGAAAATCATTTTATTAGGCCGCCCTTCAAAAAAAGCTGTGATTTTACCTGCCAATGCTTGAAAGGTTTTGGAGGTAAATGGTTTTTTTCCCCTCCAAAAATTAGTTTCATGGTTTTTTTTTTATGTTGCAAGTGATGTTGTGCTAAGCATCAGGAAACATGAAGTTGGTATTTTAAAAATCTGAAAAGTGCTTACACATTACAACTCATCACTGTTAAGCTGGTGGCCAAGTATGAAGTCATTCATTTTGGAGAAGTCTTTGATGAAATATTTTGAAGCTCATTTTACATATATATTGCAGACCTGTTTACCCACCATGATGTCTCTCAGTAGAATTGTCAGTAGTTTTGCAATGTTGTCAGTAATACTCTCGCTGAGTGCCGCTACGAACCATCTAGGGGGGTTTGGGGGCATGCCCCCCTTACAAATTTTAAAAAATTAGATGCAATTTCCTGCATTCTGACAGTATCTGCAGTCTTATTCAGATATTTTTTGCAACAAAGATTATAACCTAAAATTTGCATGATTTGAAAAAAAATTGGGCTTAAGTTTGGAATAAGTCAATACATGCAAATCTGGTATTGACTGTGTACTTATAAAGAAACAAGATATGTACATTTAAATTCTGTCAGACAAATAGGCAGGTCTGGAATATTTCATTTCAAAACTCTACAGTACAGGACCTCTTTCTACCTCCCTCCCCCACAAAAACTAAGTCCAACCCTAAAAAAAATATCGACAGCACCCCTCCTAGGATTTTAAAATTTCATTACCCCCTCCCTAAATGCCCAGGCCAATAAAGTTGGGTTTCGTAAGAAAGAAAATAAGAGACATGTGGGACAGATCCATTTATAAGATATGGATCATTCACATCTCCTGCCTACACATAGAAAATAGAATAAAAACTCACCTCCTGCGATTTTAGACCGACCATGAAATAAACTTGATCGCTATCATTTTGCGCTTTAAAGAGTGGCGATTCCCAGTCAGAAAAGCGCCTATTAGATACCGATCGCCGTAAACGGAAGCAATTATGATTTTTTTCCGGGTTGGTAGAAAGTCCGTACTTTTTCATGACAAATCCGTATTGAGTAATTTTATTAAAAAATCCGTGTAAAATACGGACAATCCGTACAAGTAAACACCTCTGAATTATTGAAATTTTTATGAGGAATTATAATAACATACAATGTATTTTACTGTTTCGTTTGTTGCTGTGTTACATATTTGTTTTTCGTTCAATTATTTGTACATTAATTAGGCCGTTAGTTTTCTTGTCTGTTTTACATTTGTCATTTCGAGGCTTTGGCTTTTATAGCTGACTATGCTGTATGGGCTTTGCTCATTGTTGAAAGTCTTACTGAGACCTATAGTTGTTAATTTCTGTGTCATTTCGTCTCTTGTGAAGTGTTGTCTCATTGGCAATTACACCAAATCTTCTTTTTTATGCTTACATGTATTATCAATTTAAACTTACCCTTGTCTTAAATAGCTGCAATTGTCAAATCTTTCACAATGATAGCCTTCTTTTGAACTCGACTGGCATCCCACACTTTTAACAAAGGCATAATTTTCTGTTAAAATAATTTTTTTCTTATATTTTTTTTTATTACTTAAAAAATTATGAAGATCAAAAGAAAAAAACAAACATGTGTGTATCATCATGAGACATGTTATGCAAACATCTATTATATATACATTGTTTTACAATTCTGCATACTAGTAGTATAAAACATACAAACAGCCAAGATATGTGAATTATATCAGGTAAATTAACTTAAATAACAAACATGATATCAAACAGAAAATATTAAAAGTCATAATACATCAAGGTAAATCTAATGTTAAGAGAGCATATTTGTTCATTACAAACAGTTTGCCATTTAAAAGATGCATATCTAGTGGTAGCTTGATCACAAGATCTCTGTAACTTACTAGTTGAAATGAATTCTCAAATTTTATTTCATAACTGATTAAGTGAAGATTAACATCAACTATTTGAGATTTTTGCACAAGAAAAAATTTGTCTTGATCTTTGATTACAATTTCAATAATCCTAACAAAACTAGGATTAAAATAATCACATGATGAAACCACAATAACACCTTCTCTATAAACACATCCATGGATCTTAACCTGTTTTGTTACATAGACAGACTCATAATTTGGGAATCTTTCTTTTACACATAATTTGTGTAATTCTTGCATTTCCTCAATAATTACATTGTCACCTTCTTTTACTTCATCTCCAGCATACAAAAAATTTCCAGAGTATGTCCCTAATGGTGTAATCATTTGTCCACACAGCCATTTCTGATGGAATATGGCCAAGCTAATAGGTAAATTCTTAAAGCACCTCCATTTTTTATTCTTAAAAAAAGCATGTTTTGCTTCAAACCTCATGCAAGATTGAAATCTTTGAATTTGCTTTGCCATATGCACCAAAAAATGCATTTTGGGTGGTACTGAAGCTTTCGGATATTCTCGACGAAAATTCAAATGATGACTTTCTACAAGATTTCGAAGGTCCTCAACAGTTTCTTGCGCTGCATAAGGATTGTGACACACAAATGTTATCTGTATTAGTTTTAAAAATGTCAACCACTTTTTATCGCCCCTTTCAACTTTTCTAGCCATTATAAAAGGTAAAAAACTAATAAGAGATAGCATCCCTGATGCTGTTTGTTTTACATGTGCATCAACAAAGTAATGTTTTCTCTGAATAGGTTCAGGCTTACTACAAGAAGTTGCAAGAGAGTAAGGATAAGAGTCTATTTGTGAATTAAGCCAGTTCAGTGAAAAGTACTTTTTCATGTCAATGCAGTGAGTAAGTAAAAGTGAAATTTCATAAGGTAATAAACCTTCAAGTAAAACATGCATTGGATCATGAGTTAAACATTGTATGATATCAAAATTATCTAAAGAATTGAGACAGCTTCTACTGTTTATACCAAACATTTTACTCCAATAACTTTTTTTTTCACCCTCTAGAGTTCTACAACTTTGGTCATAATTAACATTTGTTCTTTCGATGAAATGGGTGTCCCTAAATTGCCTGCTCAATTCATTGTTTGATATAAGACAAGTTCTACACTTTTTATATGCAAACCCCACACCTTCTGTAAAGCCACCTAGACTGTTTGCAGCTGGAGTGTCAGCAGGCGCCATTACTAATGCCTCTTCAATGTTATGGGAACTACCATTCACTTGAATTTCAAACCCACCTGATACCAATCTACTAACAGTTTGAATACAATTTTTCAAAAGTTTTAACACACCATGCTTTCTGATATATCTTGTTTTAGCAACAGCCACTAAAAAAAATGATTGTAGTTTTGAACGATATTCTGGAGGAATATTTGCAAATGCTACATAAAAAGTGTAACTTTGTGCTTTTTTACATGTGTCCCTAGAGGATTTACAATTTCTATATCATCATTGTACAATATTATCTGCAAAGCATTGGGGTTTCTCCTGAAAAGGGGATTTTCTTTTATGTAGCAACCATCACAAATATCTCTCATTAAAGTGTCATGAGTTTTATGATTGTTCTGGAACCAAAATTGTACCTCTGGCAGACAATACAGGATAATATTAAATCTTCAAAAGGAATAAAATATCCATAGTCTCTTATTCTCTTTATCCCACCTTGAGATTTTTTTAAGTAGTATCCAAGTTCTATAGACTGTGGACTAACCATATTAAAATGAGTCTTATAAAATGTGCGACGTTTATGTTCAGATTTAAGCTCATCAAAACATGATAATGCTGCTTCCTCGTTCAGTATATTTTCTATTTCTGCATGCCCTTTTGTCTGAATTTCATTCTTTAACTTATTTCTATACACTTCTAAGTGTTTACTTATCAGTTCTGAGGTGTTGTGAGCTATTATGTTAATTGCAGACTGTGTAATGTTGTGACAAGATTCTAAAGATAAAAGATAGCTTGCATTTAAAACCTGTGTATTATCTAATTCCATATTATTTACATTAACTATATCCCCGCCAAAATCATGTACAATTATACCATTGTCATCATCATGATCATTTACCAAATCATTTAAAAGATCATTTCTATGGCGTTTACTGATATGCTGTTTATAGCTATTCCAAACCTTTGTACTGAAAGCACATTGGCCTATTTGACAGTGTATGATAAACCTGGGGTCATGTTTGTGTACTCGTACAATATGAATGCAGAAATCTTTATGAGATCTTGTAGTGTAAACACACATAGGACAATAGTACTCCATCAAAAACTTTTACATGTAGGTAAAACTGTATACAATGTATGGCTTCAAACCACCAATAACGGTTTAAATTAAATGTGTCAAAAACATGTACTTAGATGCATCAATACTTTACGCATTTAACTTCATTTTATTTTTTTACATATTAAAAAAATACTTCAGATGCATAAGATGTGTAACTATTACTTTATATAAAAGACTACCTATCACTTATGTATAAATGCAAATGCAAAGTATTGAAGTCATTTAAGACAGTAAATTGAGACACTTTAATAACCCCATAATATTTTGTAATACAAAAGAACCGTGAAACTCTTTCAATAGCATAACATTGTATTGTTCCAAATCTGTGTTACAAAGTATTACAGGTACATGTATACATTTGTACAATAATTAATACTGACTTGTTTAAAACAAATTATATAAATGAAAAATGGATAAAATGTAGATCTTATAGAATTCTTTACACAAACATTTTTTTATTCACACTAGCTACTCAATCCACCAGTGTGCCTTAAAAAGGGGATTAATGTGTTTAAAAAGTGATACTTGTCAGTAAATATAATTTTCAGTTTGCATAACCGTCTTTAAATATATGACACACACATGATAAATCCATTAAATGTAACAGGTATTGAAAGAACACAAAAGATATGCCTATGCTTTGTTTTTTGAAAGTCTGCACTGTCTGGTACAGTGTACATGCACTTGTACCGGTTGTACTTGTTCTCTTCTTACTTGGGTATATTTTCAGATGTGTAATGGATCTGGAAACAAATACATTACTGTAAAATAATCGGGTATATGTTCAAATATTCAGTATGAATTTATCAGCTGGAGTGTTTATATTTACATCGGAAATGACGGTTGTAACAGTCATGTCGATGACGGTGAACAAGTTGAAAAGTATTCCGTTCGGAGAACACGTGACACCCACCCCCCTCTATCATGTTTATTATTATTAACTAAGTTGAATCCTTTTTAATTCCAAATTATAAGAATAAAAGCCATCACAAATGATAAAAAAGTTATTTTGATTATATAAGTATTTAACAAAAGATAGGGATATATGTATTAACCACTATCAAGCCATCCGGCATCACATGTGATGGAAACGCGCGGCAACTCTTTGAACTTGTCATGCCAAGACTCAGAGATTTCATGTTATTGTCTTTAGACAGGCAAGCATCACACAGAATTATATATAAATGGAAATACTTACATTTTAGTTGATAAAGTTGTATTTAAATCTGTGTTTGCTTGTTTTCTTTGACGTGTTGACCACTTTCTGACTATTCTAGTTGTGATTCCAACTTTTGAAAAGATGGAGCGTTTCGAAAAAGGCGGTAAAATTTCAGCATCCTGTCACGTGCTAATTCAGAAGAGATTAATGGGTGTGTTAATCTGTGTGCATGCTGTTTTCACATCTGTGTTAAAGATTAATTTGTTCGTATCCCAATAGTTGGTTTCTGAATAATTACGTTTTCAATTAATGTCATATTAAGATTAGATATGCCTAATTTTGCTAAATCTTTATGTGTACAAAGAAGATAATTGGTTCTTGACTCTGTTGGATTCGTTAATGATGTTTTTTTCATTTTTCTAAATTATTTAATGAAATTTTTAAAATAAAACTAAAAAACGATAGTATTGAATACATATTAAATCATCGTAAACAAGTGTTCTACAAAAAACATACAATGTACTTCAATGTGCTGAAACAAAAAATTTAGACTTGCATCTATCAATACCTTTTAACACTTCAACGTGTTATTCCGGGCCACAGTGTTAATTACAATTACTCTTTAACACACATGGTGAATATTTTTTAACACTAGTGTATTCATTTTCACACTTTCACGTGTTAAACTTTAACACTATTTTTTACAGTGTATATGAAATCTCATTAAGATATCTAATGCAAAGTAAATTTTAAAGATGAAAGTCGTATTAGTTCGATAATGCTTCAAACTAAATATAAACTGAGAATACATGTATAACTGCCATATTCCAAATCCCTGACATTCATTTGCGTAAATGAAGAAAAGATAACAATGATCGGTATATATCTGATTGAATCTACGTCTCAATCAAGCTTCAAAAAGATATAACAGAATATTCAAGATTTACAACTTTTCTTGAATATGATTGCCAATGAAATAAACTATGCAGGAGATTTAAAATTAGCCCAATTAATATGTGTGGAACTGAAACCGTAATTCTGCTGTAGTGCACGTCGATCGTATCTGTAACAGGAAGGCGTATGGTAACTATACTACCTTACTTAGTTCAAAAGTACATAACAACCCTTTCTTTGTGCAGTATACGCTCAGGATCATACATCTTACTATTTTTGCATGGATTGGTAAATGTTACTTCTTCAACTATAGTCCTTGACCAAAAGCGTTTTTTTTTCCATCAAATTTTGGATCAAGTGATCATACAAGTACGGATGCTAGTATTTATAATTCGGCTAGTCTGGATGACTTTGAGCAATACCCGCGCTCCGTATTCATTATACGGTTTAAATATACATAATTTAAATTTTGGATCCTTCAGTTTGCATATAAATATGATATTTAAATTTCGTATGGCTTAGTACAACCTGCAAAACCTTTTATTTGATGTCACCAATGGTAAACACGTAAAATGAAACAATAACGTACCATGCCAATATAAACTTTTGTTGTATGTTTAATATACAAACAGAAAACACTACTAGACGAGGGGTTGACACGCCCAAATTAAAAAAAATATGCATGTGTTTCAAAGAACCAATGCACTAAATTGATTTTATAGGATTTAGTTTAACATTTTAAACCTGTTTAGGGAATGTATTACTTGACAAGAACAATATAAATGTAAGACAAAATCGGACGACATTTGTTCAAAGAATACGGTACCAAGCATGAGACAAAATGACGGGTATGTAACAGAGGTATCGCAATCGCTGATGGATTGGTGGATGGCTTCTGTTTTTTAAAACGTTCAGTGACAAGTACCTCATGCATATTGCAAGACCAAACTAAGTTGGGCAGACGACAAAAGCGAAATTCTGACAAAATAGTCGTTAAAACTTATTTCCAAGTGTTATTTATAATAGTACGGCGGCTTTGTGAAAAATTGTGCACATCCTGCTACAAGCATGAAATTTGGCATAGACCTTCCTCATCTATTACTCTTTTATTTCAGATAGGGAGGCATTTGAAAAAAATGTCGCACTTCCGGTAAAATCCAAAATGGCGGACTTTATACTTAAATCAGCCCAAGATCGAAGGCTAGATCGAAGGCTAGTATGTGAAAAGGTGTTATAATCATGCTAGTATCATAATATTTGGTACAAACCTTTCTTTTTTACTACTTTTGGATATATTATACAGATTAAATGTCTTGAAAAACCCTACTTCCGGTAAAATCTAATATGGCGGACATTGTACTAATATAAGCATATAAGCTTATTTTTTAGGTAGGGTAATTGAAATGTGTTTAAACATATTGCTACTATCATTAAATTGTGCAGGAACCATTTCTTTTGTGCTTCTCATGAATACAATGTATAAGACATATTTCTTTAAAACCCTTACTTCCGGTAATATTTAAAATGGCGGACAAAGAAATATCAATTTCTTTTTTTATATATTCAACTTTTTTCAAAATGTCAAGAAAATGTTGTTTATTGTGCTGGCTTTAAGTTATCCTCAAAACCACTTATTCTATTCTGCTGTAAATGTTCAAATACAAAGTTATCACTTCCGGTAAAAAAAACAACACTGGTGTAAATTTCAAAGATGAGTCCTCAATCCATATCTTCGAAGTAGAGTTTTGGATAGATTGATTAAAACAAAATAAAATTACTTAAGTACTAAAACATTTTTAAAACTGCTACTAAAATTCGGCCAAAAAGACATGTTCATTCACGATCACCACCTCATGCACACAAGGCAGTCTACGGGAGACACGATTTTTCACATCATCCTTTCTTACATCCACATGTACAAGCTTCTGACAAAATAATGAGGCCTCAGAAACAGTTTTTTTAAAAGGGATCCTCTTTGTCCCTTCGCCATCCATTAGCGCCTGGACTGGGTAGCATAAGAGCCAATTCGAAGCTCGTCCCCCTAAATACCTGCCTTAGTATTTTGCACGTTTTACATGCTGGAAAAGACTAGATCAAGTTGAGGAAATAGCCTCAATTAGCCTTCCCTTTTGCGCAAATAGTTATTTTCTTGCTTTGCTAACCATGTTAACCCAATCTGTTAAATTTGTGGTGCAAATTATAGTAAAACCCCGGCGATTTAGGTTGATCAATCATCATTCTTTATGTTAAAGTCACATTTTCAAATGCCATCAATGTCTCGCACGCAGTCTTTGTTCTTTTCAAGCAAAGATAGAACTGTTTCACAACTGGTAAAGGCATGGATCACAATAAGTGTGTGTGTGATCACTCATTGCCTAGTGCACTTGAAAGGTCATTGATAGATATTAATTCAAAGTTTGCTGTCCTCCCAAACACAATCCATAGTTCGTCTACCCCTATGTCACATAGAAGCGAAACAGTAATGACAGCATCATCAGTTACGACTGTTCGAATCATGACTCGTTTAAGTTAGTGTTTAACTGCATCAGAAACATGCACCATGATTCTAGTGTCTGCCTCTTAATATGAACATAGTGCTAAACTTGAAATACATAACGTGGTGGATAAGATAGAATATCCTGAAAATCTGTTGCTACAACTACCATACGCATCCGATAATTCATCCACTCGTGTTACTCGTGAGCTTGGGAAGGCTAATTGAGGCTATTTCCTCGGAGGACGTGTTTTTCAACAGACTCGGCATCCCAATGGGAACAAAATGTGCCCCTCTACTTGCCGACTTGTTTCTTTATTATTATGAGGCTGACTTCATGCAGGAACTTCTTAGGAAGAAAGATAAGAAGTTAGCAATATCCTTCAACTCTACTTTCCGCTATATAGATGACGTTCTTTCACTAAACAATTCAAAATTTGGTGACTATGTGGAACGCATCTATCCCATCGAATTGGAGATAAAGGATACTCCAGATACAGTTAAGTCGGCTTCATATCTTGACTTACATCTAGAAATTGACAATGAGGGTTGGTTGAAAACAAAACTTTACGACAAAAGAGATGATTTCAGCTTTCCAATTGTGAACTTTCCATTTCTAAGTAGCAACATTCCAGCAGCATCTGCATACGGGGTATATATCTCCCAATTGATACGATATTCCCGTGCTTGCATTTCCTATCATGATTTTCTTGATAGAGGGTTACTGTTCACAAGGAAGCTATTAAACCAAGAGTTCCAAATGGTGAAGTTGAAATCATCCCTTCGTAAAGTTTACGGACGCCATCACGAGTTGGTTGACCGTTATGGAATAACCGTTTCACAAATGATATCGGATATGTTCCTTACGTCGTAACTACAATCCCCTTCCCTTTCATGAATGTGACCTACCGAATTAGACTATTTACCGGATTTGTAATCACATAAGCAACACGACGGGTGCCACATGTGGAGCAGGATATGCTTACCCTTCCGGAGCACCTGAGATCACCCCTAGTTTTTGGTGGGGTTCGTGTTGTTTATTCTTTAGTTTTCTATGTTGTATCGTGTGTGCTATTGTTTTTCTGTTTGTCTTTTTCATTTTTAGCCATGGCGTTATCAGTTTGTTTTAGATTTATGAGTTTGACTGTCCCTTTGGTATCTTTCATCCCTCTTCTTTTACAGTTTCAAGGTATTTTCTTGAGGTAAGGACTTAATACCCAATCAGCATACTCGTTAGCCCGCAAAAACATGTTTATTCAGAATCGGAGAGCTGATTTTTCACATTTATAAAGACTGGTATTGTTTCTTACATCCATAATGTACAAGCTCCTGCTAAGATGAAGAGGCCTCACTAAGAGTTCAAAAGGGATCCCATGGATCATATTTGTTTCTTCGCCATTCATAAGCGTCTGGACTAGTTAGCATAGGAACCCTGAGTTCCAAGCTTGTTACTCATTCATAGCCGCCATGGTATATTGCACGCTTTACATGCTGAAAAAAACTAGACCGAGTCGTGGGAATAGCCTAAATAAGTCTTTCCTCTCCCAAAAACGCATGTTTTCTTGCTTTGCACTCATTCTAAAAGCTAAAGTCACATCTTCAAACGCCATCCATATCACCAACACAGTTCCTTTTCCAACAAACGTGTAATCTCTCAATGCCTAGTGAATTTGAAAGGTCATGTATAGATATATATTTAAAGTTTTTCCCACTTCCAAATGCAAACCAAAGTTTGTCTGCCCCTATGTCACGGAATAGCGAAACAATAATGACATCAGTATCGACTGTTCGATGGTGCTAAACTTGAAACATTATCAAGTGGTGGATAACACTGAACATCCTGAGCATTTGTTGCTACAACTACCTTTTCCTCAAAATTTTATTGAGCACGCTGCTGTGAATGAAAATCAAAAATTTCTTTCTTATTGTCGTCATCTCTCAGAACTCTTTGCCAATTTTGAGGAATTTGTTTTGACCCTGGATTCGTCTGTGTATTCTCTTTTCCCAAAATGTAGCTCTTGCTTCTTGTAGCAGCCTTCTAACTACCAGTATTGTCTATGTACGCATCCGAGACTACACCCACCGTTGTTACAGTTTCAAGGTGTTTCCTAACGAGTATGCTGATTATTATGTCCTTACCTTAATAAAATACCTTGAAACTGTAACAGGAGTGGATGACATTTTTGATGAATATGGTAGTTGTAGCAACAAATGCTCAGGATTTTCATTGTTATCCACCACGTGATGTATTTCAAATTAAGCACCATGTTCACATTAAGAGGCTGACACTAGAATCATGGTGCATGTGCCTGATGCAGTGAAACACGAACTTAAACGATTCATGATTCGAACAGTCGTTACTGACGATGCTGTCATTACTGTTTCGCTATTCCGTGACATAGGGGTAATGGAACTATGGATTGTGTTTGGGAAGGCAAAACACTTTGGATTACTATCTATCAATGGTCTATCAAATGTACTAGGCAATAAATAAACTCATCATAGACACCAGGACTAAATTTAGTATATACGACAGACGTGCGCTTTGTCTACAAAAGACTCACCAGTGACGCTCGAATCCAAAAAAGTTTAAAAGGCCAAATTGTTCACACACACTTATTGTGATCAATGCCTAAGTTACTTGTTGTGATACGGTTCTCTCTTTGCTTGGAAAGAAAAAAGACTGCGTGGGAGTCATTGATTGCATTTGAAGATGTGACTTTAACATAAAGACTGATGATTAACCGAAATTACCGGGGTTTTACTGCAAGATCGCACAAACTTATCAGATGGGACTAACATGGTTAACGAAGCAAGAAAATAACTATTTGCACAAAAGGAAAGTGAGGCTATTTCCTCAAATTGGTCTTTTCCAGCATGTAAAACGTGCAATATCCTAGGGAAGGTGTTTAGGGGGACGAGCATTGGATTGGCTCTTATTCTCCCCAGTCCAGGCGCTAATGGATGGCGAACGGACAAAGAGGATCCCTTTTAAAACCTCTTTCAGAGGCCTCATCATTTGTCAAAAGCTTGTACATTGTGGATGTAAGAAAGGATGTCTCGGTCGTTGTTAAAGTGGAAAATCGGGTCTCCAGTGCACTGTTTTGTGTGCATGTGGTAGGGACTGTGAATAAACATGTATTTTTGGCCAAATAGTAGTAATTTTAAAAATGTTTTAGTATTATACTGAATTATTTTTTAATCAATCTATACAAAACTCTATATCGAAGAAATGGATTGAGAACTCATCTTTGAAATTTACACCATATTTTTTACCGGAAGTGTCAACTTTGTATTTAAACATTTACAACAGAATAGAATAAGGGGTTTTGAGGATAACTTAAAGCCAAAAATATTAATGACCAGCACAAAAAACAACATTTTTTTACATTTGAAAAAAAGTTGAATATTTAAATAATGAATTGATATTTCTATGTCCGCCATTCTGAATATTACCGGACGTAGGGGTTTTAAAGACAGATTTTTTATACATTGTATCCATCAGAAGCACCAAAGAAAGGTTCCTGCACAATGTTATGATAGTAGCAATACGTTTAAACACATTTCAATTACCCTCCCTAAAAAATAAGCTTATTTTAGTACAATGTCCGCCTAGTTAAAATTTACCGGAAGTAGGGTTTTTGCAGACATCTAAACAATATAATATATCCAAAAGTAGTACAAAATAAAGATTTGTACCAAATATTATCGTTGTAGCATGATAATAACACCTTTTCAAATACTACCTTCGATATTGGGCTGATTTAAGTATGAAGTCCGCCATTTTGGATTTTACCGGAAGTGAGACATTTTTTTCAAATGCCTCCCTATCTGAAATAAAAGAGTAATAGTTGAGGAAGGTCTATGCCAAATTTCATGCTTGTAGCAGGATGTGCACAATTCGTCTGAAATATGCTTGTAGCCTCCGGACTATAAAAGTCAAACATATATATGGAAAGTTAGTTTTATTATTATTTATTAAACAAAATCAAAAGATCTAAATCGGTAAAAAAATTAAACCCGGTGAATGACACTCCTTGTAAGATTTGGGTTTGGCTGACCTTAATTGATATTACGTTATAAAACAATTATTCAAATTAAATATACAATAATTTAACTTGGGGGGGGGGGGGGGGGGGTCATCGACCCTAAAAAAAAGTAATAATACAGGCTTGTAGTATTTTGAAGCTTTTTTGAAGCATTCAAATAAAATGAAACGTATGATAATTTTCACGAATACAAAGAAAAAGCAAGTCTGCCCAAATATGATTGATATTCAGTCAAAGAAACATGTATAGTGTGTTCATTGTAAACGTAAACCAGAATGCGTATAGATGTCTCTACTTATAACAGTCACAAATCACTTCTACGATTATAAATCAGCGATTTACCATTCTTGCAATAATATTTTATCGAAGGTGATCAAGATGCCCTTATTAGGTAATTCAAATTATCGGACACTTAAATTTTTTCCAGAACACGTTAATATCTGAGCCATATAATACATGTATTATATCTGGGACCATAATACTTTAGTATACGAGTCCTTTATTATATTCTCTGTTAATATGCATCCTTCTTTTGTTAATTAAAAGTCTTGTTTTTTCTTAAACACTTTACACCGTACATCGGCCCGGCCGATAATCTTTCAAAAAGCAAATATAAGTTTCAACCTTTAAAACGTGTATGTCAGATAATTTGACCACATGACAAGAAATTATACAATAAACATTGGTCACGCACGACAGATTCCAATGTAAGACACGTGTCGTTACAATAGCCAGTTTACACGCATCAGCGCACACAGGTTTGTCGAATGGGGCAGTTGATTGGAGGAAAGTTACAAAAAACCACGCCTACCTTTCGTCCCGCTTTTTAACTAATACCCAATCAAATGCGATGATACATGAAGTAGAGGCTGAAGTAAAACCGCCGAACCATCCAAGTACTTTTCTTCAAGACCCACAGCAAAGTGAATTTACATTTAAACAACAACACTGTTATTGTATCCAGCTATATAAACTGCATATATATATACAAAACGGAAAGATGGAACAAGCAGTCTGCATGGAATGCCAAGCTAACTACCTCCATCTACGACTAGATTAGCTGCTTACATCTAATTATATGCTAAGACCTTGGCAGAAGTTCACCTTTTACTCAAATTTTACGATATATGACAGATTTCTTCTCTTTTTTATTAGTTAAAGATTTTTTATTTTTTAATTGGTTACCTTATCTCTTAAAAGCAATTACCATACTGCCATATATTTAATCCCATTCTTTTTATTTTTGTTTGAACTACTTATTTTTACCTTTTACCCTTTGATTTTATAATTTTTCTTTCACATTTAAATCCTTTAATTCATTAAACATATGATAGTAACGTCTCATAAAAAGGGATCAAAACTGTTTTTAAAATCATAAACTTTAACCTAGGTAGAATCATAAATGATGTAAATAACACATAATTTTAAACAATTGGTCTTTTAATTCACAGTTTTACCTGTATATGAGGTTTTTTAAACTTGAGCACCACACCACACTACACTGTAAATATCTGTAAATATTTTAAAACCATATATCCCCAAGTGGGAGTACTCCGATATATAACGGAGGAATCTACCTGAACAGAACAGAACAGAATGCCTTAACAGTGATTTTGTTGCGTATTCAATATTGAAAAAGTTTAGACTATTAACTCCACATGTGGAGCAGGATCTGCTCACCCTTCCGGAGCACCTGAGATCACCCCTAGTTTTTGGAGGGATTCGTGTTGTTTATTCTTTAGTTTTCTATGTTGTGTCATGTGTACTATTGTTTTTCTGTTTTTTTTTTTTTCATTTTTAGCCATGGCGTTGTCAGTTTGTTTTAGATTTATGAGTTTGACTATCCCTTTGGTATCTTCCGTCCCTCTTTTAATTCAAACTTAGAAGTATAGAATATGGCCGTAATGCAATTTTTCAATAAATTTTATACATTATTTCACGTACCTAGTGAGAAAAAAATACAAATTAAAAAATTTTGCAAATAACAAATATTTCGAAATCCTTGAGTATGCTAATAGACACAAAGTGGCCATGGATATCATATATGAAATTTTTTTTTTGATAATTATGGTATGATCTGCGGTATGATAATTTTCAATATTATAATGCACAGTTTGAATTATATGGGTGTCAAAATGTTTTAAACAAAAACCCAAAGACCAGTATCGGCAAGAATGCTTTGCTGATATTACAGATATAACCGTGGTAGTCAGTCGCCACTTGCCGATTGAATCTGGAAGGTGGCAAGATTTAAAGAGAAAAAAACATAATCTGCCGCCTCTGTGACACAAACACATTTGGTGACGAGTACCATTACAAATATAAATTGTAGAACACTTTAACTTTAGAAAGAAGAAATTTTTTACGGAACTACTGTTTGTCAAACCCTAATATTTTTTAAGTTGATCAACAGTTAAACTCATCAAATAATTCCTTTAAACTATAAATTACACGAAGAAAGCCTACGTGTAAAATACAAGTGAATATATCATAAAGATTATATTTCATCCTGATTCGTCCTTGGCAATGGAAATCTCTAGATCTCTCTTTTTGATATTTACCTGAGAGATCATAAAAGAAAAATCTAACAAGACTTTCAAAAGTTTGTCAAAAATGAATAGAAATAAAAGATTTTTGTGTAGACGAGTAACAACATTGCATTAGCATGATTAGGAAATTTGACAAAATGAATGAAATAAGCTTTAAAAAAATAAGTGCACATCTTTCTAGTGGCGAAAACCACGCATATCGAGTTACGTCGACGAAAGAGAATAAGTACATTAATAATAATTATGGTGTCAATTTCATGAAGTTATAGGGTTTTAATTAGAAAATAATCTTAAACACGATTCGTGATACCCCATGTATATTGATTAAAACATAATTATAATTTTTATACTTAAATTAAATTCTGAAATACAAAAGCATGGCTCTGATACTTGACAGTTCAGCGAACACTATTACCTGAAATACACGATGCTATTGACCGAACACATAGGTGAGAGATTTAAATTGTAAAATTAGCCGCTGGACGGTAGAATTTCTATCAATCATTCAACGATAATAAAAGACTTTTGAGTGTAAAAGTATGATATAAATACTATTTATAATAATTTGTTGAAATAACACCTTTTAATCAAATGGAATGCTTGTTAAACTGTTCCAGTCATTGTTTCTAGTGACTGTCAGTCCATTGCGATATTTCACAGCTCTTTTACAAATTCTGAAGAAGAAAAAAAGAAAAAAGTAATATTCCCATGGGAAAAATTTTAGTTCCCATGGGAAGAATAAATGTTCCCAAGGGAATAAGGCGTTCCCAAGGAAATAAGGTGTTCCCATGGGAAGAAAAATTAGTTCCCATGGGAAGAGAAATTCCCTTCGAAAATTTAGAATTTCCCATGGGAAGAAACTATCTACCAATGTTCCCATGGGAAAAGTACGTTTTCCCATGGGAACTTTTACTTTTCTCATGGGAACTTTTAACTTTTAATCAGCTGTGATGACAACAGTGACAACGGTGACATGTTGGGACATATGGGGAAATTTAATATTTTTGATTATCTATCACTTGGGCAAAAATATTTTTGATATCTTGTAAACCGACAAAGTCAGATTTGCAAATCCTGGAATTGCAAATTTGTCCCGCACAGTGTTTGTATATCTTATTCAACTGGTCCTATTTCTTTTTTAGTTTTTTGTTGTTGTAAATCTTGTAAAAACAACAGCTTTAAACGTATAAAAATGTTTTATCAAAAACTTAGATTAAAATTTTAAATCGTTATTCCGTTTCTCAAGTACACCTTACGAATATATTACTTTGTAGAAACATACTTGATGACACATTAATCGAATTGTTCAATGCTTGAAAATACACTCAATTGTATATCTAATGAGATAAAGCTTTAAAGTTTAGCATAGTTTATAGTGTGTTATTGACCTGGCACTATAACAATCAATATATAATACGTTCGGATACATGTGTGGGTGTTTCAAATATCTTTTATTGCTGTGGATAATTTAACTGTTTACAATTGCACCTACTTATTATAGTTTTCGAGGTATTGTGGAAAAACACTCTAAAAAAATGAGAAAAAAAAACCAACAAAAAAACCCGAACAGACTCATACAATGGCATAAACTCGAATATACTGTGGATTCATTAATATTTGTTGGAAACCAATTTTTATGGAATTCATTAACAAGAAATTGATGTCTACGCGCATGTTTGTCGAATATGTATTTTGATTTGGTTGAATAACAGTTTTCTATATCTTTGTCGCACTGACAGTTTGGAATGTTGTTTTCAATATAAATGTCAATTTCTTGCAGCACTGTTTTCACTCCCAACAAAGAGTATGTTTAAAATATACAGTAGAGCCCATTGTAACTGTCTCCGTGATTTGAAAACATTGTTTTTTCTTCAAATATTTCTATTCTTTCCTCTCTTTTGTCAGTTGGAATATTCCTCGGCCTATTTTCTCTGTGTAGTAGTGATTAAAAGAGTAAAAGTCGATTTAAAAAGTGAAAAAATGGAAATAGAGAATGTGTCAAAAAGACAACAACCCGACCAAAGAGCAGAAAACAGCCCAAGGCCACCAATGGGTAATACCTATTTGCGAAAAGATTGTGATTAATCGAAATTTCCAATAGAGTTTTACATGGGGATAGAACACCTATTCAATCTGCACAAGAACATGACAGCAAATCATCTCTTAAAGGAACGTCGGAAATTTTCAGTATTAGCACTAACTTGTTATTGAAATGCATTTAGTAAATTTTGAGAAGCCTTTTTAATGTGAAACAGTAAGGGTTTTTAACAGCAATGTCAACTTAAATCACTGTACATTTAAGTTCAACTCCATAACATAATACTGTTTTTTAACATTTAACGAAATTTAGTTGTGCATGGTTAGATAAAGTACATCATATGTTAAATTTATACAGATACTCTATTTGTTCAATGATATGATTATAAAACTTGCATCACGGGACCAATAAGTGTTATTAGTGATGATACAGCTAAAGGGTAAGTCAAAATGCGTCTATTTCATATTGGCTAGAAATCAACAATTCACTGTGTTAAGGTACCTTATATCCATCGAACTTAGTCACATTTCCCGACGATAATTCATTATTGATTTTGGATAATACGGCGTTACATAAATTGACAAATAAAAAAATGAAAATTAAGAGTTTTTTCATGGCATTACTTGAGAACGCTTGAATACATCTTTTTCACATTTTAATGTACATCGCCAGGAAACCGCCTCCGGCTATATACACACCACCATCTGAATTCACACTCAGTCAAATTGTCACCATCGGTAAAATTACAAAAAAGACCCGGTGTATAATCGATTGATTATTAATTTGGAGATGAACGGCGGACGACTGCAAGACAGTGTCCGTGCAATTACATGAAAACGCGTTGACGAAATCTTTTCAAATTAAGATATGTTGTTTCCTGTGACTAAATGAAAATCAAATTTAATTTTCACGATTTTAGCTTTTTGGTTGTTGAGTTGAAACCCTTTAAGTAGCAAACCTGATACTTAGATTTACCCCAAGGGTGACTGGGGTATAGAAATATGGTCACTTGGTCTTCTCCCGACCGGCAGTAAAACGCTTGCCGAAGTGGGGCGTCCGTTTGGCTGTGCGGGATGTATTAAGTTCGCAGTCACGTCCGGTCAGAAGGGGGACATTAAATCCGATGCCTCGTGTAAAGAAAGTGCCACGCTCTTTGCACGGTAAGAACCCTTGCAACAACTCTTTTGAGGGGTCCGTAGGTGGCCTGTTACAAGGCAAAATTTCTGTCCCTATCCAATATACCCTCATTTTCCAGTGGCAGTCCAAGTTTCCCCGACCATCATCCCAGATGGCCTCTATCGTATCAACCTACCTATTGTATTTATTGTGAACTTGTTCTCGTCCTGAATATGCATGAAATATTTGCCACTGGACGTTAAGCAACCAACAATCAATCAATCAATGATACTTAGATTGATTGTTTGCCCTTCCATTGCTGAATCCTACAAAAAAACGTTTTTTTACGAATTTCTTATTAGGAATCAATATTTACAAATATCATGTTCATGCAGGAAAAGCTTTTGTCTATAATTTTGACAGTCTCTTGTGAAGAGTTGTCTCATTGGCAATCATACCACATCTTCTTTTTTATATCTTCCTTAAAAGTGCATGCAGTTAGAACTTTTAAAGATTTAATTTAAAGAAGGTTACCGATTTTATTTCGACAAATTGAAAAAAGCCATTTGAAAACATTAGAGAAAACCGTAGTAACCCAATGTTTAAATCTTACAAATTCACTAGGAACATACAAATCAAGTGAAACAGAACCCCGACGGAAACAGCTCCGAAATGAGCGAGACCGGTTGTGTCAGCATGTAAAACTTCACCATATATGAGAATCCATACTCAGTCAAATATCGGTACATTTACAGATTAGATGACCATTTTGGTATAAAGAGATTTTAGTTGCGATAACAGGTCGCAAGTGAATTTAGACATAGACGCATCGTTTCGGTCAAGTAAGCCGTGATGAAGACCGTACAATTAATGAAGTGTCGATTTCAGTCGTTCGCGCAAACAAATCGAAATGTACTTTTGCTTTATAAAAATCAGCAATCATTTTATTCGCAATGTTTGTAATTTACACGTACATGGTTCCAAAGTAAAGATTATGAAATAGTTTTTGTCGAATTAAAATTTCATAACTTTGCCATATTAGTTTAGAATTAAAATAAAGGATAAAATTGATTAGTGTCCAGCAGAAGTCCGTCTCCGGATTTTGTATTTTCTTGCAATGTTAAAGACGCATTAATTGTTTTGGTTTTTTATTGCTCTTGGGTCGGGTTGTTGTCTCTTTGATGCTTTACCCCTTTACATTCTCTATTCTATTGGAATTTATATTGAGCAGCAATCTTGTTTATGTAATAGGACGGGCGGTCCATGTGTTGAATAAAAAGGTACCAGTTTGAAGTACCAGTTAACAATTATTGATATGCAAATACATATGGCTATTCAACATTTCCTTCTTTTTTTTGGCTATATTGGCTGCCATATCAAGACTTTATATTTATAGTGCAGCTTATTTTTTTCAAAACATTTTGTTTATTTTTCGTACCTTTTATATTGTATATTTGTTTTGTTTGCGTTATCTTTTTTACTTAATATTGCTCAAATAAGTATTGAATAAAAACTAAAGTTAATTATGCTCAAATAAGTATGGAATAAAAACCAAAGGAACGGAAATTCTCCCGACTTTTAAAATGACTCATCGGCATATTCGGTTTTATATACATCGGACGGATTTGGTGTTGAATGCATTGATTGGACTCGGTGTTATACAAATCAGTCGGATTCGGTGTTGTACACATCGGTCGGATTCGGTATAATATGCATCGGTGGGATTCGGTGTTATATGCATCGGTCGGACTCGGTGTTATACAAATCAGTCGGATTCGGTGTTATATGCATCAGTCGGATTCTGTGTGTGATGTAAAAATAATCTTATATTATTTGATTTAAAGCAAAGATAAACTTTTTTCAAAATATCAATCCAACAAGTGTCTGAAGCAATTAGTTCAAAAATGTATGAAAAACAATATGCATATGCATATGTACTTCAAATATATTTTAACTTAGTTAAACAGATCAAAATACAGTTATGGCCCGTAGAAAGGTGAATATCCAAAATTGTCAACACGAGAAGATTATTTTACTGAGTGCAATTTTGGATATGAATCGCTTCTAAGGGGCCACACTTATTTTGTTATACAGAACGAACAGTGGATTGGCCGTTTGAACCATTGAAGAAGATCTTATCTTATTGTAGTAACAAACACAAGTTAACGTTTGAAAATAAATGTGTGTCTTAGAGAATTTCTCGTATACAATATAGGTAGAATCTTTTTTTGTAAATATTGATAGTCCTGAAAAGGGCCGTTAATAAGAGATGTCAACGGCATCGGATGATTTTTCAAGCCTTGTTTCCTAGTCACTCGATGGACTACCTTCCTGTAGCTTAAACGATCTTTTCTTCTCTATAAGAAATCTATATTTGCTGTTACCTCACCATATGTCTGAGTATACTATTATGTATGTCTATGTGTTTCTGTATACCATTGTATCAACATAGGTTTTTTTCAGAATAAAAAAAAATATATATAGCGATTCATTTGTTTATTAATGCCTGTGACCTCATATTTTTGGGAGATAACTCTTGTACTAAAATTCCAAAAGGTTATTTTTCGGTATATAATAGGGTTATTCGTCCTTCCTTGCAGTTAAATGAAATTTATCTGTATTATTCCATGTCACGTAATAACGTGTTACCCAGTAGAATTGTTTATAATATATGTACGGTAGAATAATAGATTTTATAAACATCTTTGATAATGTGTTTGTGTATAGCTACTAACGTAAACTATTTAGTGATTGTTTACCTTTTCGTTAATAATAGTAATTTTATTATCTAACGGTTAACACACACTACAGACAAGTGTATAGTCGGTATCACCAACCCAGTAGTCAACATTTTGGTGATGACATGAATATCAATAATGTGGTCATGTTTATCAATTTCCTGTTTAGGGGACGACCATTTGATATTCGGGGGGGGGGGGGGGGGGGGGGGGGTCGGAGGATTTGTTTTGATCGGTTAGTTTTGATCGGTTATTTATTCTTGTAAATTGAAAGGAAAGATTATTCATTTTCTGCACTACTGAAGCAAGATTTTTCATTTTCATTAAAGCAAGGGACTGATTATTCATTTTCACAACTATATTTATGATATTCGAAAACATAAATTTTTTAAATATTTGTTAATTGTGAATAATACATGTATAGTCAAGTCATTATGTACCATTTAATCAGAAAAGATCATAATTCCCTGCAGAAATTTTAAGATTCAAGATTTCATTCATAACCTCAGACACATATTTGTGTACAAATGGCTAATATAATATACAACATTTTAAGATAATACATAGCAATACAGGACAAACGAAACACAAATACATAGTAATAAGTATATTATAAAAGACAATTGGTATAATTAGATTAAGTATTTTATAATTTTCTTCACGAAATGAATCATTTATATATATTCCAAAGCAATAAACATGTATTGCATACATATATAGTATTAAAGTTAATTTAGTTTACCTAGCCTCTTTGAAAAGTAGTGTGAAACATATTTTGCCGAGCGGAGCGAGGCAAAACAATATTTGAAGGGTTTTGGAACCACTGAAGGCCCAAGAAGCTATAGACCTGCTAAGTTATTTATTTTCAATACATTGCAAGTCAGGTTATTTATTTTCAAACTACCACAGAACAAATCATTTATTTTTGTGATTATCAAGGCTGAGTTATTTATTTTCAAAATCCTCCTGCCCCCCCCCCCCCCAGAATATCAAATGGTTGTCCCCTTACAAAACGTTGAATTTTTCGAAAAACTAAGGATTTTCTTATCCCCGGCATAGATTACCATAGCCGTATTTGGCACAACTTTTTGGAATTTTGGATCCTCAATGCTCTTCAACTTTCTACTTGTTTGGCTTTATATATATTTTGATATGAGCGTCACTGATGAGTCTTATGTAGACGAAACGAGCGTCCGGTGTACTAAATTATAATCTTGGTACCTTTGATAACTATTGACACACAAAACAGACAAGTGTATTATCTACCGTTTGAACACAATATTATCTATAGCCTATATAGTCTATGAGATTAAATAACAGTTCATGTAAACAAATATTTAATGTTAGTCTCGAACACTAGAACCTCTAATGTATTATTTAATTTGTTCAGGTGATTATTTTTTTTCTTTTCTTACAGAACCAAGTTTCTATTTCCGAACTCAGTTTTTGCTAGGTTTAACATTTAAAAATACACTCAACTGTCAAATCTGAAATAAAGCTCTCAAGTTAAGTACAATTTAGATTGTGTTGTTCACCTGTGTTTATTCAGATTTAATTACATACAGATTAAGACACTTTATCAATCAAAATATGGTACTTTAGGATAAAAGCTGGTGTGTTTGTAGTGGTTATGAAAACTGGGGTTTCTTGTTAATTATTTTCCTGTGTAATGTTTAACATATCTATTACAGTTTGCGAAGCATTTGAGCAAAGCTCGAAAACAAAGTTTATAAAAACCGTCATATAAGGGCAATACATCTTATTTACTGTGGAATAATTATACGGTAGTTACCAATGTTCGTGGAATTTATTAATAACTCGATCTCTGTATTCTGTTAGTATATAATATATAATACTTTGTTTTGATTTGGTTGAATAATTGCCAATTGTTTTCAATATCTGTGTTTATCTGTGTTGGTTTACGTCGCATTGGAAAACCTGACAGTTTGGAATGATGTTGTCAACCTTAACGCTTATATCTTACAGGATTGATTTCTTATCCAAACAAAGAGCCTTTATAAAATAAATCCATTAGAGACCAGTCGTGAATTGCTTTATGATGAAAACACATTAGTTTAATGCAAATTTGTTTTTATTTTATTTTTATTTTGTCCTGAGGTTATTTGTCTCTGTGTCGCACTAATAAGAGTACAAAGCGTCGCTTTATTCGTGATTTGATGTTGAAATGGGCAGGTTAAATTTTCACTGTGTATATTTTTTGAAAAATATCTTTGTGTAGTATTGTGAGAGATGTTAAAATTGAAGGTAATGATGGTATAATAGAGCATTTCATTGCATATTTGTACAAATGTACGTGTTAATTTGATTTTACCTGTTTTCATCGTATATGAAAAATGTTAAATTCATAAAAACAATAAATGATAGTCGCTAATTAACATTGTTGTATCACATGTCGAAAGGTATGAAATGTAAGGTAAACTAATTTAATTATTATGAAAACAGGGATCTTAAATAAATATGCACAATCTTGTGATCTGTCGAGTAACACAAAAGACTGATTTTATATTTTTAGTTATTTCTTGTGAAAACATACATAGTGTTGAATCAGTGGTTAATCTACTAATATGCAATGAAATTTACTTGGGTCAAATTTTCTGGTTTCTTTAGCTGCCGCAAAAAAAGCAGAAATTAAACACACGCGACAAATCCCCAATATACGGTATGCGCAATGTATATACAGATACTATGTTTGTTGAATGATATCAAAACTGCATCACGGGATCAATATTCGTTTTTTTATTTATGATACAGCAAAAGAAGAAGACAAAATACTAGGATATGATTTTGAAATATCTTGATCTGAAACCAACAATTAATTAAGTTAACGTAAATCTTTCGATTGAACAGTTTTTATGTAAGGTAGTACGACAGGTGTCTCGGGCTCTTTTCGTCCAACCAATGGTTGTCAAATATTAATTTTAAATTTCTAATGACAAAATAGAGGGCAGGTTAACTATAGGAATTTTCAGCTCAGCCTTTGAAGAGGTTCCAGTCCTTGGTAAATTAGAAAATGTTACTATATTTTGTCCTTTGCATGATTTGAAAACGCATGATAACGTCCTTTTGAAATTGTAATTTTCTGTTTTTCAGGACAGAAGAGTAGTTGGAAATAGTGCTTATCATTTTGTGTAGACCATTCAGGAGAAAAGAATGACCTTTGATTGTTTGAATAATGAATGTAAAATAAAGAAGACGACAGTAGTTTACTGCGATGTTTAAATCTCGTAAATCCAGAAGAAAAAGACAACGCATGCACCAGGTAAGAGTCACCTGCAACGAATGCACCAGGTAAGCTTATCTCGGTATGCATGTACCAGGTAAGCGTCACCTGCTACGCATACACTAGGTAAGCGTATCTCGCTATGCATGCATCACCCACCATGCGAATCCAAGCTCAGTTCAAATTTTACTATCATGAAAAGGACACAATCGGTAAAGTTGCAGATCAGACCAGGTTTGCTGTCATATTTAAATAATTTTCATAAAATTAAGACTCTGTTAGATTGCTTTGAAAATTGTTAGTTGATGTTCTTTCGGCAAGGTCAGCAATTAAAAAATAAAAGGAAACAAATATATAGCAATAACGAAAACATAATGGACAATCGTAGTTTAACAAGAACCGGAATCGCTCAGCTGTAATTTTTTGCTTAACTCTTTCTACAATGATAATTTTTGCTTTTGTGTAAAAAAAGTGTCTGAAAAATACCATTTAATTGTTCTTTTTATCTGTCATATTTGCTTCAAAAGTAAAAAAAAAAAGATGTTTTATTTTAGCCTTAGTGGCTATGTTTCTTGACGTACAATGAAATAAACTACAAAATTTATACAAGATACTCTAAAACTCGTTCAGTCTAAGTTTGGCTGAAATTGATTCAGCAGCTTCAAAGGAGAAGATTTTTAAAGGAAGCAGATTAGATGAACACATTGTGAAAAATTGTCTTTAAAGTGCAAAAATATCAGGGCTAATAAAACTTGACCTAGTGACCATTTATACCCCATGTCAGAATTGCTCTAAATGTTTAGTTTTTTAGATATAGGCCAAAAACTGCAATTTACCACTATGTTCTGTTTTAAGCCATGGCGGCCATGCTTTTTTTTACGATACAGAATATAAAACACAAACTTGATTCCGGATACCATAAGCATCATTAGCCTACGTTTGGTTGAAATTGATTTATTAGTTTCAGAGGATAGGATGTTTGAAATAGTTTACACCGGACGGACGACAACGGTGATGACGGACGCGAAGTGTTGGCAAGAACTCACAATTCCTTTGGAAAGGTGAGCTAAAAATTGTTCAAATCTATTAAGACCATGCAAATCGAGGAAGAAACTTAAATTAGAGAGAACTCAAAAATAAAGCTTGACCGCGTGCTTCAGGAAGGAAAGTGTCTACTGTATGCATCTAGTCCAAGATATTTGAATTATCTGTAAATAAAGGCAACAGTAGTAAACCGCTGTTCAAAACTCATAAATCCATGGACAAAAAACTAAATCGGGGTAACAAACCAAAACTGAGGGACACGCATTTGAATTAAGAGGAGATCCTATGAGAATAACAAATATAACATCAAAACCAAATACATGAATTTGGGATAGATAAGTACCGTGACACGTCTTATAGTAATGTGAATTCACACTTAATTGTCCGAATTGTAATTTTACAGGTCAGAATGAGAATTCTGTTATCTAGAATCTACGGGCGCGAAATCAGTTCGCAAGTGAATTGAGCATCGTTTCGGTCAGGTAATTCGTGATGGTGACTGTAAAACTTATGTAGTGTCGATTTCAGTCGTTCGTGCATAGAAATATAAAACCAATTTGGTTATGATAGACATTTTATTGCAATGATGTTTAGTTAACACACACATTGCTACAAAATAAATTTAGCAATAATAAGAGTTCTTGGCAACAAAATATTTTTTTTAAAATATTACTTTGCAATATCAATTAAAAAAATAATAAAATTATCAATGTAATAAGAATTTATATTGAGCAGCAATTTCGATAAAAAGGAAGAGGTTGTCAATGTTGATAATAGTATAGTAAACAAATAATAAAATGCCGCCTATCAATAGTTTACAATATACTTCAATAATTTAAGCTAACTATATTAAATATTTTCCTCAAGTTATAAGTAACAAATTTCAAAATTACGCAACAGTCGAATACGGTTTTTATTTGAAAATACACTTCTCATTGGCAATATTATTCTTTTATGTGTATAGTATTTGTTTTAAAGCATGGATGATTTTTTTTCAAAATATCAATATAAGGAGCATCCAAAGCAATTGCTATGATACTGAAGAGGTAATAAAATGCGCATGTATATTTCGAGAAGCAAAGTTCATCAAAAATTTTGAATTAAATTGAGGTTTTGAAATAAACTTATTAGCATGATAACTGACGTAAACAAACTAGTGGTTGTGTTTTTTTATACGAATAGTTACTTGAAACAAGTGTATAATCAGAAGTTTAATTTGAATATATTGTTTAAAACCTAACTTATATTTCTCCGGCATTCACTTATTGTTATTAAACTACACAGTTCATGTTCACACTTTTATGTGTGTGTGTCGAACTTCGAAACCATAATTGTTTAAGCCCTGATGATCACCTTTAGAAGCTAACATCTACGTTATTTGGTCTGTCAATGGATAGTTGTCCCATTGCCAATAACGCATCACCTTCTAATCGTTTATTGATTCTATTTGTTTAAATAAATGTCAGTGCACTCTTTAGCGCTATAGAACCTTGTTTAATCCACCATTTTCTACATTTGAAAATGCCTGTACCAAGTCAGGAATATGACAGTTCTTGTCGATTCGTTTTCGATGCGTTTTGTTATTTGATTTTGCCATGTGATTATGGACTTTCCGAATTGGTTTTCCTCTAAGTTCAGTATTTTTGTGATTTTACTTTTTTCATGACAATTGTCTGAAGTGAAATTTCTGTTTGTCTCCCATGTGATGAAAGTAGGACATCCCAGCCGACACCGTATGTGGTCAATATTAAGGTTCAATATATGGTAAAAACGGTTTGTATCGACAATCAATAACTTTATCAACTCTTCATTACGAAATTTGAATACATCGTGCATTACTAGAATTATTTATCGTTATCGTTTCGCAGTCAAGCTTTTAGCCGAATTATCAAATTTGAATGCAATTTCCTGTACAGTCTACATCATGTTTCTAACACAAAGTTCCTTACTACTATGATCGAGTGCAAAATTTAGTTGGTGTGCCTTGCAGTGGATGTAGGAAGTTTCTGATGATTGCTCTAGTATTTTTGCCTGCACACCATTATACTTGCCGGACATTTTCGCGGCGCCTTCATAACACTGGGCACGGAGATTCCTTGTATCAAGGTTTACATGTTCAAGAAACTCAACGATCGTATTAGAAAAGGCAACACCGTTTACACTTTTGGCATATTTAAAACCGATAAATTCTTCTCGTATACTGATGATATCGTTTTTCTTATCTAAGACAATTTAATTTTTTAATTTTTTTTTTTCCAAAGGGGGTATAATTGGCAAATTTATGTATAGGCACGTGCCTAGTCGAGCCTTAGGTAGCTACGCCCCTGATCTGCTACATGAATACCTATAAAAATCAAATATTACAAGTATAATAATTGCTGTTCTGAAAAAAGGTTAATAAAGGCATAAAAAGGGTACAAGAACTTGATTTGGCATTTGTCTGGGGGAAAAAAGAGCCTGGTGTCCAAGTTGTCTCACTTATTAGTTACAGGGAGAAAAATATTAACGACAAGAAAGTTTATTTACGATTAAAAAAGAAATTTATAGATAATAAACAATCTGATTAAATTATTAGGGTCCAAAAGAATAAAGAAAAATTAAAGAATGAGGAAATTATGACCCTTCCCTATTTTTTTTTAATCCATACACTAGTGTTTTCCTTATGATTCATACATCTATACTATCATGAATATGCTGTAAATGGTATGCATCTTTAAAAAAATTATAATGTGTTTTATCTTGTTTCTCATTCCAGACTACATGTATATACATTTATACCAATATAGTAGTCCCACTTCTCAAATAACTTAAATATATTTTTAAAATATTTATTTATATGAAATAATAATGGTTAAGATTTTTCATATGCTATATTTGTTTTCTTGTCTCTAGATTATTCATTTTTTCCTTTTATTTTTCTCTTCTTGCCGCTTCCTGTTACTTCTTCGTGAGGTCATATGTTTTTGTATGTCATATGAATTCGTATTATGCATGTTTTTTTCAATGAAATTGTGACGTCACGATGCATTCTTAATTGTATGAAAACCCATGAGACAAGGATACATGCATGTAATTTAAAAGGCCTACATCACTTTACAGACGTGTAATACAAGCTGGTCTGTAATGTAAGCCTTATATGCATTTTTTTAAACAAATGAAATTCCAAACAGTTAGTAAGTAAGTTAAACTTTATTTTGATTCGGCATATTGACAAACATACTACAGCATAAGCTTTAAAAGAGGGACGAAAGATACCAAAGGGACAGTCAAACTCATAAATCTATGACTACGCCAAGGCTAAAAATGAAAAAGAAAAACAGAAAAACAATAGTACACACGACACAACATAGAAAACTAAAGAATAAACAACATGAACCCCACCAAAAACTAGGGGTGATCTCAGGTGCTCCGGAAGGGTAAGCAGATCCTACTCCACATGTGGCACCCGTCGTGTTGATCATGTGATTACAAATGAACTGAATAGAAATAAAAGCTGATTTACAATAAGCTTAGGTCATCTACTTCTGTTTTCTAATCCCGGCAATGGCATATCATTGTTCGACGCATTCAACTTGCTATCGCTGTCACTGTCAGTATCACTTTCCGACTCGGAAATAAGTATTCACGGGAGAACTGTTGGTTCACACTGATACGGATGCACAGACGAACCTTTAATTCCTAATTCTGGTAATTCGTCCACATCACATACTTAACAATTTTTTACGATCAGTTGTATATACAAAGCTTGGTGATCAGCTGTAAACAAAGCTATGACACGTTTGACGTAGACAAAAGACTTAATTCAAGGGAAGTAAGTCATGAGCACAACCGATACTGACAGAACTTTCGGAGGGTGTTTTATGGACCCTATACGGATTTTTACAATAATTCTTATTTTTGTTCGCATAAAACAAAGAAGAAGTTTATATCTGATAAATAAAAGAAAAAGTTAAAAATCGTTTCCTGTGATCTTTAATATTACACTTCAAGCAATTATTACTGAATAAATGTGTAGTTCAAAGAACCTTCAATGATCGGCAAATAATACTTCGTGTGCACAAGGGAATTATTCAATACTTCTATCAATTTATTTTTGTATATGCTATTATGTTAATTTCTTTATTAGCGTATCAAATATCCAATCTTTACGTTGTCTAAAATAAACTTATTATTTAAAATTACTATTGTAGCATACAAGTTCACCACATCAACAATAAATATGTCTGCTGCATCAAAAGAAAGACAAGCAAGACTAGGCAATATTGTTAAAAAGCTATTTTCAAATGTAATGCAAAATATTTTTAAAGAATGTGTAAGTCCAAGAGGTTTGCAAGGGAAATATCAACTGAAACACATAACTATTGACTTAACAGAGAATGAGGTATCATTAATGGAAAAACTTCCAAATATAGATGACTTCACCATCGAACTATGCTATAAAATATTGCGGTTCGAAAATGTATTCCACGAACCGTCGTGTAAGTGGGGGAAGGTTCCACACGATACAGAAGTCGAAATCGGCGACGATGTTCAGAGAATATTAAATGCAACTAATGACGTTATCCGTAAGAAGTCGGAGGAAATATCACAGCAATATTACGACGAATTTAAAAAAAAAACGGAAGATGTATTAAAAAGGGTGGATAAGTATCTCTGTCAAGATACTTCTATACAGTTGTACCAAACAATTCAGAACTCTGATATTAATATTACTGATATGCTTCAAGAACTTGCACTTATGCAGCAAATTAATGGTATGGTAATAACATATCTGTAGTCTGATAATATCTTGAATACTAGTAAAAGAAAATGCTACGGACTTCCAAGATACTATTCTTCATGATTTTATTTAAAATGTTACACGGCTTTCACTTCTGATTTTATATACTCTGAACTTTAGATAGTTTATTAAAAAACAAGAAGGAAATGACGACAGTTTCAAGATTGGTAGAAGTCTTGATGCTAGAATATGTTTTCTGACGGATAAATAATCTTTTATTTTCAAACAAAGTTAACCGTAGGACTTATGAAATTCATCCAAATGAGGACCCTTATATTACACAATTAACAATTCTCACACTGTCTGACACATACATTTTATATTTGACAATAACCGCGTTTTTTTCAAGAGAGTGATCGTGATAGAAAGTATTGAAACCCGTGTTATACTCACTAATATTGGAAGGTCAAATTTTTGGTTTCTTTCACTTAATTATTATCGGAATTTGTAGTTTCCAAAGGTAAAGGTATCAATCGTCACGTATCAAATTATTTAACGGCTGATATGATGAACATTTTTTTTTATTTAATCTTACATGAACGAAATGTTAGTGTTAAATATTGATTGCGTCATTTTCGCTTTAAAGATTACTCTCCACTGCATCTTTTAATGATATTCAGGACAATAAATCTTAAATTGACCGTAAACCAAATTTTCTGTGGGATATCTTTTAAGGCCTCTTAAAATGATGAAGTAAGATATTCATATTACTGTTTTAACTGTATTTGTAGTTATCCAAACAGTTGATGAAGATAGTGAAAATATAGAACGTTATTCAAGAGTTTCGCGAATTATTATTGACACTTTTCCAAATATCCTCAGAGATATAATCGGCTCCATTATTTCTGCAAACAAATTGTACCAAATGTGCTTGCCGCATTTAAATAGTTTCTCGTCTGATCAGAAAATTATTTTAAATGACACACAATCGTCAAATTCGTATGATTCAATGGACATTACATTGATCTATAAGTTGTTAAGAGAGTTTTCGCTGGTACATCCTCCTACACAAGGATGGGGTAGTAATCCAGAGAAAGTAGATATAACACTGGCAGATGATGTAGAACGCATACGTCGTTACAGAAACAAATTGGCTCACCGATGCAGCATAGCCATTGAAAAGAATGAATTTGATGATTACTTCGACAATTTTCGTGACATTGGCAATAGAATGGATCTATATTTTTTCCACAAGACTAATTATAAACGAGTTATAATAGAGAATAAAACATGCAGTATGGATATGCAAATGCAGACAAAATACAAGAACGCCTTAAAGCAGCTAGAAAATATAAAATGTAAGATATAAACCTTCAGCGTTTTATAAGCATATTCGTTTTTGTAACAGTAGATAATAATTGTTTATATTTTCTTGAAGAATATATAAGAATCATAAGATGTGGTATGATTGCCATCGTAGTTAATGTCATAATTTTATTAGTAATGTCTTTGCGGGGTCCATTTTCTCATAATTCAAAAACACACAAAGGAAAGGCCATGGCAAAACAAAAACGAAAATCGACGAAAAGATAAATAACAGTACACAAAAAAAAACTTAAATTGAGCAACACGAACCCCATCGAAAGGGTAAACATATATTTTCCGTTTCATTTGTGTTATAATCAATACTAGAACACACCCGCGAAATCGCGGGCATTCAGAGCGGAGTTAAAAGTATGTAAAGTGTTTTATACCTCCTCTTTCATTTCCAAAATTCCCAATTTTTGGTTTTCTATCAATTTCAATATGAACATACATTTAGTATGTTATGAACATTAAAGTAAGGAGCCTGTAGTTCAGTGGTTGTCGTTTGTTTGTGTGTTACATATTTGTTTTTCGTTCCTTTTTTGTACATAAATAAGGCCGCTAGTTTTCTCGTTTGAATTTTTTTACATCGTCATTTCGGGGCCTTTTAAAGCTGAGTATGCGGTATGGGCTTTGCTCGTTATTGAAGGCCGTACGTTGACCTATAGTTGTAAATTTCTGTGTCATTTTGGTCTCTTGTGGAGAGTTGTCTCAACATGGCAATCATACCACATCTTTTTTTTTGTAATCAATGAATTTTGTAAAATATTTAATGTATGGAGAATTTCAGAAAAGGTATCAAAAGCAGGGGCGGATCCATCCATTTTAAAAAGGGGGGTTCCTAACCCAGGACAAAGGGGGGGCTCCAACTACATGTCCCCATTCAAATGCATTGATCGTCCAAATAAAAGGGGGGTTCAATCCCCCGGAACCCCCCCCCCCTCTGGATCCGCGCCTGAAAAGTTCACATGAATAATTTTAGCGCTTATCAGTATATTACTATATAAATTAAGTGTATTTACTTTCAATTCTTAGTTTAGTAATCGATCCATGGTGGTCAATTTACATAGTATACAGACCCTCTCCATTTAATAAACTCTGAACAGAATTAAAATACACTTTATTCGTACTATTTGTTTGTTCAAAGTATACAGAAAAACGCAAACCGGAAGTATAATCTGACTTAAAATTTCGTCCAATGACGGGACAATATCCGGATGCCTTTTTTGTCGTTTTTCTCCCAAAATAACTCAATCTGAATAATCATATGAATGGATGACAAATGCGACTATGCACTGTATATATAGGACACAGAGTCGTCTTGATTAATTTATTGTGGAAAGAAGAGAAGCGACACCAAAAATGAGGTCTTCTCGTTTAATAGTATAGATGTTAGTCTTCTCATTTTAAGCTCTGTATACACAATATACCATATGGACAAAAAACTAGAGGCTCTCGAGAGCCTGTGTCGCTCACCTTGGTCTATGTGAATATTAAACAATGGACACAAATAAATTCATGACAAAATTGTGTTTCGGTGATCATGATGTGTTTGTAGATCTTACTTTACTGGAAATTCTTCTTGCTACAATTATCTCTATCTATAATGAACTTGGCCCAATGATTACAGTGGAAAATATATTCTAAAAATTTACAAAAAATTATGAAAATTGTTAAAAAATGACAATAAAGGGCAATAACTCCTTAATGGGTCAACTGACAATTTTGGTCATGTTAACTTATTTGTAGATCTTACTTTGCTGAACATTATTGCGATGTACAGTTTATTTCTATCTATAATATTATTCAAGATAATAAGCAAAAACTGCAAAATTTCCTTAAAATTACTAATTTAGGGGCAGCAACCAAACAACGGGTTTACCGATTTGTCTGAAAATTTCAGGGCAGGTAGATCCTGACCTAATAGATTATTTTACCCCATGTCAGATTGCTCTAAATGCTTTAGTTTTAGAGTTATAAGCCAAAATCTACATTTTACCCCTATGTTCTATTTTAGCCATGGCGGCCATCTGGGTTGGTTGGCAGGGTCACGTCACACGTTTTTAAAACTATATACCCCAATATTGACTGTGGCCAAGTAGTGTCAGAGGAGAAGATTGTTGTAAAAGATTACTAAGATTTACGAAAAATGGTTAAAAATTGACTCTGAAGGGCAATAACTTCGGTCATGTTGACTTATTTGTAAATCTTACTTTGCTGAACATTATTGCTGTTTACAGTTTATTTCTATCTATAATAATAATCAAGATAATAACCAAAAACAGTAAAATGTCCTTAAAACTACCAATTTAGGGGCAGCAACCCAACAACGGGTTGTCCGATTCATCTGAAAATTTTAGAGCATATAGATCTTGACCTGATAAACAATTTCACCCATGTCAGATTTTTTTTACTGATTGCCGTTTTGTTTTTATTTATATAAATGCGCATCATATTAGGGATGATATCTATCTATTAATTGCCTTATATCTTTAAATTTTACAGTGCAATTTGAAAAAAAACCTATAAAGTTTTACTGGGGAGAAAGTTTTGACAAAAGTTTGAGGAATCTGAGATCGTTGTTAAAGGACGAAAAGTCAGAAGGTAATTTTTCTGAATGAATATTATTTTTGGTTTGCTTCTTCACCTACAAAAATTAAAAAAAAGAAAACTAATTTAAAAACGTGTGCTGTAAAATAAATATGTAAAGGATGATTGATTGATTGGCGAATTGGAAGACAATAGGTCACCTAATAACTCATCAAAGAGTCTTTGCTTAAGGTTTTAACGTGCAGAGAACGTTGCACTTTTTTTACACGAGACTTTGACTTTAACGTTCAAATTCCAACCGGACGTGGTTGTGTACCTGTAAATTCAGCACATCCCCACTTTGGTAAGGTTTTAATGTCGTTCTGAAAAGTCCAAAGTTACCAAATTGCTATTCCTCCGTCACTCACGAGGTTTAAAGGGAAGAGTCACTTCATATCGAATATAAATAGAGAGAAGAGCAATGAAGAAAGAAATTCTGATTCAAGTTTCAATTTGCAGTTAGTTTCTTTGACAAAACTGTTCCAACATGCAAGATTCAAAAGTAGTTGCTGTAAAACAATACCAATGTCTGCAGACTGACGATTTTATAAATCCAAAGGTATATGGATTTCACTTTTGATCTCAGAAATTTACCAAAAAATGTTAAATGCCTTTCTTGCATGAAGAGGAAGAATTGAAGATTTCAATAAATGTTCTTTTGCCATAGCTATTGATATTTTGGTAGCATTATACCTGTAAAACAACACCTTTACCTTTCCTCGTGTATTCAGTGTTGAGATTTTATCTCACACGAACTTAAAACTGGCAGAGAACATCGGTTTGTGGTATGTTATTAAATGAGACGTTTATCTAGCTATAAAACAAGGTGTATTCCACAGTTTGTTACACAAGGAAATGCATGTTTAACGCCAGGAATATGACAGTTGTTTTTCATTCGTGTGATATGTTTTGTCTTTTGACTTTACCATTTGTTAGGTGACTTTCCGTTTTGAATTTTCCTGGGAACTTTGTTTTTATTTTATTTTACTTTCTATAATATTTAGAAGGAAGACGTACAGTCCGTGTACAGATCATCTTCCAGAACGAGGAGGATGTGGAGAAAACAATAGATATTCTGAATTCCCTTAAAGACGAGATAAACAAAGACTTGAGTGGAATAGAATTTATTGTTGCCACTAAAGGGAGTATAGTTCTACATATAGATATATTGCCACAACTGCTGGAAACAGATGAACTATTACAAAACACCCTGACTTTATTTCTTAGAAAAATTTTGGAACTCATAACGACCTCCGATACTAAAAGTATAAATATGGTTTTGTTATATGTAGAAGGTTTGTAATAACTGATCGATAAAATAATTTACCTGCGCTTATAAATAACTATATGCTCATTCACGTATGCTCTTTGTTTGGTTCCGTGTTGATATGAATCTTAACTAAATGCTAGCTAAATTATTAAACTATGATTGATTAAGTGTTGCTTGTTTTGGGACAAGAACAAATTAACAATTAATACAATTGGTAGGCTAAGATTGAAAGTCCAAATTTTTTAGTACCATTAAAAGATGTAGGTATGAAGGATAGGGAAGAAGAGCCATATACTAGTCAGAGAATTGTTGAAACGGATCTTTAACGTGCTGAAAGTTTGCCACAGCCCTGTTCCGAGGCGTTGGATGTATTGTCCACATTTAAACCGATGGCGGCTGCAAATTTATCCAACCCTCGCAGCCAAACCGACACCCTCTTTCGCAAGGTCTCACTTCGGGAACGGAAGAAAGCCAGGGATGAGACTGATTATATACCCAAGTCCTACTTTACGGTTTCAATGATATTTATATTAAAAATCTCGTAAATGTCGTAAATTAGAATTTAAAATTAATAAGCTGAAAACAAATGATTTTTTTTTTGTTAATCACATTATATAAACATGATATATGATTTAGATACCTTCCTTGAAATCTCAACCATATACTCCCATGAGACTAAAGAGAGAATCCGGACTGTTATATGTTCCGTTGGATAGCATGAACCAGATGTGGATACTAACAAATTCCCTAGATATGTTTGAATACCTACAACCTAAGTTTCTTTCATTCTTTCAATAGTCGTAATATGGTCACTACAGGTCTTCTCCCGGTAGTTAAACCCTTGCCAAAGTGGGGCGTTTGTTTGCCTGTACGTGTTGTACAAGTACGCAGTCCGACTGGGGACGATACATCCGATGCCTCATGAAGAGACAGATCCTTGTAACAGCTTGTTGATGTGTCCGTAGGTGGCCTGTTGCAAGGCAACATTTCTGTCACGATCTCATTCACCTTTAATTTTTATTGGCAGTTCAAATATCCCTGACCTTCATCCTGGACGACCTCCATTACCGGAACCACCTATTGTGTTAATTATTGATTTGTTCTCTTCCTGAATATGCATGAACTATTTTCCACTGTACGTTAAGCAAACAACCAATCAATCTTTAAATAGTATCAAATCATTTGACTTTTGTACCCTTTACACGTCAAGTATTCCCCAATTCAAACTAAGAAAACTTAACAAAATTGGTCGTGCTTTGTTTGAAAAAAAATAATATTGTTAAAGGGAGAAATACTGGTACTCTGTAAGGACAACTCTGATTTGAACAACAAAAACTATAAAAACTGACATTATCCAAACGCTTGATTTCTTGATTGACAACAAACAAACAATTGGCATTCCAAAAGGAGCCAAGTATGCCGCACTGCTGGCCGATTTGCTCCTTTATTGAAGAGGTTGACCTCATGCATGATCTTCAGAAGGAAATGCAGCTACCATTATCATTTAACTTAACGTTCAATTATATATAAATATGATGTTCTCTCACTAAATAATATTGTCTTGATGAACATTTTTACTTTTTCATTTCTATCTTTTTATTAAAGTTTTATAGTAAAAAAAAACATTTAATCTTTAAACGTTGGTAGCAGAGAGGTTTCGTTGTATAATGGATGTCAATTTAACACAGCAGACATTAAAATACACGAAACAAAAAATGAAAACTTCAAAGGTATTTTTTAAACCATTCCATATTTAAGCAGACATCAGTAAATAAGTTTTTTTCAAATTGTAAAAAATACAACAAACAATGTGAGCAACTGAATAAAATATGGTGATTAATTTGGAAAAATCTTTGAATCTAGCAAAATACGCCAATATTAAAGAGATTATCGTCCAATTACGTCAAATTACCGGATTCAATTCGATGTAAACTTGTATTATCTATATTTATCTTACAGAGTTCACACAATGGATTGCATCAAAAACCATTGGACAACCAGTTTACTTAGAATTTGATATCGAGGCCGAGTTATTTGAAACCGACTATAGAATGATAGATCAATTAGGACAAATGTCGGACGCCATCTTGAAACATTCAAACGGAAGGGGAACAAACAATGATATTACTGCAACACTCCTCCCTATTTGTCTTGGTAACTAATTTATCTCTATAAATTTTACTATTTGTGAAAATGCATTTACTTGTTAATATTTATAAAACAGAAATCGAGTGTTATAAAACTGGTGTTTTCATATTGATCCAGTATTGTTCCCGTCAGTAACTCGTCTTACTTTCTTCCATCAACATTACAGGTAGACGAGATGTGTTGATGACCATCAATGATCAGATCAATATGTAGTGACAACGTCACGTCAATAGAATTTGATTACGCAACGTCAACTGTGAATCATATCGCCAAATGCCATGTCAGACAGATTCTTGCCAAAAATGTTTCTCATAAACTGAAATGCCAAAGAATCGACTACAGAAAACCATTTAAGGTTGCATTTCTGTAAATATTGACAATGCATTTTCCCAAAATAACTCCCTTTACGGTAAAAACCGTACTACTGTTACTATGAACTTTTGAAAAAAATCATATCCTAGAATGGAAAGTTTATATGCACTACTATTTCTTCAAAGGTCAAAATATAGGGCTGTGCGGCAAATATTTTCAACGTTTATTTGACCCCAACTTCTAAGAGTTTAAACTAACACTTAATTTCTTAACTACCCCTCCCCCGACTGTAGGGTTACCACAGATTTCAATTTAAACAATATTCACATGTATATTTACTGGAAACATTGCCAAGTTATGTCTCTATGAGATGCAACCTACAGATCAGAACTGGGAACCAGTATGTAAACAAAATTAATTATCTATGAATATTCTAAATCTCCCCAAAAGAGGCGTGGTTTGAGAAACAGCTGTATTTACAAAGTGCAACCTAAAGCCCTCAAGTTTAAACTGCATTATTGCCAAAACACTGTACAAATACAAAAAATCAGAAGGTACAAAACGGAACTCAAAACATGACTCACATGTGAGCTTATGCCATCACTTGGCGTCCGTCGTCGTCTGTCGTCATAAACTATTTCAAAATTCTTCTCCTCTGAAACTACTGGGCCAAATACCTCTAAACTTAAACAACATGTGCCTTAGGGTATCTAGTTTATAACTGTATCCGAAGTTTTGATCCATCGACAAACATGGCCGCCATGGCTAAAATAGAACATAGGGGTCAAATGCATTTTTTGGCTTATATCTCAAAAACTAAAGCTTTGAGGGCAAATCCAATATGGGGTCAAATTGTTCAATTGGTCAAGATCTATCAGCCCTGAAATTTTCTGACGAATCGAACTAAACATTGTTGTGTTGCTGCACTAAATTGGTAGTTTTAAGGAAATTTTGCAGTTTTTTGCTATTATCTTGAATATAATTATAGATGGATAAAAACTGTAAACAGCAATACATATTCAGCAAAGTAAGATCTATAAAAAAGTAAAATGACCAAAATTATCAATTGACCCCTTAAGAAGTTATTGTCCTTCAAAGACAATTTTATACAATATGTTCAAATTTGCTAACATTTAAAAATCTTCTCCTCTGAAACTACTTGGCCAAATACCTACATATTTTAACAAAATGTTACTTAGGGTATCTTGTTTATAAAATGTATCCAATATTTGATCCATCGACAAACATGGCCACCATGGCTAAAAAAAGAACATAGGGGTCAACTACAATGTTTGGCTTATATCTCAAAACTAAAGCTTTTTGAGAAAATCTGACATGGGGGTAAAATTGTTCAGTTGGTTAAGATCTATCAGCCCTGAAATTTTCAGACGAATCGAACAATCCATGTTGGGTTGCTGCCACTAAATTGTTAGTTTTAAGGAAATTTTGCAGTTTTTTGCTATTATCTTGAACATTATTAGAGAGATAAAAACTGTAAACAGCAATAAATGTTCAGCAAAGTAAGATCTATAAAAAAGTTAAATGACCAAAATTATCAATTGACCCATTAAGGAGTTATTGCCCTTTAAAGATAATTTTACACAAGATGTTCATCAAGTTTGCTAACATTTGAAAATCTTATCCTCTAAAACTATTGTGCCTAATACTTCATAATTTAAAGATTGTTTCTTTATGAATCTAGTTTCTGAATCTGACATGGGGTAAAAATGTTCAAAAGGTTAGGTTAGGTTTGGCGATAGGCTAGATGTAACATATACATGTATATTTTTTCAAAATACCCATAACTGTTTTTACAGAAGCAAATTTTGGCGACAGAGTAGAAGACATATTTTCCCATTAATAAAGAAAATATTATTACTTTGCATAAACAAATTTTAATATTTTCATATAAAAAAAGATGTTTACTGGTGAAAAGGCCATCAATGGTTCTCTGAACAATTGGTTTTTAATTATGTTTGTATTGTTTTTGGAGGCTTCAGAGTGATTGCGATTTTGTCAGGAAATTTATTATAGAATACAATGTATGAATGTTAGATTTCTTCAATCCAGAAGGCTAATTGGATGCATCATGTTCTATTTCAGAAAATATTCCAACTACAACAGCTGCGTTAACCCAAGCTCAAACACCTGTGAAATACAACCTTCCTGTTTCTGTTACTTTGCGTAAACAGTTAAAAATCACAAGATCATGGATTGAGTATAAGCAAATTTCTAGCTGTATAAAAATCGGCGATTCATTAGTGTTAAATGACTCTTTTTATAACCGACCTATTATTTGTAATTTAGACGGTACTGAAATCAATCATATTCCTTTGTCTTATAAGCCGTTTTTTATAACAGCCATATGTAGAAACACCGTAGCACTATCATGTATGGAAGACAGAACCATACTGATAATACATATATCTACAGGTTATGTCATTAATGCAATCAAAACCCCAGGTTCCTGCTGCGGAATATCGTATTATTATACCAACCTGTACGTTGTTATTGATTGGAGTAAAATAATCGTGATAGACTTGACAGGCAAAACAATACGTACTATACCTTTACCTTCATACGGTATCCATGATATTACAGTAGACAAAGACAGGTTAATAGGTGTAGACGAGAGATCAATATACTGCTGCTCGTTAGATGGAACACTAGTTTGGAAGTTTAAAAAGGATAAATATAAAAGTATACGTTATGTGACAACAGATGATGAGGGGAACGTGTATGTCAATGATACGAATACCAACACTGTTGTGGTAATATCTGATGATGGTCAACGATATAAAGAACTCCTTACTGAATCAGATAGATTGTCACGTCCGACTGGGCTTTATTTTGACAAAAAAGAAAACATTCTGGTTGTTTGTAATATTGGAGACGGGAAGGTTTTTCTTTTTGACGTGAAAAGAAAGATCATGAAGTAGGTTATTCGTGTTTGGATTTGTTTTTACATTCAGCCATGCAATCATTCAAAATGCATTTGACTTTAAAAGAAATGAAAACAAATGAACATGAATTATTTTAATCGAATTTGTTCAACATTCAGAAATTGAAATTATTTATTTTGGTTTCTGTTTAATATACCTAATACAAGTGTTATTAGATATGAGTTAATATACAGAAATACTACAATGCTTTAGTCATGAACATATAGTATTACGTATTACAACTTTTACTAAATATAAAAATGAAGATGTGGTAAATGACACCAAAGGACACAGAAATTTACAACTATAGGTCAAAGTATGGCCTTCAACAAGGAGCAAAAAGAAAACAAATGCATTTTGTGTGTGTGTGTGTGTATGATATGATTTTAGATGAACTTTTAGTGTGCAACAATGACACATTGTGCTTGTGTAAAATATGTGATTCTTTTGTTTTTCTTTTACTTGCTGCTTTGGTTATGATTGTTGGTGCTAAAACTCAAAATATATTTGGAATGTATTTTAAAAACCTACATATATTGGATTATGTATAACTAATAACTTGACTCTTTTAGAACTTTTGTATGTGTTTTATTAATGTTCGCCAAGTAACATCAATATATTTTTCGTTCAAACATTTACTTCTTTCTAAAACATTCCCCCAAAGAAAATGAGTTTGCATTGAAATGAATAAACATAAACATTGTCTTTTAAAAAGGCACTTGTCTCAGAAAAAAATTCCTATACACCTTAGTGTTAAATTATGGTATATAGGACATTTTTTTCTGAGACAAGGGCCTGTCTCATGCAAACATCATTATGTTTTCTGGGAATACGAGATTAGTCTTAAATATGTTTATCAAATTTATTTTTCCATTCTAGATGAAGGTTTAAGACTAAAGGCAAAGATTTTTCTTACTTTTGAATTATATTTCTTCATAACACCAGTTTACTTTTCCAGACCTTCGTTAAAGGAGACGTAAAACTATACTAGGAACACGTGTGTCATCAAAACGATTTTGAAGTACCCTCTTGAAATCAATTATCTACAAAATGTTTATCAAATTTAAAGGATAAAAAGTTAATTAGGAGATTTTATTTTGCTTTTGAACATATTTTGTCATAACAACCGTTTTCCTTTCCTGATCATCGTTAAAAAATAATAAATTCTTTAAGTGACATGTGACAGACGCCATTTAACCACATCATTTCTTCAATACCTTTTTTAATTAGTCCATTGATGCTTACAGACATTAAAATGCAATCAGCTGATTATTAATTTTCTGTCAAAATTGTAACAAGTTCAAGGTGAATTCCCAGTATTGTCTGATCAGGTAAAGTCATAGAAACCCGAAAAAAAAATGAATTTACAAGATGGATGAAATAAAATCGTTGCATATTTCTTTTGCCAATAATGAATTTTAATCGACACAATTTTTATTTTTTCACAAAATGCGAAAATGGCGACTGCCAGCGGAAACCCTAGTTCTACCTATTATGCAATTTCAGAGATTTTATTCAAGCTGATCCGAGTTGTATTAGTCCGACATTGATACTCACGAACGCTAAACAAATCGAATGTCTGACTTATTGGTGTGAGACAAAGATAAGTCAGCGTTTTCTTTTAAAACGTATGGCAAGGAGATTTTAACCACTATTTAATAGTAAGCTATTTAAATATGACTTAAACATTTTTCTTAACCTTTTCAAATTTTAAATAAAAAGTTGAATCCGAACGCCGAGTAAAATTCACAACGGAAAGTCCCTAGTCAAATGGCAAAGTTAAAAGTTCAAACACATCAAACGAATGAATAAAAACTAATATTCTTGACTTGGGTTACAGGCACTTTCGAAAAGTATGAAAAGGAGCTTGAGAATTGTAGTCTTATGAAAAGTCAATCTCAAATAATTGGACTGTGGTAAAATAGTTGTCATTTGGGAAGTGTTTGAAAGTATGTCATATCCCTAGTAATGCATTTTATATGTGAGTCAGCAATTACCATAATTTGAGTTATTGGTTGATTTGATTTAAGATCATTTGCATTTTATATAGACTTCTGAAAGAGCACACATGACGTTATTGTACTAGTCAACCTTCAAGGTATGTTTTAAGGGCTTTGATATTTGTCATCTAAAAATTGACGGCATGTTAGGCAACCACCATTTTCAGGGAAATGTCCACAAGTTTTTGAACACAATTATTACACCAAATGTTGATTACATTGAAACCGATGGAGCAATGTTGCTAAGGTTAGGCACTTCAGAGGAGAACTCTGAATTTTTTTTATTGTGTTTATATAAAACAATGTATATGCATTTAAAACTGTTAAATGTTCTGATGTATAGCTTATGAATTGAATTTAACCTTTAAATTTCAAATTTTAGAATGTTTTAGAGGTGCCTTTCATTAACTTGCAAGTCGGATCAATTTTACCCGTTATATTGATCTTTAGCGGGGAGTAATGTAGTGACCAGGCAATTTTATAGAGTAAAACAAGGTTTTCCCCGGATAGGAATTTGCTACAAATTTATTTACATGTATAAAAGGGATTATTTGATTTAGGAAACTAACCTTTTAGACTATTGCCTTATAATTTAGTTGGAAGATCTCGGTGTGTATCTCCTCATTTACGTAATACACTTGTTGTTTTTCACGGTGTTTGATTCCATTGTTTTAAAAAGTATAAATACTGGAGTTTTTGCTACATCAAGGAGTTGCATCAAGCCACCATCAACCCTCCAGACTGTATCAGTCTACCTGGGCCGAACACGTTTTTGTGTACAAACACGCCAGTGTCCTTGCCCTTTAAAGTATGTAAATATTGATAGTTAAATGTGAGGGACCGTCTCCCGAGTCATAGCTATTACTTTACCGGCGCTAAGTTCAAATAATGTCCGTTTGACATAGAAAATAGGTAGTTACTACTGATTTAAAGATAACTTGAGTGGAATTATATTTATTAAGTTAATTCATAAAAGAATAAAGTTTAAAATATTGTATAGCTCCATTTTAGGAAAAGCTATTATTCACAACAGTTGTCTTTAAAAGTTTGAACCTGACATATTGTCAAATAATCCCACACCAGATCAGTTTTTTTTTTGTAGACAGCAGCAACAGGTTGATTATCAAAAGACAAACACATATCTGCTGGAAAGATTTTTAGTTTATTGTCTATTTTTATTTAATTTATATTGAAATACATTTTAGATATACTAAAAATAATGTATCACAATATCAACTGTCATTTTCATTAATGTGTTTTTGAAAATCATTTTCTGTCTTTTTTGTTCATCAGATTTTTAATAAATTATGATTATTTTGATGGGCTGATTCTCTATCTAAGATTTACACTATATCTAATATCTTTCGCCCTACTTTTGATCCTTATTTCCCGAACAGTAGGCTCAATAACCCCAAGATGAATCACAATATTCTACACGTCGTATTAAACATTGTGATACAATTTCTGTCAAGTATGGCATATTCAAAACCTTCAACTGTATTTGACTACCGGATAAACAATCATTATCATGGACTGTTGCAATAGTGATTTTAGATTTTAACTGAACTGAAGAAGTTTTGAGTATGTTTTGTTAAAATTTTACTTGACTTATGACATGATGGAAACCACTGTTATCTGCATTATACAATCTTGATGAGTCACTCAATATTTCCCTCTCACCTTCTACTTTTTTCGTCATGTACAGATATTGATAAAAATATCTTTTAGAATGTGGTTTTCGTGTGTCTTTCTAAAGTGACACTCTAAATAACGATCACAACATAATGGCGGAACTTTTATAAATCTGTATAAACTATAACAGGAACATTTCTAATCGTAAAATAATAATTCACGATATCATTTGTATCCGTGTATAAAGAAAATGCTTATCATCAAGCAAAATATAAAGGACGCAAAGTGTTAATTAATAGATGAATCTATGGTTGTTAATGTGTGTGTCATTTTGGTCTTTTGTGGATAGTTGTCTCATTGAGAATCATTTTTGCCTTTCAAAATACTAATTTGAATGTGTCGATTACATTACTAAAGAAACATGTTTTCTTTCTACTTTGGAAAAACTTAGAGTGTTGGAAGGCAGTATGGTTAATTTGAGAGGTGGACAAGGCAATACCATCTGGGCCGACTTGGTACAGAAGCATTCTTTAAGGAATCACAAAGAGTTGATCAGGGGTCTGGGCGCCAATAAAACTGAAACAGCTATTCCTGCTGTTACTGCAGCAGCACCAGTTATTTCTCAAATATGCAGGAATTGTAATACTGAACACAACATTGCAAAAAAAGCTGCAAGACATAGTAAAATTATTTCTAAAGTTGTAAGTGAAAAATGAGACCATTCTCAAATACTAATGGTAGAAAATGTTCTTTCCCTAACTTACCATGTAAGCCTTCTGCAAATGTAGATATGATCAAAATGGACATTGACTTGGATGTGATGCTAGGTAGGGTGGGTAGAGGATACATATCTGAGGTAGATGACAATCAAACAGCAGACATTGGTACTGATGATGAAGAGGATGATGAGGAAATTCCCGATATTCCTCTTTGATCCAGGTAAATTCAACTTAATGTATGGTATTGGTGATATAAAATCACCATACATTATTGGTGAGCTTCTGTTGTTCTTTGTTTGGGTTGTTGACACTTTGACACATTCCTCATTTTAATTTTATTGTCTTGAAATTTACAGGTATGCTTCATCAATCTTAAATCAATCGTTGAGGAAAAGGTGACAAAGTCTTTTTTAATCCATTTACTTGCATGACTGTTATCTATAACAGTCTTCACGATGCAGTGTTAAATCTACAGGCTCGGAGCTAAATTTTAATTTTTTTTTAATTTCATTCTGTTGGCCTGTAGAAATGATTTTTACCGGCCTAAAAGCAATTCTACTAGTCTGGGCTGCTAGGGCTGCCACTCAGTGTGAAGACTGCTATAAATCGATAATTTAAAAAAAATATTTGGTGATTTTCGCTAACTTCTGATTAATGTATTTTGCTCATTTTAGACCACAGTAATGCTAATATAAGCTGCATTACAATGTATTATAATATGTGTTTACATTTACATAAAAGCTATGTGTTGTCCTGAAATCATGGTTATTTGAACTCTTATTGTCTGTTCGGCTGTAACTGTTGCACATCAGAACAATGAAAAAACTTGAATTTTCCAACTTCATGTCCTGTTGCCATGGTAACCGTTGTTCATAGAAACCTAAAAATTGTTCTCATTTGATTGCCTTGTGAAACTGTATTATTCTGTGTTGGTTTAACAAAGTATATGACAACTTGTGTCACACTTTGATCACCGATGATGAAATATATACAAAAAACAGCTGTTGATGACTGTTTCGTGAGGGGTCAGAACTAGAGGCTCTAAAGAGCCTGTGTCGCTCACCTTGGTAAATGTGAATATTAAACAAAAGAAGCAGATAGATTCATGACAAAATTGTGTTTTGGTGATGGTGATGTGTTTGTACATCTTACTTTCCTGAACATTCTTGCTGCTTACAATTATCTCTATCTATAAATAATGAACTTGGCCCAGTAGTTTCAGTAGAAAATGTTAGTAAAAATTTACAAATTTTATGAAAATTGTTAAAAATTGACTATAAAGGACAATAACTCCTTAGGGGGTCAATTGACCATTTCAGTCATGTTGACTTATTTCTAAATCTTACTTTTCTAAAAATTATTGATGTTTACAGGTTATCTCTATCTATAATAGTATTCAAGATAATAACCAAAAAAGCAAAATTTCCTTAAACTTACCAATTTAGGGGCAGCAACCCAACAACGGGTTGTCCGATTCATCTGAAAATTTAAGGGCAGATAGATCTTGACCTGATAAACAATTTTACACCTGTCAGATTTGCTCTAAATGCTTTGGTTTTTGAGTTATAAGCCAAAAACTGCATTTTACCCCTATGTTCTATTATTGCCATGGCGGCCATCTTGGTTGGATGGCCGGGTCACCGGACACATTTTTTAAACTAAATACCCCAAAAATGATTGTGGCCAAGTTTGGATTAATTTAACCCAGTAGTTTCAGAGGAGAAGATTTTTTGTAAAAGATTACTAAGATTTACGAAAAATGGTTAAAAATTGACTATAAAGGGCAATAACTCCTAAAGGGGTCAATTGACCATTTCGGTCATGTTGACTTATTTGTAAATCTTACTTTGCTGAACATTATTATTGTTACAGTTTATCTCTATCAATAATAATATTCAAGATAATGACCAAAAACAGCAAAATTTCCTTAAAATTACTTATTCAGGGCCAGCAACCCAACAACAGGTTGTCCGATTCATCTGAAAATTTCAGGGCAGATAGATCTTGAACTGATAAACAATTTTACCCCGTCAGATTTGCTCTAAATGCTTTGGTTTTTGAGTTATAAGCCAAAAACTGCATTTTACCCCATGTTCTATTTTTAGCCATGGCGGCCATCTTGGTTTGATGGCCGGGTCACCGGACACATTTTTCAAACTACTAACCCAAAAGATGATTGTGGCCAAGTTTGGATTTTTTTGGCCCAGTAGTTTCAGAGGGGAAGATTTTTGTAAAATATTACTAAGATTTACGAAAAATGGTTAAAAATTGACTATAAAGGGCAATAACTCCTAAAGGGGTCAACTGACCATTTCGGTCATGTTGACTTATTTGTAAATCTTACTTTGCTGAACATTATTGTTGTTTACAGTTTATCTCCATCAATAATAATATTCAAGATAATAACCAAAATCAGCAAAATTTTCTTAAAATTACAAATTCAGGGGCAGCAACCCAACAACGGTTTATCCGATTCATCTGAAAATTTTTTGAGTTATAAGCCAAAAACTGCATTTTGTTCTATTTTTAGCCATGGCGGCCATCTTGGATGGTTGGCCGGGTCACCGGACACATTTTTTAAACTAGATACCCCAATGATGATTGTGGCCAATTTTGATTTAATTTGGCCCTGTAGTTTCAGAGGAGAAGATTTTTGTAAAAGTTAACGACGACGACGGACGACGGACGCCGGACGCCAAGTGATGAGAAAAGCTCACTTGGCCTTTTAGGCCAGGTGAGCTAAAAACGTTTTTCGGGCAAAGAATAGTTTGGTGACCCATATTTTTTTTTATTTCTTTTTAACGCTCATTGTTATGACCACCTTATGTTAAATTTTAAAAAAATATTCATTAGACGATTTTTTGGAAATTTAAGAAAAAATATTTTTTTTAACAAATTCTGTGTTTTTTTGTGAAGCAGTGTTGATGAAATTGGAGCCGAAATCAATGAAAATGAATAAAGGTGCCATTATTTGTGTTTTATTTACATTTTAAATAATACTTTTGTAATAAATGAAGAACAAACCTTTCAAAATACTTTCAAAGGCTTGACAATAATCCAGAGTTTCTACATCAGGTATGTATTTATGCATACACGTGATGTTCCAACTTTGGTGACCGTTACCATGGAAACGAGTCTGGTGACATACTATTTTTAACTCAAATTTTCATAGAGGCCATTTCATAGTATATGTATTCAAATTTTAAGAAAAATTAAATGGTGAAAAAAAAATTGCTATATCTGTAGGGATCCACCTTAAACAAAATCGAATAATAATCTACAAATTTCACACAGAGGTTGACGACAGTTGTTCATATACTGCGAATAGTATCATCTAGATGATCATTTGCTGTTCCACAATGTAAACACACAAGGGGGAGGGGGTATAGTGTTTTAAATAAAGATAACGGTACCAATTTTCTTGCACCAGATGCACATTTCAACAATACATGTCTCTTCAGTGATGCTCGTGGCCAAAATATTTGAAATCCAAAGCTTATATAAAAGATGTAGAGCTATAATCCAAAAGGTCCAAAAAGTATAGCCAAATCCGTGAAAGGAATCAGAGCTTTGCATGAGGGAGATACATTCCTTAATTTATAATAATTTCTATCATTTTGTAACAGTAAATTTTAATAACACAAACAATCCGTATTTTCATGCCAGTACCGAAGTACTGGCTACTGGGGTGGTGATACCCTCGGGGACTAATAGTCCACCAGCAGAGGCATCGACCCAGTGGTAGTAATAAAGATAACGGTACCAATTTTCTTGCACCAGATGCGCATTTCGACAATACATGTCTCTTCAGTGATGCTCGTGGCCAAAATATTTGAAATCCAAAGCTTATATAAAAGATGTAGAGCTATAATCCAAAAGGTCCAAAAAGTATTTTAAGTGAGGCGCTGTAATTTTCAGTTTCAATGGGTGAATCGCATGATAGTCTAGTTCCAGAGTCGAATTAGACAATAAAGAGTACCACATGTGCTGATGTAACCTTCTTGCTTTCTGAGAATCAGTTTTTTCCCGAAATGACAAAAAAATAAATGAAAACGTAGCAGTGCATTAAAATTGACCACATGCAAAATAAAGGCAACAGTAGTATACCGCTGTTCAAAACTCATAAATCCATAGACAAAAAACAAAATCGGGGTAACAAACTAAAACCGAGGGAAACGCATTAAATATAAGCATATATTAGTACAGCTTACACTTACTAAACCTAGAGGGTCTGAGAGTTGACTGCCACTGGAAAATGAGGGTATATTGGATAGGGACAGAAATTTTGCCTTGCAACACGCCACCTACGGACCCCTCAAAGAGTTGTTGCAAGGGTTCTTAACGTGCAAAGAGCGTGGCACTCCCTTTACACGAGGCATCGGATTTAACGTCCCCTTCTGACAGGACGTGACTGCGAACTTGATACATCCCGCACAGCAAAACGGACGCCCCACTTCGGCAAGCGTTTTACTGCCGGTCGGGAGAAGACCAAGTGACCATATTTCTATACCCCAGTCCCCGTTGGGGTGCAATAGTATATGAAGTAAGTTTAAACAAACCATAGCTTTATTGAAAAAAATGCAAATTTTTCTCAGTAAAATTTTCTACTTTTTGTCGAGCCTGCAACTTTTGTTGCAGAAAGCTCGACATAGGTATAGTGATCCGGCGGCTACGGCGGCGGCGGCGTTAGCTAACTTCTTAAAAGGTTTATATTTTAGAAGGTGAAAGACCTGGATGCTTCATATTTTGTATATAGATGCCTCATGTTACGAAGTTTCCGTCAGTCACATGTCCAATGTCCTTGACCTCATTTTCATGGTTTAGTGACCACTTGAAAAAAAGTTCAGAATTTTTGTAATGTTGAATTCTCTCTTATTATAAGTAATAGGATTACTATATTTGGTATGCGCGTACCTTGCAAGGTCCTCATGCCCGTCAGACAGTTTTCACTTTACCTCGACCTCATTTCATGGATCAGTGAACAAGGTTAAGTTTTGGTGGTCAAGTCCATATCTCAGATACTATAAGCAATAGGGCTAGTATATTTGGTGTATGGAAGGACTGGAAGGTGTACATGTCCAACTGGCAGGTGTCATGTGACCTTGACCTCATTTTCATGGTTCAGTGGTTATAGTTAAGTTTTTGTGTTTTTGGTCTGTTTTTCTCATACTTTATGCAATAGGTCTACTATATTTGTTGTATGGAATGATTGTAAGGTATACATGTCTAGCGGGCAGATGTCATCTGACATTGACCTCATTTTCATGGTTCAGTGGTTATAGTTAAGTTTTTGTGTTTTTGGTCTGTTTTTCTCATACTTTATGCAATAGGTCTACTATATTTGTTGTATGGAATGATTGTAAGTTGTACATGTCTAGCGGGCAGATGTCATCTGACCTAGACCTCATTTTCATGGTTCAGTGGTCAAAGTTAAGTTTTTAAGTTTTGGTCTTTTTATCTAATATTATATGCCAAAGGTCAACTACATTTGGTGTATGGAAATATATTATGATCTATATGTCAGTCCCGCAGGTTTTATTTGACCATGACCGCAATTGCACGGTTCATTGCACAGTGTTAAGTTCTTGTGTTTTGGTCTATTTTTCTTAAACTATAAGTAATTGGTCAACTATATTTGTTGTATAGAAGCATTGTTAGCTGTATATGTCTGCCTGGCATGGTTCATCTGACCTTGACCTCATTTTCATGGTTCATTGGTCTTTGTTTAGCTGTCTTGGTTAATGTTAAGTTGATGTAGCAGTTGTAATAAAGCTTTATACTTAGGACTATCAACATAATATCAATGATTAGTAAAGAAGGCGAGACATTTCAGTGTGTGCACTCTTGTTGGATATTTATCCAGATGTTACCTTTATTGATATTTTTTGCACATTTTACTGTAAATTTGTCAATTTTTTAATAATTGATCAAGATAATTTGCTAATATGTATCAACAATTGTGTTAGTAGTGACATTGAACCAACTACAGCTTTATTAATTTTTTTCTATGTATATTTTTCAGTTAAATTAGCCACTTTTTGGATTACTGTATTAGATGAAACCTTAAATTAAAAGGCTATACCTAGATAGATATAGGAAGATGTGGTGTGAGTGCCAATTAGACAACTCTCCATCCATATAACAATTTTGAAAAAAGCAAACCATTATAGGTCAATGTACGGCCTTCAACACGGAGCCTTGGCTCGCACCGAACAACAAGACGTTATTGCTAACCAGAAATCGCACAAGACAAACAAGAGAACGAAGATGAATAAAAACCAGAAAGAACAACTTGTAACATTGTACAAAATTATCAGAACATTCAGATTAATATTTTTATTTCATGACTGTATTTATGAAAACAGTTTCAAAGTATGATAATGAAAAATATATATATATATATATATGTGGAAGCACTAATAACTTTATTACATAAGCAGATCATAAAAACATAGACAGAAATAAGAAGTATGGAACAATGATAAAAGACAATCAATTGTTAACTGAACTAGCTCTTACTAATTGTATATATTGTAATTATACATGCACTTTCATAGTTGTATATAATAAATTGTACATATTAAATGTCAATATCACTATGTCTTTTGGTTAACTTAAGAACAACAAGGGCAACTCCAAGTGTTGGTCTTCTTTGAAGGTCTAGGGTGTTTCTTGGGTAGACATACACTGTGCATCCACTGGTTGCAATTACCCTCACACTGCACCCATTTCTTCTGGCGACCGTTGTCATTGTCTTCCTCATAAGTAGTCTTGCAGTATCTGCAGGTTGTTATGGAACTGCTTTCTGTCACTTCTTCTTCAACTTCAACTATATGACTGGTACTCATGGTCTCTAGTAGGTCTATGGTTGTTTCAGACAAACTGGGGTGCTCGTCAATAAGATCAAGTACTTTCAGAACTAAGTCATTGTCCATGGTGGCTATGGGATCTTGTTCATCAGATGGTGTTGCATTAACAGTGACAGGTGGTGGTGATAATTGCATAGGTGTTCCCTCTTCTTGGTGCGTCACTATGGTATTGTCTACAAACACCGGAAGTTGCTTAAGTCCCCCAGGTAAAATACAGTTTGGCTGGCTGTCTTTGGTAATCTTTATGGGGGATGGCATCACTGGGTTTAGCCCAAACTGGTGTGGGTTGTCATCTGTATATGTGAGTCTTTCTTCAGTACTGTGTGGTTTGAGACTACCAAGCTGATAAGCAGAGTATAAGTCATCTGTGCTGAGAACGAAAGACTTTTGTAGATCGTTATCTACAGTCTTCATAAATTTAGAGCAGCCTGTTAGAGTGCTGAATTCTTGAGCCTTCATGAACAGGGTCTGCTTGCGGCGATTCTTGGTGTTGGTACGAAGATGCTTGTCTTAAGAGAGATAAATGTTATAGTAATACATTGGAGATTGCGATACATTTACAATACAATTAATTATAAGACATAATAAATACTGTTCCTCTGCATAAAACCTTTATTCTGTAAACGTTCAGTGGCAATTATTTCATGAATTGGAAAGATATAGATAGATTCACACGCCCGATGAAGCTCATATGTTTAGCGTAATAATGCGTGAATAATGTTAAAAATATATCACCTAATTTTACAACACTCATTAGTGTTTGAAAGTTACATTCTTAGACACGTATATAATTTAATTAGTTATCAAAGGTATCCGGATTGTAATTTAGTACGCCAGACGCGCGTTTAGTCTACATAGGACTCATCAGTGACTCCTTAGCAGTGGTTAGACGCACCCCTATTAAAGATTCTACTAGCAACGTCAAAACTGTTTACACCAGGAATAATTTACTTTCCGTATTAGCAACGACAAAATAACTCACTAAAACAAACATGTTTGAAAACAAGGCGATATGCATTTACATATTTACACCCACTGTAGGTAGGTGGAATTAAGACTTTGTTGTATAATTTGAAGACTACATTTAGATTATTTGGGAAAAAGATTAAAGATGAGGACATAAGAAGTTCATAAATAAACAACATGCACAATGCTCATCAAACAATATTAAAGCTTGTGGTATTTGTTTACTTTAATAATAGGCCGAAGTTGGGTTCTTTCAGGGATCAATAATCGTTGCCGCGCACAGCATGCCACACTTTCAATTTAATTATATTTGAATATTTGTAGACTTGGTCCACCATGTATGTAAATGATGAAGTTTAATTTTCAGAACTGTACTTTAGAAATCCTTTTGCATTAGTTTTTTTTTTGAATGCATACTGTGTCTAACATGAGGCAATACTTACTCTTGAAAAGTTCCCAAATGAAATACAAGTAAGAGGCGCCAGCTTTTGTGGTGATCTTTACAAAACTTTGCAAAATTTTTAGCTGAATCATTTAAATCCCATAGTATGACAAAGGTTTTCAAAGACTGGTATCCAATTAAGTTAAAAACCATCCTTTTATTAAATTCATCTCATAATGGCCAGAATCTATTCTTACATACAACCAATCAAATTCAAAAACAAAGCGTCATTTAACAGTGGGATGGATTTCTGTGGTATAGTTGGAGTAATTGTCCATTGACATAAATGATTTTCCACATTCTTCAATGGCACATACAACAGCTTCTACTTTCATTGTTTTTTATTATCATGTATGGAAGACCATCACAGCATACAAAAGTCGTTTTTTTTAATGCTAACTGTCTGTTCAACATGGAATTTTTACTTTTTTTGTCAACTTATTAAAAACAATATCTTCACAGAGTAGAATATGTAAGCACCTGCAATATATCTCAGTTTAAATTGGCTAGCTGAAGAAGATACTTTGTCGTGTACATAATCACACAATTCTTCTCTTTGTATTTACAATGTAGCTTTAAGTCCAATTTCTTGTTGAATAAATAAGTTTGTTTCCTATCTAGTATTTCCGATTCTTATATTATGTTGATATATGTATCACTAATTGAGAATGCATTTATATGTTTAGATAAAGTAGCAAAATCATGAAAGTTTGACAAAAAGATTCTAATTCATATACAAATTCACTATCTTGATTAGCAACAATGCCACAATTCTCATCGAAACTAAAGTAATTTTCCTCTATATCATTATCAATTCATTAATTTATTACCCATCTCACCTTAAATCGCAGCTTTATTTTCATTAAATCCTTCTTTTCATGGGGTCAGAATCACAGCCTGGAAGTGCAAAGTCCTTGATCATTTTTGCAGCATAGTCGCTAACAATTGCTGCTATTTTCCACCAATTTCGTAGGAAGTCATCCCTTCTCCATATTCCTTTCGTATATTTGTAGATGTATGCCGCCCCTTAAACCTCTTGCAACATATCATGACTGATTTCAAAGTCATCAATAAAACAATGCCGTTTTTTTTAAACATTCAATAAATTTCGCAATCTTCCAAGGAAAAGTGTGCCTATTGGAAATATGAAAAAGCAGGCTTCTACATGTCTCTTAAGGTTGATCAGGATCACCCATCGGCTTGTCGACTTGTCATCCTGTATTATAATAACCTACCTATTGTATTAATTGTTAACTTGTTCTCGTCCTGAATATGCATGAAATATTTGCCACTGGACGTTAAGCAACCATCAATCAATCATTCAACAAGAGTAAATTATAATTAAAGAATCATACATTGCGACCTGTATCTCTTTGCGAGGTGATGGTGTCAAGGCGGCCTTAATGGCAGATGTAAGGGTTGGTATGCATTTGTCACTAGCATCTATAAGCGGCTTCTAAGAAAACTCATCCAGAGTACCTTCATTTAAAGGCTTTGAGAGATTTATAACACCAAGATCCAACCGCTTTATCTCCTGTCGAACTGCATATTTGATCAATTTCGTGAATCCCTGTCTTGCTGACTTGCTCTTCTCATAAAGGCATTTAAAGGCACTAAAGTAGTGAGAACATCAAAGGGCCTGAACAGCCGTGTCCACAAAACCCTTTGAACAATGAGTACTAGCTTTTTTTTTGGAGAGACAACAACCTTTTTTGGTGAATAAATGTTACATCACTTCTTGGAGACAGAAGACAACAAAGTTTAATCTACAGTACTTTGAGGCGAAACAAATTCAATAGTCTGTTTATTTGGCGTCGATTGAAACAGAGGCCGTTTTCTCCTCATGCAAGAAGTGTCTGCTTGAAGTTTGTTGAACTCGTCTAATGCGTCTTTAGTAGTCGACTGTGATTTAAAAATGTTCACAACTGAACTGGCACATGTATTACAAACATATAAAGACTTGTCAGGGGTTACTTGAATGTCAATAGTATTGTTCAAAACTGATCGAAGGGATATAGCTGGCAATTTGTTTTGATTGTCAATGGAGGTTCTTTTGTATCCCTTATTCCTTTTTTCGAATTTATTGTTGCAGTTTATACAAGTGTC